>NW_022992331.1:0-422228 GCF_902827175.1 Gymnodraco acuticeps | reverse complement strand
GATGTGGACGCACAAGTCGCGCAGATTACGTACATATAACCTACAAAGTACTGATATAGTAAATTAAAAAGTAATTATTTTTGTGTAGTTGTATATTGCAATAATAAAGTATGGTTGTCACAAAATCCCACAGCACACCCGGACTTACCTCACGGCACACCGTTTGGGAACCACTGCTCAAGACAACATAATGGAAGCTGTGCAAGTTGATGTAGTTTGTTTACCCACATCTGGAGAGTCTTGTGTTATACTTGCCACTGAAATTATATGATTTAACATGATGATTGGACAGAACAGATGGAAACACACAATAATGCAGAATATATTTTACTAGATTTGACAGACGTTTTGTATATTAACATGCAGAACCATCATACAAACACATCCCAGACTGCGGTTTAGCATATATATCAACTGTAGTAACTACTTTGTGTATTGTACAGCATATGCTTTACACACCATTAAAGAGGACATATTATTAAAATGTTCACAGTTCATATTTGTATTTTGTGCCTCTGCTGTGACATGTTAACATGTTGCTGCAGCGCCTCTTTTCACCCTCTGTCTGAAACCAAAGCCCAGTCTGCTCTGATTGGTTTGCTGGCCGGCTCTGTTGCAATTTGTCAACAGGTTAGAGACGCCCGCCCCTTAACCTCACGTATAATGTGTTGGAGCACTAACTAATAGATTTGTGGGTGTTACATAGTGATGTCATTATGTAAAGGATGTAAACAAAGGAGTGGAGGGAACTTTGCGATTCAGGCATATAACAAGGATGTCATATGATCAGAATTGCATTTAATTGAGAAGTTTCCATGTGCATATGGTCAAACATTTGCTTCTTTAAAATGTCCGTCACTCAAAATTTCTATAATAAATATTTTAATATTATTAAAAGAGAGGGTTAGAAATAATCATTCACAGTAAGAAACCCACAGATATTTAACACCTGACTATTCCTTTCTTTTCAGCTATATGGAGTTGTTTCAGTCTCTTTTAATTCTTTTTTGATTTCCTCACCCGCAACATTAATGCTTCGGATCAGTTTACCTTTCACTTTCATGCTCCAATAGCACTGTTGCTGCAGGCAAGATGAAACATTCTGAAAGATACTTCTGTAGATCAATTCATGGTGATAATTGTCTAGTTTTAATTGGTGCAATATTTATGATATCATAGTAAAACCCAGTCATTCATTTCCAGCTTTAATCATCACATTGGAGGAAAGGGAACGCCTGGCTCAGTCCTTTTTTTGCAGGTAATAAGAAGGCATGTTTCCTGCCTCTACCAAAAGCATTAGAAAGGATTTAGGAGTGGCTATTCAGATTTCTATACCACCCTCAGTAAATCCCCAGACATGCCCCATGTAGTCGGAGATATTAAGAGGCGTACATTAATTGATGTCCTCATTATATTGTAATACATCACATGAATATGTGCTGATGTAAAAATGCAATAAGCACTTTCCTAAGGTGCTCTTTTGGCCCTCGAGAAGAAATGAATTGCTTCTCTATTGGTGGTGAAGATTCATGATGAATATTTCATCACTATGCCAGGGAATTCTCACAATTGCAGTTAATGACAAAGCGGGCCATCTGCCACAGCAACAGGTAATTTAAGGAATTCATCATAATGTGGTGTCAGAGACGTGAACAGAGAAATATATAGGAACAGGCGGCAGATAATACCCAAATGTCTGGTCATCTGTTTTCTAAAAATAAGCAAGTAGTTTATTTTCTGGGATAAGTGTGTTGTCTCATAGCTCTACGGGGTGAATTAACTTCAAATCAATGAATACAACATTCAAGACTTACATTTTCCGTCACATTGTAGAAATGTTTTACACCGTGGTGACATTATAACCCTCGTCTACAGACAGGCATTAAACCCTTGGTTCACGTAAAGACTGGAGTGAGGTACAGTCTGACCGGAGCAACGACAAATTAGTGTCAGGGAAGTGGACTGAGCCAGAGCAGGTGCTCACGGTGAATGTAAATTGCGGTAAAGCATTTTACTATGAAATATTCATGAATCACTGCGCATTACAGACCATCATGCACCCCAATGTCTAATTGCCAATTATACCTGCAGCTCACAGTTCACAATGGGGAAAATGATAATGAGACGATGTGACAAAAACTGCAAAAATGTGTGTGTTGTGCCAACTTCTCAACTAAAAGCATAATGATAATAACAAACACGTTTTGAAGGAAAGTTAATGGATCTCTGACATTAGGAGATAAGTGAAGAAGGTGAACTGCGTATGCTAAATGCAATGTAATAAGGTGACCTCAAGAGGAACATAATAGAGAACATCCAGGAAAAATCATCAGTGGAGATTAAGCAATAATGCTGACATCTTAAGGGCCTGTTTTATTGTGGTAAACATGGAAAACACACATCCTCTGCTGTTAGTGTTAGGGAAATAATTGTCCTAGATATGACGTACATGACCAACCCTGACGTCTGCTCTCTCCTTTAAGGAGATAGGCTGCTTCAGCCATAATGTTATTGTTCCCCTTCTGTGACCGGGCAACCCTAGGTCACAGATGGTCTATTGTTGTGGGTGCACTGGACACTTCCCTTTGTGTTTGTGGACTCCAAGGTATGAAATCTTCGAGGCCATAAGTGACGGACGCAAGTGACTCAGTGTTCCCAACTGTCTAAGCTATCTTATCAAAATATGTTGATTACTCTCTGTGAAACCAGTTAAATGGGCTAACGA
The DNA here is from genome assembly GCF_902827175.1 of Gymnodraco acuticeps. Classification (NCBI taxonomy): domain Eukaryota; kingdom Metazoa; phylum Chordata; class Actinopteri; order Perciformes; family Bathydraconidae; genus Gymnodraco; species Gymnodraco acuticeps. The sequence continues at coordinate 419,503 of NW_022992331.1, read as the reverse complement.
GAGAGAGGCGCTCCAGAATTGACGTGGCAACTCTACCGTGCAGTCAGATCGTGGCTGCTGTGACTTGTGATGTGAATTCTCCGGCCGAAGCTCCAAATAAACCATCAGTGTTTGACATCAAAGCTCCTGCTCTTCCCGTGTCTCTTTCCTGAGTCGGTGACTCCCACTGCATTTACACTAGTCCCACTACACAGAAGTTTCCCTTACAGTTAGTACGTGCCCTTTTTTACAAGTGTATCGAGGTCGCCTCTACACACTGCACTCTCTGATTACTCCTCTGCTGATGATACTTACACTTTACAATTTCATGTTGTTTATCATAATGTATTGACTTTGGAAATATATATCGAGAACAAATATTCACTGAGGATATTCACCTGAGAATAAACATATAAACAATGAGTGTCATCTTTCCAGAGGGTAAAAAAACAACTATGAACAGATTTGTCTCAACCCAGTTGGAAGCAAAAACACAGAAATGTGAAATATGTGGTGTTCTTTGGACGGCAGCTATATATTGAATGCATTATTTTCAGGGTTGTAATTCCTTCCTTATCTCCATATTGTAATTTCACTCTAGTTTGTCTTCCCTTTATAACGTCTCTATCTGTTGCTCTTCCTCAGGTTTCTCCTTGGGGATTTCACTTTATTCATGATTGTGATTTGGGGCTATATAAATAAAATTCTCCACTGACTGTGAGCTCAGATGTGAATATATTACTGCGATAAACTAAATACTCTAACAAACCCCGGAGAAGGTAAGAGATATACAAAACAATAGGTATCTGACACGTGGGGAGGTGTTATGATTCTGATCACATCAATTCTGTCTGTGAGACGACCTCAAAGTTTCTGAAACACAAGGTTCTTCAGTCAATTACAAAAGCAATCAATATGCTCAAATGAATCTTTGACAGTAAGCTGTTTTGATTTCGGTGCCATTGATGAGATTTCTGGAACTTCTCTCTGCTCTGATGGTTTTAGAGATTGCATTTGCCATGCAGGGAAAATGTACTTAGAGTTTGTTCTTTTAAAATGTGACCTGTGTTACCTGGGTAAACATGAATGTCATTGCAAGTAACTAGTCAAACATCTCCACACTAACATGGACACAATAATGAATGTTATAGTGCTTTTAATGAAATAGGAACTTGCTTCTTGTATGTTTAACACTAAGCTAGTATTGTATGGCTTTTGGGAAAACTCAATTAAATTAAGACCTTCCAAACTCAGTGAGCAACCAGTCAAACCGAATCACTCACTCCGGCAGACGTTTGCCTTGCAGGAAAAATGCAGTTAAAATAAGTTCCCATCGGAATAATTAAATACAAAAAAGGACTTAAATCCAACGCAGTTCAGACGGGCAGAGCTGTCCATGTCTACACGTGTGTATGTTTCCAACAATGTTTCTGGAGCCTCTAAAAATCCTATAATCCATATTTTGTCATGTGGGTACCACTGGTCTGCAAAGGTCACTGTTACCATGGAAACATATAGTTAGCCTGAGACTTCAGTCAGATTTTTATGAAACTGCTTATAGTCATTATTTTTCTTTTTTTTCCATTTTCACGTTCATTTGACAGATGACAGTGTAGAAATGGGAGCAAGAGAGAAAAAAAAGAAATAAATACGTTTTGCCACAAATGTCTCATGGCAAGTATCGAACCTGTCACATTATAATAATCTTAAACAACACTGAGGCTGATCCAACACTACAAACGAGGATATGTTTGTGAATCCAGGCCCCAGGCAACACACACTCGGGTGAATGTAATCTTTCAATTTCTCCAAATCCCCAAAAGTAAAACCAAATCTCCAAGTTAATCTTTTGTTCTCCAACCTTCCATTTAAATAATGTACAATAGGTGTAGGATATTTCATATGTAGGTTTGAAACTGCAGTGAATGACTCTGCTGCTTTACACTTCCTGTGGCGTCGCTTCATTGTTTGTCTGGGCCCATGTCAGACGGAGGGCATAAATCCTTGCAATATAGAAGAGCCCTCCCCAGAGGCTTCATTTGATGATGATGATGTGACGGATGTCAGGACGGGGGTGCTCTCTGACAGTGACAGCCCTCAGGCCGGGATCATCTGTCTGCCCTGAATGGCTCCATTTACACCCTGCTAAGCATATATTAGCCTTCTACTTAGTTACTCTCCTATGCTTGATTCCAACATGGGATTTGCAGACGTCAAACTGCATTACTTGCATTACTTATTTTTGTCTTTTACAAACAGCAGATTTGACTGGCTTGGGGCATAACATATCCTGCGTGTTTCCACAGTTTCAAAGACTTTGTGAAAATCATTAAAGTCTCAGAAACAGAGCCATCACATATCCATGTTGTGGAGAATCTGAGAGAGAACAAAGCCTGTTATTCATGTTTTAAGTTTTTTCTTGTGTGAATACAGAGCCAGCAGGAGGCTCAGGTGCAGCAGGGAGAGACAATCCCTTCACATTCAGACGGGAATAGACCTGTCAGTCCTGTAAACCCTTGAAGAACCAACCAGTGGAACCATGCTGCTCTCTCGCAGGGTGGAATGATACTAACACTGCATCATCCTGCGAGATGCAGCCATTCTCATCGGGTAATGTATGGTTTGTGTTTTCCGAGGGTTTGCCCACACTGAACATACATCACATTTCAGTGAGTCATGCAGCCTCCTCTGAACAAAAAAAAAAGAGGATGTTTGCTGCTTCGTTTTGGCTTTAAATAACAAAAAACGTGTGTGGTGCCTGTAACCCATTGGGGTTTACTTTATTCTAGAAAAAAAAATATTTCATGAGTAAATTCAGATTTCCTCTTCTATCCATTGTTGGTTTTAGAATACATAAGGGAGTTGATCCCCTTTAAATCCCTGGCATTCGCAGCATTTCTATAAAAACTATCCTCTTGTAGGAAATATGTCAATATTTGCTCAACCTGCATGAATGACAATTGCTTCTTCTTCTGCAGTCTGTTCAATGTAAATTGCTACGCTAATGTTCTCACTAATGATATCTCACACTGATAAGCTCCAATTCAGTGCTTTAAATGGTTATATATTTTGGGAAAAACTCATATTCTTAATTTAGAATGAGATGAAAAGATTGATATCACCCCCTATCAATTTCTACATCTTATTCTGCAGCAAAAAAAACTAAAATGGTATCTCCAAAAAATGTTGAACTACGTATTAGCCTGGTTAATTGTTAATCTGTTCAGCAAAGCCTTCCAACATTTACTCACTCTCCCCCCCCTGCAATGTAACACTTCCATTTCTGCCCCCTGTTTTATGTTTTTTATTTTTTCCTTATGTTTCTTTGTTAAGCGACCTTGGGTTGATGAAAGGCGCTATATAAATTAAACTTATTATTATTATTATTATTATTATTAATTGATTTGGTTGATGGGGGCTCCCTTTATCCAAGTCTCTCAAAACCAAGTCTCTCTTTTTAAACTATAGCTGATCATAAGCTCTCTGGTACCAAGTCGCCTGAGGCTTATCATTACATTGATCGGTCCCTCACCTTCCATTTGTGCCTCACTTGTTGCAATAATTGTCACTTTTTTATGTATTATGTAAACATGAAGGCTTTTATATCTTCCCAAATGTACTTTTTAATCGTGTTAACATTGACCATACAGTCTGGATTAGTGCAGAAAATGAAGATAATCTCATTACAGTTTGGAAACGGTCAATCTTCTCCGCTGTGAGAAAGTGTGTGTGTGTGTGTGTGTGTGTGTGTGTGTGTGTGTGTGTGGTGTGTGTGTGTGTGTGTGTGGTGTGTGTGTGTGTGTGTGTGTGTGTGTGGTGGCGCGCGCGTTCGTGCGTGTGTGTGTGTGTGTGTATGTGCCAAATGAGACTGGAGCAGACAGCAGAGAGAGAGGATCGCTGTTTCGTGTCTGTATCAGATGAGGGGGGGGGGTCACTAGGATTCCCTTGAAGCTGCTTTCCAGGGAAAAAATAAATGTTACAATCTTTTCTTTGCACCTCGTTTAACGGATAGTATCATCTCGTCAGTGCAGTCGTTTTACCTTGTAACATCGAGTCACTGTTCTTAAAGAAGATGCCGAAACGGGGAAGTAAAGTGAGGGAGATTGTGTCGAAAGTAGACAGTTTGGAAGAACAACACGCCTTGTAGGATTCAGTGAAACCAGCAGCGAAAAGGTAAGATTTAGTGCGGATATTTTTTAATTCATCATCTTTCTGTTTGTATTGCAGGAGCTGGGATAGAAACATGACAAAGTAGCACGTGCATCTATCGGATCGCATCCAATGCTTATTACATAGCATACAATCGTCATCAGGCTGTGAAGTAAAAGTTTGATATGTATTTTTCATGCTTCACATCTTGCTTGCAGTAACCTGCTAAAGGCTATGCATTGAAACCAAAGGCGATTCACAAGCTGCATTCTTGGAGAAACGCGCAGTGCAAGGTTGTTTAGCATTATCGAGAAGAAAAAAAACACGACGAGAGTTTGAACTTTGCGGAGGTTTTTTCCTGTTTTATTTTTCTGAGATTTTGTGAATATCAACGTCGGTAGTAAAGGGTCTGTCTCTAAACTCCGGATAGGATATATGAAGATCGCGACCCAGTTGGTTTTCCCTCGCAGAAATGCCTGTGCGTGCAGTGACCACCAGGTTCATGTACAAGGGACTTTGCACTATTCCAGATGTCCTCTCCTACCGGACCCCTGTTATCCTGCCTGAGGATGAGGTGGAAGGTGAGCACTGTTTTCTGTTTTCTTTGCTTGGTTGCATGTTTTACTGTCATGTTTTAAGAGCTGTTATATCTAAGTGCAACGTCCACCTGGCAAACCATTACAGGACGGTCAGGTCCCCGGAGAGCTCCAGCCGGTGTGCGCTCCTTTTCCACATCTACAAATCTGAGTGTACACTAAACTGTGGGTCTGCTTGTAAAAAGGGTCAATAGTAAAGATATTGTTCACAAATGTTCCACAATATCTGGGAAACAAAGACAATCTGCATGCTATGTTCACCTTTTTAACCCCTTACCTTGTCTTTCTTTTGGTTCATGTTCTTGCTTCTGATATTTGGCAAAAAGACAAACAAATATTTTGCCTCAATACAAAAGACACTACGATAGTTACAATCACAGCACGTTATGATTTCCAAGGACATACAACACATGCCAAGGTCTCCATACATGGAACATTGTATTTAACTTGTGAGTAAACGTCATATTTTTATACAATGCTGTATCGCCTGACTATATCCATGGCAACTGTGAGACTTAATTGCAAAGGGATACACTTGTTTCAGGCAATTGTTTTAAGACAAGAGAAAAGACCTTCAGACTCAAGGAGACAAGTCTTGAAATGTGAGGCGGAATGAAGAAACAGGATGTGATGAATGGCAAACTTGTAACTATACAAATGCAGATTGCAACACATTATCCAGGAAATCTATGACATATAAACTATTAAGATGTGAGATACATTTATTTTGACTCCGATTAAATCTCTTGTAAGACGTTTTGAATTGTATGAATACTTCAAAACAACTACCCATAGCACAGTGCTGTTCTTAGGCTATCTAAAATATGAATTGGAACATTCTGATTGTTTTTGCTACATTAATCGAAGTGCAAAGCTGTTCAAGCGAAGGTTTTGTTTTGGCAAATGGTCCTCACAATGAGAAGCCAGGCAGAGTACAATAAAGAGATAACTCAGATCAGATTTGATATCCCCATGTCTTTTATGCAAAGGGGATTCCATGTCCTCTTCTTCTGTGAGCAGGTTGCACAGACCCACAAGTGGCTGGCTGCCCTTCCATAAGACCCTCATTTGACATTGAAAACTCCACTGTCTGCCATGACCACATTCATTCAATTAAAAGGTTGGCTGTGGAAGAACAAGAATTCAGAGAACAAGTCAAACAGACTGTTGTGTGTTGCATGCAGGTAATGGACCTATTTTCAAACTGTAGCTTACTAATTGAGAGCCAATAAATATTCAGAAAGGCACGGAGACAGACCATTCCACCGTGAATGTCTATTACCCAGGAGGATTCACTGAGCACATAATGCACTGCTGCATTTACATGGCCTCACACCTCAGCAGGGGTAAACAGCCCCTTGCTTTCTGTCATTGAGCAGCTCCACCATGCAGCGTGTTGAAGAGCACTCTTGTGATTGTTGGGGGATGAATGAGACTTTCAGATGAGCTTCTTTCTTTTTACAGATCCTCAGACTAGACTGAATCAGCAACTCCCACACACTGAGTGACTTCCCCTTTACACTACCACTCCACCTTATCACACAGTATGGGGCTTGCTGTTGTTTGTCTGTCAACAACACTGCAGTCCACTGCTTCTCAGAGAACCTTCCTCTCTCAGAGGTCTGCAAACCAGCCCATAAATACTCTTTCATACCCCCAAATCTTTAATTACTGCAGGGCAGAAGTTCCCTAATTGCTCAACGCATGTAATTACTCTCCCTAATTATGTTTATGATAATAGCTTTTTTCCTAGCAAGGTGTATGTATATGTGTATATGCCACAATACAGTGTAATTGTGGACAGCTTAGAAACAGATTACAGACACATCGCTGAACTGCTACATAATATACGTTGAGAGATGACAAATCAAATGAGCACAGTATTCATTTTGACTTTATAGATCCAGACAAGATCAATTATTATCACACATTAAATCCAAATGACTGCAGTTCTACAATAATATAAGATTTAAGTTATTATTGTCTGGTCTCAAGTCCCTTACTTTTGTTTTTTGAAACATCATTTTTGGTTTTACCCTCAAATATAGTTTGATATTTACTTTTACCTGAATCATTTTACCTGCAACATGTCTTAATATGACGGTTCAAATAAACTCTGACATCTTTTGATATCCATTCACAGTCATAATTATAGAGACACATTTTCTAAGAATAGACTATAAACCTTCTATGAAATTCCGCACAAATCTCTGTGGCTTTATGTGATTAAATCACACGGGCCTGACACTTGTGACTTTGTTGCAGAGGACTTGTGGTCTAGCATTTTTACTGCCCACTGACACAAACAACACGCAAGGACAAAAGGACCTTGTGACTGTGCAAAGACACACACCACAGACAGTACGTGAAAACACACTGCCGTCGTTAACAGACTAAATTACTTTCAGTTTTCAGCCATCAGGGGTAATTGTGAAGAATGACAAATCATACCGAAAGTTATACCAAATATTAATGAGCTGCTCAAAATACATTGGTGGTGAAGGTGCTGCATATCTAAGGATTCAAAGCTTTAGTGTAAGTGAATATGAAATACATTGAAGGTTGATTTAAGGGTGACTTAAATTAGCTACATTTAAACAACGGTGAACAGAGTAGAGGTGATGAGATTCAAGCAAACAAACACACATCCCACTTTTACTAAAAAAGGCATTGTTACCAAACACAAGCATCTTGAGGCCATTAACAGCATCATGAGACACTTCTATCTGCTGCAGTTTCTCAAAAAGGCTGTGTCTGTAACACGCGTAAACTTTTCTGCCAGACATCAGTCTCTCAATCAAAGACTTAGTTTGCTATGATGAGATATGTTTTGGTAAGATTTAAAAAAAGTAATCCTGACGATTTAAAGTTAAAGAAGCCGTGAATTGCAGAATAGAAAACAAAGGGAAGCACTTGTCGTATCAAAATAGATCAACAACAGAGAATAATTCACTGGCACATTAAATAAGTATTGTCTTATCACAAAGTATTTTGCAACCAGCGTGATTCAAATGTCATCACAATTAAATGGAATAATTATAATCAACCAATAAACCTGGATAATTATGCCAGTAGCATGCTCCAGACTCCATATCATATCTATCTGTAAATCTAACTGTGATCTTTAACCTGACATTTTATGTGCATCACAATCATATCTGCAATATTTACTGTGTTCACCATAACCGTATTGGACATCGGCTACAATATTTATAGAAATCTCTCAGGGTGACAGGCACTAGCGCTGGACGGAGAGACTATTATTTATCCTGGCTGAGCTTTAGGGAGGCTGGATAAGTACTCACATCTCTTAATGAAGCTGCGGTTTCCAGGCAATGTTTTTTGAACAGATGGTTTGTCTGGGTGGGCAGGTTAGTGGCACGGCTTCCTGCTCTGTTCTCTGTCCTTGTGTCATGCAGTCAAACACCCTGATATTGATTCAAACTACTGTGCAAGCAACCTGCCTCTTCGAACAGTGCATATGCGTACACATTGAGGCTTTTTTAACAGGTCCCCCTATTTATACTGTTTTTCCTCAATATATTATAGTTCTCAGATACATACAAAACATATCTCTGAAGTGTTTGGCTCCAAATTCCAAACAGATCACCCATTGAAGCATCCCCTAAACCCCTCTGTTCAGCCCTGGTTTCAAAAGTGCTGATTCTCTGTCTGTTACTTTAGATGAAAATAAGGAGCCTCTGAGAGATATTTTGGGTACAATGGTGCTCTAGGACAGGGGTTCCCAAACCTTTCAGCCCGCGACCCCCAAAATAACAGTGCCAGAGACTGGCGACCCCTGTCAACGGGGGGGTGCTAGTGAATAAATAAATTATTTTAAGTTTTCCGCACTCTCGCGGGACTATCTCCATAATGGAGCGAGCTGAAGTTTCGATTGCATGATATAGCCCAGCGCAACACCTTCGTCACACATGTTGCCACTTGTTTGTAACATTTTCAGGCGATTTCTAATCTGTTCTAGAAAACGAGGTGTTTTTTAGGATTTCAAGAAGCGTATATAAACAAACAATGGATGTATTTTATGAACATTTATCATGCTGAAAGTAGATTTAGATGTTTTAAGAGTTGAGATAGAGATTATTATCTAATATATGCATCCAATGAAGCATTGCATGAAGTCTGTTGATGATCAGAGGCTGTTGTTGGGGCTGCATAAACATTTTTTATTATTGGTTAAGTGGTCCTTGGTATGAAAAAGCTTGAGAAACACTGCAGTGGATTGTCAACGGGGGGAGACTCGCTGCGGGGAAGTTATACAGGTGGCCAGTACGCCCCTGAAAAATGTCTATGCACACGTTATTATTAATTATAAAAAAAAATTAAATTGATTAAAAAAAGAATTATTATTTTGGAATCATCTCGCGACCCCCACTTTGGGAACCCCTGCACTAGGAGGAGATTCAGGTGATAAGGTGGGGGGGGGGGGGGGGATACCTTGGTTGATTATTGGCTAATGGTTACACAACCCAAAAAAACATTATGACATCATAAAGTGGTCAAAATCTGATCAGCTCATTTTCAGACAGGTTCTTATAAATGGATCAGGAGAAAAAGTGAGCCAATCTTTTTTCCTGAAACTTTCAGAATCTCTTAACACAGAGGGGACACATGTTTATGTATAAAAGATGTGGAAAAAGTGTATTTTGCATAATAGGCGACCTTTAAATCTCGAATCCAGACTCTTTTCTGGTGTATTCATTGTTTTTATACCTTGTGCATTTGATAACTCAGTAGAAAGGAAAATCTCCTTTTCTCCCTTAACGATACTTATTTATGCCTTTGACATAACAGTAATCTCTATAATATTCATGTTCAATACATCCATTTCATATTTGTGTGTGTATTTACCCTGACCGTTACACTCACTGAGCACGTTTTTAAAAATGTCTATGAGGACATTATGTTGTGCCAAGTGTGTCCGAAGCCAAGAGCAGCCATTTACGCTTGAACGGCTGGGATAATTGAAAATATATCTGATAAAGTCTTTTTTTGTACATTTCCGTTTGATGGACAGCTGCTGTCCACTCCAGTGGATGTGCTAAACTCTATGTTCTGCCTTTATTTACATTCACTCACTTTGTATGTTTGATTACCAAGGATAATGTCATTTATGCTATTACATAGTATTCCAAATCAATATAAGTTAATTTGCATGATTTTCTGTTAAGAGTAAAAGCAAACAGGAAGACTTTGTGATGTAATAATACATGCATGAAAAGCACATAAAGTATATACAATGTAATGAATGGAGTTGTAGAAATAACATCATGTACTATGGTACAATAATAATATACATTTGTACATAAACCATTTTTATAACATGAATTATATCAAATGTCTTATTTAAAAATTCGATTTAACCTTGTCAATTTTACAATGACTAAAACATATAGGCCATAACTCACAGTAACCTTGCAGACACTTAAAGTGCACATGTGTTGAACCTGATAAGACTTTCATTTTATGGCTCAACAATCGTGACTTTCCGGCAGTGACACTCTTGGAGGTCTCTTTGAGCTTTTATCGCTCCTCAGTGCATCAGTGACAGAGAAAGTGAACAGTATTTATAGATCACAGCCGGCAGGAGAACCCCCCAGACGTCAGGCATTGTAGCGGAAAGTAAACCGGATCCACTTTGTATGCGAAGCGGTCTCCTTTGTGATTACAAATGGAGTGTTGGCAACAGACAAGTATATGCAAACTATGTGTGTCCTACTGTAAATACCATACACATACAGAGGGATGTTTGCCAGACCGGATATACAGTGACTGCAGATGCCTTTTCTTACTACGTGTTCTTTTTATAATTTTACAGCAAACCAGCAACAAGGTTGCAACTACAGACACGGCACTTAATGCTGTGTCATCATTTCTAAGGTTTCATTGTTCGCTTCCTCAGTGGTGAATGACAAATGTCTGCTCATTACTGTTGTCATCTTCACAACAACATCATCTAACAATCGTACAGTACAAGATGTTAATTATGAGACGAGATGTCCTTACTCTCACCTTTTCTGTCTGATGACAACAACTATGTTCAATTAACATCATGCTGCTGAGTTAGGACTCAAAGCAGCTCTCAACTGATTAACTTGGGGGACAATCTAAAATCTTTCCAACTACTATCTTTCAATAAAACTTAGAGGCGAGATGAGCTGAGGTTCAAGTCACCGACAAAGATTCAAGAGGCAGCAGCGAATACAGGAAATTGAAAAAGAGTTGAGGTCAATTCTGTACTGTCTGAAAGAGCAATAGATAATTCGATTTAGTCGTGCAAAACATCTGCAGGTCGAGGTATAATTGTATCTCTGCCTGCACAGACAGGTAGGGTGTAGAAGTATTAAATGCTGGACGCCTTCTTGTGACTGTGAGTGCTGAATGTAAATGTGAACATTTCAAATGCAGTAAATCTGTAGTAGCAAAGTAAGGTGAGGTAGAAATGTGTGGGACCTGTGGTGATGATGAGGATTTATATTTGTAGTATGTATGTGTTGGTATTCTCAACAGGGGCAATACAGTATGGCCTTGTGGCATCATGATTCATTATAATGTATTTCAGACTAATTCAGTTGACAATTAAAATTGAATGAAGTAAGAGTATCTAACGTCACACCTATTTGCAATTTTGTAAAAGCCTTAATAATAATAATAATAATAATAATAATACATTTGATTTATAAGCGCACTTTTCATTTGCGTAAACAAAACTCAAAGTGCTTGTTCTTGTGATGATTCATAAAGGTGTATATGAAGGAGGTTTTCAGTGTTACTTCTCAAGCATTCACACTAGTAAGTCCATAGTCTTGAATGTGTCCCTAATTGACTCTTATAGATGTCAGAATGTATTTTGAGGCTTATAGTCAGTCAGAAACATCAACTTTAAGTGTTCCTCCTCACAATGTAATGGTATTTTTTACAGCCCATATTATCTTTTCTAAATCTGTATTATACTTTTGTTGCAATGCTGAGAGTCTCTTAATATCTCAGTTGTAGAGCATACTTAAGTTTGAAGCCCCTGGTTAATATGATTCATGTTTTCCACATTCAATATCAGAGAGGAGGATGTCATGGGTGGCGTTATACTGTTATTGATGTTACCACCTGGGAAGAGCTCTTATTTAATGAAAATAGTCTGATTCATCTCCCAGTGAATATTTGTATCCTCTAATCCATTTTCTGTAACTATTGATTGATTGATTGATTGATTGAAAAGTGTATTAACAGCTTGTATATTGGGTACAGTACAGTACAGCTCAAAACATACAATTGTTAAGGGGATGCAGACCAGAGAAAGACTTTCGTCTTGTTTACATCAGGGTCCCCCATTTCCAATTCATCATATCATTTAAGACATATAAGACATATTTGACATACAGATGGCTTATTTACAATTTACATACAGGTGGTTTTTTACATACAGATTGCTTATTTACAATTTTCATTTTAGATTTCGTTCTAATACATCCTAACCGGACATTTAAGACATACCAAGTCTACAGATATACAGTTAGTAACAGAGTCTAAAATGCGAGTATATACATAGATGGGGGGGGAAGCTGTCCTTTGATAAGAAATCCATTTAGGGACCACACAAACCCCACCATTTGTACCTTTAAGTGGGAAACGTCGATAACAGCAAGTGATACGGTTTAATTACTTAATTTAAGATTGTTCATTTGCATTTATTTTTGAGACAAAACCCTCTGTAAATATTTAGGCGAGTCATGTTCCTGCACTTGACTCCTGTAACTTTGGAGACTGGAGACTGCCGTTGTGCTGCTCCTCCCTTAAGTTCCTGTAGTGCAAAGATACCTCTTCATCTACCTCCTGCCGTATTAACTCTATTACAGTTTCTTGTACAATGTCAAAGTCGTTAAGGTGAGGAGTAATCTTTGCAGAGAACTGGACAATGGTTGTTTGGCTCTCTTAGTGCCGGTGCATGCCTATCTTCAAGGAGAACTAAGGCGACTCCTGTTTATCATGAACCATTTATATTTTCTAGTATCTGCTCCATTATATACTAATGATACAGACAAGTTATGTTTTAGGTACTTTCTGTCCTTCCAAGCATTCAAAGCACATTCGCAGAGACTGCAGGTGTCTCAGTTAGGACGTGAGAAAGTAAACAGACAGAGCCTTTGTAACAGTGTTTGATCCCAAATGCAGCACATATGAAAACATGGGACAGTTCGTAATGATGTGTAACTTACTGTAAAGCCTCTCAGGGCAGGTAATGAGCACGGATCTATAAAGTTCAAGCAGACAAAGCAGGGAACTGGCAGAAAGTTGGTTGTGCCAAGGAGAAGATTGGCACACAAGTAGTGTCACCAAGGATTCAGAAGCAGATCTCAAGGTGGGGGACAGAAGGCTGGTGGGTTTACCAGGAATCAGACGAGTAAGGCAGGTCAGAGGCAAGCAGGCGTCAGAAACTGGAAGTCAGTCCGGATTAAAATGTTTGAGAGTCTTGCATGAACAGCAAAGAACAATCTGGCAGTTAGTGTGTGAGCATGAGAGGCTTAAATACTGGCTTGTTTGGAGATGAAATCCAGCTGTTGATGAGGTAGGAGTGGATGGCAGGTGGGGTGAGGTGGAGGTAGTAAAGTACTGGGGAGCATCAGGTAAGGAGAGACAGCCTCAACACATCTGTATTGTTAGAAAGCACAGGAAAAAAGTGACACTAATACTGGCTATAAATATGAACTTTGACACAAACGTAATATTTACCCTGCAGTTTTTGAAAAAAGTCCTGCAAGCAACATACTGTTTGAAAAGTACAAGTTGGAATCAAAGAGTGCTATTGTACCAAAAAATAAATACCAATGGTATTACTCTATGAATATGATATTTAAGAGATTCAAAGTACACCAACAGTTCATTCATTAAAAGGCATTTACTGTATGCGTTGCATCCCCTGTGTTTTCTTCTAATCACTATTTGGCAGAAAAGTATTTTTTCTCATGAGTCATTAACCCCTGGTGAGCTTCTTTTTAAATATAATTTGCAGGCTCGGGGTATCAAGCTGATGCACAACAGAGGTATCTTTCCTCCAAATGTAATGCTGGTCTCCACAGTCTTGTTCTGGCTCAAAGCTATTGTTTGGGATTTCCCCAATTATTAGGTGAGTGGGTGTCAATAGCTTTTTTGTCCCTGCTAGTGACACAAACACTGCCAGCGTTCATATTTTTGGCATCAGCTCTTTTCCTGGATGGCTTCTATGGACAACAACCAGCATCTGTTGGTCAGTCAGAAAGGTCAGCATGATCTGACTGTCTCATGTTCTGTTTTAGCTCACTTGGAAGGTCAGCAGACTTTCAAGTCCTGGGTTTAGATCTCAGGCATTGAAAAAGGGGCTCTTTGATGTTTGGGACACATGGATTGAAGCTCGTCACAAACTGTGTACTAGCTCCTTAAAATACAAGTCACAGAGAGTCCTTACAGGGGAATTGGGATTGGGCCAGAAAGTCAACTGTGAGCTGAGAAAGATGAGGAGGACACCGGATGATGAGAGAGAGACGATGTTGATAATCAGTAGGTCAAACAAGCTAAAACAAACTGCTCTACATTGCATAACTAATAATCATCAACATGCCTGTTTGCTCTGCAATAATCTGCTGGCATCTGTTGGTCTAACCTGCCAGGAAATCAATATGTCATTCTTGGATTACCACATGTCATTATCACTTTTGATTTAGTAAACTTAATAGGGGATTTTCTGTAATATATTTGTAATTCGCTTTCCCCCATTTTGGCCTCAAGGGATACAATCCTCCAATATTTCTAATTCAAAATGCACTGAAGGGCGTAAAATATATTATTTTCCAACAAACTAAAACAAAACTTTTCTTCTGTGGTCCGCCAGAATCCTATTCAAGATGACAAAGCACCTGTCACTGGGGGTTTAAGGAATGCACATTATCAAAAACATCAAGGAGATAATACTTGATCCAGACAAGGCGAGAAACACACTCACGATTCAATGCACATTTCTTTGGACCATCCACAAACAACAGAAAGTGCAGCCTCCATCAGATTTGAAACAAGACAGGACAAACATTTTTTTTGTTATTAATTTAGGCTTAAAGATAGCTTCGGTATTGCAAATTTGCAAGCAACACAAATATAACCAGAAAAGTTTGTTATCTTTGTGTCACAATCTTATGAAGGACCCAAATGCAGCACTCGAGAAACCACAGAGTATTGGTAATGTACTTTATTGGTAATAATACCAGAGCAGAGGAATACCGGATGATGTACAGGCAAACGAACCGGAGGACAGCGGGCAGAAGGTGAGTCAGGGCCGGGCAGAGGGTCAGGGAGCAGGCGAGGCTGTCAGCGTAGGTACAGGCAGGGGCAGACAGCAGGCATGGCAGGATAGTCCAAGGACAGGCAGGATCAGGCAGAGCAGGCAGGTCGGGGACAGGCAGGGTCGGAACCGGGTAGGCAATATGATGACAAACGCGTGAAAGACTAGCATAAGGCAAAGTACGATCTGGCAACGGGTGTGTGTCTGGTGAGGGTTGAAATACTGGCAGTGAAGCTAATGGGTGCAGAAGAAACGTGGGTGTGGTTAACAGGTGAGACAGGTGAATGGAAAACTACTGGTGAATGATGGAGCAGACTGTGACACTTTGTGTGACTGTAATTGTTAATTTTGATATCCATGTCCAACATCCTTCCAACACATATAGCAAATGAATTGTTTCCTCATGGTTCAGCCTATTAGAGCACATGTTCATTGTGGTTACACCTGGAGCATGTTTTTTACCCTTGACTTGACTCTGAACACTGACTCAGTGTTACAGTCAATGCCATTATCTCAAAGGCAACAGCCACTCTTAAATATTGTGACACGTTGGTCATAAAAGAGGTACTTCAATCAATATGTTACAGTACATTATATTCTTGGTGACCTGAGCAATATGTTTTGGTAAATACTCTGAAACTGTTCGTCGTCTATCAGCAGAATGAACCCTTAGGAATGTAGTCATGTATGCCTTGATTACCTGATGCTGCAGGGAAATAAAAAAAAATAAAAAAATGCTAATTACATGCTGTACAAGGATTTTCACGGCCTGGCCCTGACTTCAGATAACCGAGCTGTTGCACCTTTAATGCAGCAAGGTTACTTAGATTCAAGGTCTTACAGTAGAAGTCTGTTACCAGCTGTTGTGTTGTTTCTGTATGTTTGTCCAGGTTAAGAGGATTGACTTACTATGACATGCACAATTTGACATGATAGTGCCAAATAATTAAAATATGAATACCTTTGCAAAGCTTTTACGACTTATATAAAGGGTTGAAGGGATCCGTTTTTGTTGAGACTGTAACAGAGACATATTTTGAAGGCTGTGTACTTTAACGCACCATATGGTGTTCAAATGACATGTCAGCCTCCTGCTTTGCATTTTAAATGACCTTTAATATGGGCCCATAGGAAATAAAGATGTCAACATTTACCTCTGTAACTTCTTGAAACAAACAAGTCCATCTCTATGAATACTAAGTGTTAGCAGAACTAAGTTTTGGGGTAAATTATGTAAAAAAGCAATCGTGATAGGGAAGGGTGGGTGATATAGAGAGAAAATAGAGTCACCACTTTGTTTATGGACTTTTAGGAGGGTCAATTATTGTAATTATATCTTTAAAAAACAGAAGATGAATACATATGGGATTATAATGAAGTGTACTTTTTCAGAAAAGAGAACGTTTTTTAAAAAAAATATTTATATTTACACCTAAGGCTGTGAAAACAACAGCCAATGCTCAGCTGGCACATTGTTATTATTGGTTACCGGCACTAGGGGTCGTGACATTGAATCTAGGGTGATGCTGAAGGAAGATAACAAAAGTTAAGCAGCACTCCTGGCTGTAATTTAGAAGAATAGGCTGTGTCTGGTATGTCACGGTGGGTACACACTGTGTCACTTGTTAAGTAGGACCTGAATGGCCTCTTGCAACACTTTCTTCTAGGTTCCCACATGGCTAGAGTCTGCCACTGTGGACTATGACTAGTAAACTAATCTCTGTCATTCATGTAAACAAGATGGATGGTCAGTGCCTGTCTACTTGTGGGCTTGAATGCAAATGACAGGTGGTGCTATCACATGCTTGCATGCAAATGACCTTTCTCTCCATGATACAAATGGAAAATAGCAAACCGAGTGCATTTACATAGCACCTTTCTACCTTACCAGACAAATCACTTTACTGTCATTAACACATGACACACACATTCATACACCAATGGAGCCATGGGAGGCAATGCCTGCCAATCAGGAGCCACTTCATTGTCTCTCTCAAAAACACTAAGGATGGGGGATTGAACTGCCAACCTTATGATTAAAGGACAATCCCTTCTAAATCCTAAGACATATAAAGTTCAAATTAAGATCCTATGAAGCTATTGGTGCAGGAGTAATATCCAAATGAATGTCGACTAAATAAAGAGATGTTTTAGCTTGTGTTGGCATTGGCATAAAATGACTGAGCTATGCTACAGCGCCAAGAGGCAGGACTGTCGATAATGTTGATACAACATTCAGGTATTTGTTCTTCTCAACCTTTCCTGCTTCTAGTATATCAGGCTAGCATTGTGCATATGTTGTATCATGTATATGTTGTATCATGTATATGTTGTATCATGTATATGTTGTATCATGTATATGTTGTATCATGTATATGTTGTATCATGTATATGTTGGTATACATTTAATATCCTACTCGTACAGTTCTCCTAATTGCTTGTCTTGTATCATCTAATAACACGTGACTACTGAGCATGCATTGAAGGTTCTTGTATATTCGAGGATCTACATCAAAAAGAGCCGCAGAGGTGCTCTGCCTTTGATGTGAGACCGCTCTTTTTACCACTTCAAACAGAATACCGTGATGCAGGGTGAGGAAAGGTGCCAAATGGCAATGTTTATGGATTATTTACCAAAAGTTGTATTTCATTCTAAACACAAGAACCTGCTCATTGCCTTCTGTCACAACCACTTGTGGTTATGGTAATGTACTGTGAAGGTGCCTGAAGGTGTTAACATATCCAACAAGGGATTTGCACAACATTGTATCAATAAAAAATAAAACATTTGATTATATAACAGGCCCGGTAACAGAATATTATAATGGTTGTATACTTTAGTCATCTTATTTATCTATTTTATTGCATGAAAAGGCTACTCCACTGTTGCTGAGCTGCACTTGGCACTGTGTACTTACATATATATCTGAATAGTGTGTAAATAATTAAACAAATCTATGTCAAGATAATTTCTTGTCACATTAAGTGATGTTTTATTAATATGTCCCTCAGTTTGTGAAACACAGTCACATATTGTGAAGCTGTGCAGCTAAATATGCCGCCTGTCTCTTTCTAACAGGAAATGGATTTCTATCCGCGGTGCGGAAATATCGAACTACTCTCTCTCTCCGTGGCGCTGAAACATGAATTGACAGTCACTGTGTCTCTATATTCATGAAACAAACAAATGCAGACTCTCTGTCTGTCCGTCATTCTGAAGCCATAATTGTTAACAACAACCTTGATAAATACTTTAAAATGTCCGTATAGCTGTGTACAATAATTAGTATAGACATTTGTTATAGTGCTTATAACTCTCAGTTCCAAGTCCATTTGTTCCTACTAAAACCCAGTATCAATAGAAGTGGCAAAGGTTCCTTATTAAAGGTGGGTTAGGTAATTTTGGAGAAACCAGCTCGAGTGCGCTAGAATTTGAAAATACACAGCCGGAAGAAATCTGCTACTTCCTTACAGAGCCCCTGGAAGGCTGACAGGCAGGTAGGTCATCCAGTTATTTTAGCCGGGCTGGCTAAAATAATTGGTCGTGCTTTTTACAGTACTACGGCTTCCACAGATGACGTTTTTTTATGGATTTGTTGTCAAAGCACTTAAGATATTCATTGCTATCGGGATGTTAACCCTTGTGCCCTCCTCGGGCATTTTTGTACATTTTTCCTGACTTTTTTTTTTGATTTGGTAATCATTTCAGCTGTGTTACAGCTTTTGGCATGGAATTCTGTAAGAAGTCTTCTTTTGAGTCAAATTTTTGAAATCCAATGTCGTTTACTCTTACATGTTTTGTATACTCTCGTGATGCATTTTGTACCCTCTGGACACCTTTGTGGCAAAAATGTACACGCCCATAATAACTGCTATTAAATCATCATACATGAATTTTTTTTTCTACTTTTTTTTTCATGAATCACTTAAACAACTTATAATGTACTCAAAACTACCAAACATTCAATAATATTCTGGATTTTAACCCTTTAAATGCCTGTTTAATTATTTGCATTATTTATTACAAAAAAACACAAAACTTTACATTTTTTCAATATAATAATTAGTAGAGGGATGGGACTTTGGTGGTTAATAGAGTCTTGGATGAGTCAAAGATTGACAATAAAATTGATTTGACTGCATATTATTTTTTACGTAGTGTCAGATACTACCCTCTGTACCCCTTCGTGGCAAAAAATGTACACGCCCATAATAACTGCTATTAAATCATCATACATCAACATTTCTTTCTACTTTTTTTTCAGAAATCACTTGAACAACTTATAACGTACTCAAATCTACCAAATATTCGATATTTTTCAGGATGTTAACCCATTAAATGCCTGTTTCATTATCTGAATTATCTAATTATTTATTAAAAAAGAACACAAAAAATTACTCACTGTTGGGGCTGACATTACAAAATGCATGGTTTTATACTGCAATGGCAGTGAGATCAAAAAAGGTGGTTTGAATGGCAGTCAATGAGGCATTTTTTGCCACGAAGGTGTCCAAGGCAAGGCAAGGCAAGTTTATTTATATAGCACTTTTCAACACAAGGCAATTCAAAGTGCTTTACAAAAAATGAAAGAGATTAAGAAAATGGCATTTAAAATCAGTCATTAAAAGAAAAGCTAATAAAATAAACATTAAAAGAAAAAAATACATGGCAGTCAATTAAACATTAAAAGAAAAAAGTACATGGATAAAAGTTACAGTGCAGTCTAAGATATGAATAGTTCAATTAAAAGCAGCGGCAAAAAGAAAAGTCTTTAGTCTGGATTTAAAAGTAGTCAGAGTTGCAGCGGACCTGCAGGTTTCTGGGAGTTTGTTCCAGATATTTGGAGCATAATAACTGAACGCTGCTTTACCATGTTTAGTTCTGACTCTGGGGACAGAAAGCTGACCAGTCCCTGAAGACCTGAGAGATCTGGATGGTTCATAATTTAGCTGGAGGTCAGAAATGTATTTTGGGCCTAAACCATTCAGTGCTTTATAAACCAGCAGCAGTATTTTGAAATCTATTCTTTGACACACAGGAAGCCAGTGTAAAGACTTCAGAACAGGAGTGATGTGATCCACTTTCTTAGTGTTAGTGAGGACTCGAGCAGCAGCATTCTGAATTAGCTGCAGCTTTCTAATAGATTTTTTAGTGAGACCTGTGAAGACACCATTGCAGTAGTCGAGTCTACTGAAGATAAAAGCATGGACAAGTTTTTCCAAATCCTGCTGTGACATTAGTCTTTTAATCCTAGATATATTCTTTAGGTGATAGTAGGCTGATTTAGTAACAGTTTTTAATGTGACTGTTGAAACTCAGGTCAGAGTCCATGACTACACCTAGATTTCTGGCTTTATCTGTTGTTTTGAAACATTGCACACTGAAGCTCAGTGCTAACTTTTATACGTTCTGACTTGGCTCCAAAAACCATTACCTCAGTTTTATCTTTGTTTAATTGGAGAAAGTTCTGACACATCCAGTCATTGATTTGTTCAATGCACTTACTTAGTGTTTGAATTGGAGCATAGTCTCCTGGTGAAATTGTCACGTAAATTTGTGTGTCATCTGCATAGCTATGGTAACTTATTTTGTTGTTCTTCATTATCTGAGCCAGTGGTAGCATGTAGATGTTAAAGAGAAGAGGCCCCAAGATGGAGCCATGAGGTACCCCACATGTCATATTTGTCAACTCAGATGTGTATTTACCTATAGAAACAAAGTTGTTTCTGTCCTTTAAGTAGGATTCAAACCAATTCAGAACTGTTTCCGAAAGTCCCACCCAGTTTTCCAGTCGGTCTAGTAATATGCTGTGGTCAACAGTGTCAAACGCAGCACTGAGATCTAATAATACTAACACTGAAGTTCTGCCACTGTCTGTGTTTAAGTGGATGTCATTAAAGACCTTTACAAGAGCAGTCTCAGTGCTGTGGTTTGGACGAAAGCCTGACTGGAACACATCAAAACAGTTATTTAAATGCAAGAAATTACTCAACTGTTGAAAAACAACTTTTTCAATGATTTTACCTAGAAATGGGAGGTTTGATATGGGCCTGTAATTGTTCATTACTGAAGCATCTAGATTATTCTTTTTTAAGAGCGGTTTAATGACTGCAGTTTTCAGGGCCTGTGGAAAATACCTGAGTGAAGAGATTTGTTTACTATATGAAGTAGATCTGAGGCCATGCAAGGCAAAACATCTTTGAAAAATCCTGTTGGAATAATATCAAGGCAGCAAGAGGAGGATTTCAGAAGTTGAATAATGTCCTCTAGGTTTTTATCATTAATCTGATGGAATTGTGTCATGATGTCTGAATTGATGTTAAGTGGAGATAGGGACAACACATTTGCTGTTCCTGATGCAGAGGCACTGACTGCTTGTCTGATTTTCTGAATTTTGTCAGTGAAGAAGGAGGCAAAATCATTGCACGCCCTGGTGGATAGAAATTCAGAGGCTACTGACACTGGGGGGTTAGTTAGTCTGTCGACGGTAGCAAACAAGGCACGTGCGTTGTTTTTGTTTTTGGTAATGATGTCAGAGAAGAACGATTGTCGTGCGTTTTTCAATTCCAAATTATAAAGGCCAAGTCTCTCTTTATAGATTTCAAAGTGAACCTGGAGATTTGTTTTTCGCCACCTGCGTTCAGCTTTTCGACATTCTCTTTTTTCTGTTTTCACGGTCATGGCCTTTCTCCATGGAGATATTTTCTTGACAGACACTTCCTTTAACCTAGTTGGAGCAATCGAGATTGTGCTCAGTGATAAAATCATTGATTAAAAATGTTTTTCCTGCCAAAGACCTGACATTTAATAAAGCTAGTTTAAGTTTGTTAAACACACTATCAGTCATGTTTTTTGTAACAAGCTGTGGCTGACATGGAATCACTGCTAAATTAGATACACTCACACAAACGTTTGAGCGCTTCCTGTTTCTATGATTCACCGCTCTTAATCTATTACCTATCAACACAGATATTGGCAAAGCTACTGGCAGGCAGGGCCCCGACATGTCCTGGAAAGAGTTGAGAGTGCCATACGCCCTTGAGCCTGGACCCATCACATATCAGTAAGAGTTTGTTGTGTCCAGAGGTAGTATCTCACACTACGTCAAAAATAATAATGCAGTCAAATCAATTTTGTTGCTAATCTTTGACTCATCCAAGACTCTAATAACCACCTAAGTTCCATCCCTCTATTAATTATTATATTGAAAACAATTAATTTTTTGTTTTTTTTGTCATAATTCAAATAATGAAACAGGCATTTAAAGGGTTAAAATCCAGAACATTATTGAATGTTTGATAGTTTTTTTCTTTTTTTTGTGACCAACTTTTTATTGTTGTTTTTTTTTTTTTTTGCCCTCACAAAAGGGACTTATACAGATACAAATTATATAGACAATACAACAACAAAAATAAAGAAAGAAAAAAATATATATATATATATAATCCCTTTCCCATGCCAGAAGCGATTGACAGCTCTGAAATTAGTAGGTCATGGAAAGATGATATCCATTGCTTAATAAATAAAGTATGTGGGGGTTTCCATCGTATTACTATTATTTTTTTGGCTGCTGTTAGACCAGCGAAAAGCACCCTTTTCTGATGTTTCTGTAGATCAAGAGAAGACAGGGTATGTGAACTCCAATAATCTCAGATACAATGTCAATAACCTGTTTCCAGAACGTTCTTACTGCAGTACATTCATAAACCATGTGTACATATGTGCCAATAGTCTTTTGGTTACAGAGAAGGCATATGGGGCTTGGAATCATCCTTAATTGACAGCATTTTCTGGTTGACAGGTAATATCTGTGTATCATTTTATACCGTATCAATTGGTGATTGTGGTTATGCGATGTTAAGGAGATATTATTCCATATTCTCTTCCAATCAATAGTCTGCGTATAATTTTTTAGATCTGCGTTCCATACTGCAGAGATGCCAATATATCCGGTTAATTTATCTTGCAGTTTTTTATATATATATGAAGTAGTGCCGCTCACACTGTTTGGACTTAATATGACCTTAACCAATTGATGTGTTGGCAGAGGTTGATTCCAAGGAACTCCATATGTGCGCATGGCAGTACGTAGTTGTAAATAGAAAAAGAAGGAAGAGCCAGGCACATTATACGTATCTTTCAATTCTTGGAAGGACATCAAGCCGTTGTCGTTGGTTATGTCAGAAAGATAATGTATTCCTCGGGTTTGCCATTGTGGGAATTGGATTGCTTTTTTCCCAATACGTAGTAACAGGTTATGAAAAAGGGGTATGTTACTATGCCAATCTACAGACCAATTGCACAATTTCTCCACATGTTTCCACACTTTCACGGCTTGCCCAATAATTGGTCCAAATGTTTGCATACAGTCATATGGCGACATGGCAGAAAATAAGACATCACCAAGTTTAAGGGGATAGACTATACTTCTTTCAATTTTAATCCAAGGTACATTGGTGCTTTCATCAATCCAGTTTTTTAAGGCTCGAAGCGTGAAGGAATAATAATAGAGCTCGAGATTGGGAACATTAAGGCCTCCACTGTTTTTGTCATATTGTAAAACTTTGTATCTGATTCTTGGGTATTGGTTTTTCCAAATATATTTTGAAATCCTATTCTGAAGTTTGTCCCAGAAACCGATAAAGGCAACATACTAGCTAAGAAATTGACTCTTGGTAGAACATTCATCTTTATTAATTTTAATCTTTTAATTGAACTATTCATATCTTAGACTGCACTGTAACTTTTATCCATGTACTTTTTTATTTTAATGTTTAATTGACAGCACTGTAACTTTTATCCATGTATTTTTTCTTTTAATGTTTATTTTATTAGCTTTTCTTTTTAATGACTGATTTTAAATGCCATTTTCTTAATCTCTTTCATTTTTTGTAAAGCACTTTGAATTGCCTTGTGTTGAAAAGTGCTATATAAATAAACTTGCCTTGCCTTGCCTTGCCTTTATGATTGAAATTCGTCCTGCTAAAGAAATTGTTATATTAATCCACTTTTTTAGGTCATCTTTAATTGTTGTATACATTCTTTTGTAGTTTTTTGCTACTATTGTGTCTAATGAGGCATATATATCAATTCCCAAATACTTAAATTGTTGGACAATCTGCAATTCTGTATTTAAGTTTAGTTCAACCATGGCACTATTGAGGGGTAAAATACATGATTTATTCAAATTGATCTTGTAACCAGATATTGAACTAAATTGGGTAAAAATATTTAACAGCTTAGGAAGCGTAGTTGGTACCTCGTCCAAGTACAGTAGTAGATCATACGCATATAACGAAATGTTGTAGTCTGTGTCTTTTACAACTATATGTTTTACTTCTTTGGATAGTCTTATTTTCTGTGCAAGCGGTTCTAGAGAAATTGCAAACAGAAGCGCGGAGACAGGGCAGCCTTGCCGTGTGCCACGTAGAATTGGAAGTCTAGGTGACCACTGATTGCCTGTCAGAACCATAGCACTTGGATTATTATATAGGATCTTCACCATAATCATAAATGTTGTCCCAAAACCCATTATTTGCATTGTATGCCACAAAAATGGCCATTCTAGCCTATCAAAAGCTTTTTCAGCATCAACTGATAATACGGCGCAAGGCGATGTTATGTCTGCTGCAAAATGAATAACATGCAGTAGTCTCCTGATATTGTCTGATGAGAATCGGTTTTTCATAAAGCCTGTTTGGTCATAATGAACTAATGTCGGAAAGACTTTCTCCAATCGTCGAGCTATTACTTTTGCATAAAGTTTGATTTCTGAATTTATAAGTGATATTGGTCTAAAACTTGTGCATAAGTTTGGGTCTTTCCCCTTCTTGTGTATGAGAGAAATTATAGCTGTATTGATGTCCTTTTGGAAATGTCCTTCTTTAAGTACTACCTGAATCATTTCCAATAATATTGGTACTAAATCAGGCCAAAACTGGGAATATAATTCCGGAGGGATACCATCTGTACCAGGGGATTTGCCAAGGTTCATGTCTTCCAATGCTTCAGATAATTCTTTAAGTGTTATTTCACAATCTAAGCGATCAATGTCCTCAGGGGATAGATGTGGTAAATTCAGATCCACAAAGAAATGTTCTAACTCTGCCTTTGATGTCTGTACTTGAGATGTATATACATGTTTATAGAACTGTTCAAATTCATGATTAATACGAACTGAATCATAAAGGACAATGCCATCATTATTCATAATTGAGGATATTTGGGCCAGCTGCTCGTTATTTCGAAGTTTACTTGCCAGCAGGGAGCTCGGTCTACTTCCATCTAGATATTCTGTGTTTCTTACCCTATGAATCAGAAATGTAGCTCTCTTGGTAAGTAGCGCATTGAGTTCAGCTTTAACTTTGCATACTGCTATCTCTTTATCTGAATTATAATGTTCCTGTAGTTCTCTAATCAGTGATGATAATGTACATTCTAGATCCACGATTGTCTTGAGCTCTTCCCTATTTCGGTTTGAGGAGTACGCTATGGCGTTGCCTCGAACATAACCTTTTACAGCGTTCCATACATGCCTAACATCTTTAACTGAATTATAATTAAACAACATAAACTCTTTTAAGCCGATTTTAAGCTGTTGACAGTATTGTGAATCTTGTAATAATGTTAAATTGAATCTCCATCTTGCAGCTGGATTGTTCTCCTTAGAGAGAAAAAAGGTGCATACATTGGCGTGGTGGTCTGATATTGACATATGCGATATTTCAGTATTTTGAACTAAATCTACAAGTTTAGAGGAGATCAAAATATAGTCTATCCTTGAAAATGTAAGATGCCTCTTAGAAAAGAAAGTAAACTCTTTCGATATAGGATGCCTTACTCTCCATATATCTACCAACGCATAGTTATTTTTAATGGTACTTAATGCTAGGTTAGCTGATTAATTGCTTTGGGTATTCCTTGATCTATCTAACAATGGATTAATTACAGCATTCATATCACCACCAATAATAATGTCATAATTGGTCATTTCGGAAATTACTTTTGAAAGTGATTCAAAGAACTTAGGTTCATATGAGTTAGGTGCATAGCATGCGATCAAAGCTATCTTTCTATTGCAAATGACTCCTTGAAGATAAGCAATTCTTCCATCTTGATCTTGACCTTTGTTAACAATATGTAATTTTAAGTTATTGCGAATTAAAATGATTACTCCTTTAGTTTTACTGTTTGAAGATGAGTAAGCCACCACTTTATAAATATGATTCCCAATGTTATGTATATCTTCAGCTAATAAGTGAGTTTCTTGAAGAAATGCAATATCAGCCTTTTTTCGAATCAAGACATCAAGACATTTTGTAATCTTTAGATTGGAGTTAAGACCGCATACGTTTAATGAGAGAACAATTAATCTAGTCATATGTATCAAACCAAATATACTTTGTGGACTTAGTTATGCATATTTTAACGTAATTTACAATGTCATATAGCAAACCCTGATTGCGATTTGGCAAGATTACCTACATTCCCTTAATTCCCAACTTTCCTCCCTTCTCCTCACCCGAAACAACAACAAAAAACAAAAAGAAGAGGGCCAATGAAATAATAATATGCAATATCAGCAGATAAATCATAATTTCCCTCTTTAGACTCCTACAACTCCGCTCCATTTAGCAGAGCTGTGGCACGTAGAGCAGTAAGCACGCATGCTCAACATGTCGAATCAAATGTTTGGTAGTTTTGAGTACGAAATAAGCTGTTTACGTGATTCATGGAAAAAAAAAAGTAGAAACAAATATTCATGTATGATGATTTAATAGCAGTTATTATGGGCGTGTACATTTTTGCCACGAAGGGGTCGAAAGGTTGAAAATTCGAGGAGGGCACAAGGGTTAAGAGCATTCCATGGAATATAACAAAAAGTGTATCTCGAGCCGGTTTCTCAAATGTACCTACCCCACCTTTAAACAGTAGTAGATGCATTTTTAAGGATTATTCTCTAGTTTCAATTTTGGATTTGGTGCTGGGGCGTGCACTTCAGGCAGCAGGAGTGCTTATGAGGACATGTTCTAAACAAACCACAAAGGAACAGATAATTGATTTGTTTTAAATAGTTTAAAAAATAAACAATTGAGGTCTAAAACACGGGATTAACTATAGTAAATGAGGATTTTGATTCACAGATAAAACGTGTAAACTTGCTCACATCACTGCTGCTCTTAGCATTTCAATTAATAAAATATTGTTTCGTATCCTTTTCATGCCTCTTACTATACTTTTTGTAACAAGACATTGTATTAGTACTGCTCCCTTTTCCGTATACACATATAAAATTAAGAGGGATTATTTGTTTTTGAGCTGTGACTCTGAGTTAACTTGCCTTGAATTCTTTATTCCATACAAACATAATTATAAACAGCTTTAAGACACTCTAAATTCTTGAACAACAAACGTGAACCCATAATTCAAATCAACATTTTTAGCTGAGTCAACCGACTGTTGCTCACATAGTGAAATCGTAAGCAATGTCTCCTTCCTCTCAACATAATGTAACATTATTTCTGCCCTTTTTCTCCCAACAGAGATCCGTGAGGCGTTCAAAGTATTTGACCGAGATGGGAATGGCTTCATCTCAAAACAGGAGTTGGGGATGGCTATGCGCTCGCTGGGCTACATGCCCAATGAGGTGGAGCTGGAGATTATCATCCAAAGACTCGATATAGATGGTATGTGTATCTCTCTTTCTCTCATCAAAAGCCTGTTGCATATAACCCAACACATATTCTATACAGTGACATCTTTGTATTTCCTTTAGGTGATGGTCAAGTTGGCTTTGATGAATTTGTCACATTGCTTGGTCCTAAACTCTCTGCTGCTGGCATGCCGGATAAATTCCACGGAGCAGACTTTGATTCAGTGTTTTGGAAGGTAATCATTGTCATCATTATCAGTGCTTTATAAGTGTACATTTGTCTGTTCTCTGTCCTCGTTTGAGTTAGTTCTCTTCTGGTTTTTCTGATACAAAGCCATCTGTTGCAATTATAATTACAATACAGAAGTTACTGATGTAAAATCTAATAATTTAAACAAAATTATTCTTACATTACGAATGATGCTCCTCTGACTCACTCAAAAGCACATTTCCACACAGCCTTGACATACTGTATTGATCTAATGACATTACTACACTTGCAGTGTCTTCATATCCTTGCATTTAGTTACATAATCCAATAAATCAGTTCACCATGCGTTACCTTATATGCCACTATTAATTGATGTCCCACAGCTGATTTGCGTCACTGAGGTGTTCTGAGACAGAAGCTCTTCCGCTGCTAATTAGACCTTTCTTGGTGTTTTATGTGTCCCCAGTGTGACATGCAGAAACTGACGGTGGATGAGCTAAAGAGGCTGCTTTACGATACTTTCCGCGACCACCTCACCATGAAGGACATTGAGAACATCATCATGACAGAGGAGAGCCACCTGAACAGCCCAGAGTCCCACGTGGACATAGACAGTACGTTGCATACACATTCTATTACCTACATTTTTTGTATTCTGTTGAGACTCTCAGACAAGCTAATATTTTGTCTTTTAAATCTTTCCCCAGCAAGCCCAACACAACAGGAAAAACACACATGTGTGCGTAAAAGCCTGATTTGTGCCTTCGCCATTGCATTCATCATCAGCGTCATGCTCATTGCAGCAAATCAAATGCTCCGCAGAGGAATGAAGTAAATACGACTCCAGCTGGATACAGAGATACTTAAGAACGGACAATGAGAAATCAAACATTAATCAAAACACTTGTATGGTTTTGTTGAATGTTTTCAACACACAGCTTCTCTCTGTAATAGGTGCAATGATGTCATTCAGTGGTTTTATATTGCCACAAATTGTAGCATAACCTGGTTAAAAAGAAAGAAAGGCATTCCAAGGGCTGATTAGTATCCTAAAACAGTAGGTTGTGAATCAGATTTCTGAAGACATTATATTGGAAAGCAGACTTTAGAAGTATGTGCTTAGTAATAGATGTGATGTGTCTGTGTTTATCAATCAATTAATGTTGTTGATGAGAAGTCTGCCGTTTGGAATGCACCCAATAATGAAATTACTGAGGATAGTAATAAAGCAATACGCACGTGTTGATGCGCTGCATATTAAGTAGCTTTAATTCACTCTCAGCGTAATTGTTTTTCTTTTAAGTCTGTATTAGTGCCAGTATTTCCAGTCCAGAGGTCCAACTCATGTCAAGAGTCAACACATCTTTACGAACCGTGACCTAAATCTTAACAAAGGAGAAGCCACATTAATTCAAAACACAAAAGTGTTGAAAAGAATATTACAATTATTTCTACAACTGTTTAACTTCATAGCTCTTGGGATGGCAGTCGATAGTTCATCACTTTGGTCTAAACTGTATGGATGTCATTCTGAACAGACACTAATTGCTCCCAGGGAAACAATGCAACTGACTTAAGTAATCCCCTGATTTTCTCCGTGAAACCACCAGCAGATCTACGTATTCTTTTGAAAAATCTCAACATCTACAGGATGATTTATCACAAGATGTAGTAGAGACATCTATGGTTCCCAAAGGATGCACCCCCATGACTGTGATGATGCTCTGAGTGTGTCTCAGGATGAATTGTGGTGATTCACTGACATCTCATATCGTAATGTTCAAATCGAGCTCAGCTGTACTTTGCGCTTTGTGCTACTATACATCAGCATGTTAGTATTGTCAGTATTGGCCCGTGATATTCAAAAACAAGGCAGGAAAATAGTATGTTTCTCCAAAGTTTCTATTGTGACATTGAGAAGCCCTACATTTGGAATAACTGGTGAACTGCACTGTTATCTGGAAAAGAGAGGGTTTGAAGGACATGTGGACACAGCCGGTAACCCTCCATTCAGCTGAGCCCAAAGGCCCTTTCTAAATAAATCACAGCAGACTAAAACATTTACTGGTTTGATTTGAAGCCGAGAGCTGAGCTCAGTGAGATGTATTGGCTGAGAAATTGAGATGAAAATGAAACAGCTGTTTCACAAAAAATGTAATAGATTTAAGAATCAAACTGAAGTGTTTCATTCTCGAAATCTGCCAGTGATACATGCACAAAGCTGCATATTTCAAATCTGTGCAATAGCATCCAAAAAGAGACATAATGAGTCACAGGAAAGACAAGTCTGAGCTAGCATCTGAGCTAGCAGCTGTAAATAGCGTTAACCATTACAAGTCAAATGTTTAGACAGAATGACACATGACGATAAAGGATAATCAGTTCACAACACTTGCATGTACATTAAAAGTATATTCTGTGTTCAATGTGTTTGAGATCAAATGTTGAACCCTGGTGTATGTATTGAAATAATTATGCAATTTGTATAGTAATCATTGCAAAGATCTCAGTATTTGACATTTTCCTGTAAATGTCGATTGTTGTGGACGTGCAGACCATATCAAAAATACTAAATACTTTGGAGTATGCTGTGAAGAATAATTTAACATATCATAAAAAATGTTGTTTTCTGGTTTTTACATGGACAACCAAAACAACATGTTTGAAGTATAACATGGTTATATTTTCTTACTTGGAAAAGTGATACATTAAATCTATGTGATTTTATTGAATGTAAGCATAATGTTTTTTATAAAACAAATAATACGAACAATTTCAGGTTTCTGATATAATTTCCAGGTTGACTGGACATTCAGATGCAAGTAATTGTGTGTCACACACTAACATTAACATTTCTTATTTGGTAATATTCATTTTTCAAAATGTTTTATCAAATTTCTGTTGAATTCAACAAGTTTTACAAATTGCTATATATTTTTTTTGCTCTTTTTATCTTGAAGTTTATCAAAGCTATATCACGAGAGGAACGTACGAAACAGCGAGTATCATTCTGGCAATAAAACAGATATTTTATCTCAAATACAGTAGCTGTTTATGTATGAACTTATAATATGACATCACATTACCTCTTTATGTGAACATCATGTAAGGTATGGATTTTGTGTGAATGTAAAATATAGTTATTGTGTCAAATATTGTCTTAAGAGATATAAGCAATTATGGTGTCCTATTCTGTATGTTACAGTGCTTTAATGTATGTGCACTCTGTTCAAGGATTGTCTTTATTGTTATTACTTTGATTCAGACTGTAGTGTTCTGTTTGTGCCTTTGTCTTTGGAAGTAAGATCTGCGCTCTCATGCCTTGACTTAGAGTAACTTTAGAAAACTTCTAAGAAGAAATGTAAGTCCATTTTACTAAATCATTGCTTAAGACAAAAATGAATCTGATGTTTTTTCTAACTGACATGACTCATTAGTAATTCAATTACCAATAAGTATTGATGTATTAGCTTTCTCTCTTCCATGTTCTTGGTAAAGATCCCTCTCACTTCTGGTAAATGATTGTATCACCCTGCTGTTGACATTACTAGTAATTTAATGTTTAGATTGAGAATACCAAGCGCTGTTTTATTTCTGTAACGTCCCATGTAGAGATTACTGCATCAAATATACACTACTGTAAGTGTTGTCTGGATGCATGTATCCAATAAAAAACAAAGGCACTTAAAGGGGTTTTTTTCTGTGTACAAATGTGACCTTTGTTGCAAATAAAAAGGAACATAAGACCAATCTAAAAAAAAGAACATTTACTGTGAACAACAGAACAACATCATTGATACTAACATCAAGTACAGAGAATAAGTGGGTACTTTCCAGGATCCAGTTTTAAATAAATCCACAAGTTGACAACTTAAATGACTAAATATGAGTTATTCAACTTTTATAGCCTAAACCCATATTAAAATGCATCTTTTAAAGTATTATCCAAAAATATGTTATACCTAAATCTGTGTCTCTCTCACCAACATGCACTGTGTACTTGTGATATCCATCAAACTGTTTGTGTGCTTTTGTCCTCATTAAAGATTCGCAAAAACAATTTCTAAATGTTGATACAAAAAATAACTCAGTTTACATTCATGTTTGCTTTCTTCTTCACTCTCTTGGTTGTGCATCTGTCCTCATGTGTATATGATAAAACAAAACAGGGCCCCTTTAAAGTCAGAGGTATATTCTGGCCAAGACAGCAGATTAATAGTTAAATAAAATAATACAAAACCGAAATAAACGCAATGAAATTCAGCAAAACCCATTATGAGAAATACATTAAAGGGACTTTATAAAGGCCAAAGACAATTACATGTATCATAACATTTGAAATGCGCTATGATAACTATGAAAGATTTTAGTATACAAATTAATCGAGATCATTAGGTTGCCATCTTTACTATTTAGGAAGTAGAGTAGTGTTTTGGTGCTGGCTGGGTTATAAATTAAAATCTGACAGATCATTGATTCCCCCGGTGACGTGGCAGAGGATTAAAATTTAACAATAAAATAATTTCCATCTGCTCAGCAATGCTCCATTCTTCATGACATCAAATGTAACTCCTTAGGGGAGTCTCATGGTAAAGGCACTCGACTTCACATTAGCGAAGCAATCAACAACAGACTGCCAAAATGTAAATCATGAGATTCATTATGCACCGCCTGTATGTCATTCCAGGTTTACCTTCCTATGTATGACTCAATTAAATATCTCATTTAAAACTAAAAAAAGACATCTCATATGTATTCTGTACATTTCATTCTACCAATGTTGCACACCAGCTTAACAGTGATGTGAACCACAAAGTGAATATCAGTCAGCCCCATTCTGAGTTCACTTTGCCTTTCCATCCGCTGGGAGGAGGAGGAAGAAGAGAGGGCGGGAGATCATGGACGGAGAGGAGCTGTGGAGGTATGTCACTTTCTTCTTGGACCTCTTCACTGTCGTCCTTATCTTTTAGATCTCTGAAGAGATAAATAATTAAAAAGTTGAATTTTAAATGAAGACGAATCATTAGCAATGTATGAATAAGGGTCAAAACAAAAGGTGAAGGTGCATACCCCTGGTTACCGAGGGCACTTCGCCTCTTTTCCCTTCTGGAGAGCCAGTCCTCTACACAGCGCCCCGGCATCCTGCTGTCTTCAGCACCCTCTCTGAGACGTCTTTCATCTGAAAGAATTCAATCGTACTCCTGTCAACTAGAACCTGCCACATATTTTAATAATCAAGTGTCATTCATGCAAAAATGGCAAATAATACTATTTGCATCCCCATAAAATGGAGAATCCTTGCTTTTCCTCAGTTTAACATAATATTATACTGAATTAATTTTAGTTTTGGAGTGACAAAGTCCAAAACATTACTTTGGACTTGAGAAAAACACATTTTTCACTATTTATAAAGATTATTGATGATGATAATAATCATTTCTTGCAGCCATACTGTCAGTCGATCACGACCAAATGCGCTTGACAATTTAGTGTATAATATTATTTATTTTTTAGGGAATGCATCAGGAAATGCTAACCCTAGGTACCTTTTGTTGAAGAGGGTTTAAACCTTCCTTATGCAGGATTACATTTAAGATATTAAAAATATGCAATGTGTTGGCCATTGGTAAGATGGTTGTTAAATATTGAATGACCACCTACTAATTCAAGAATTATTTAGATAATATTATATATAATTGCCAATGCCATGTGTATTAAATGTGTAGCACATTGTTTGTGAGGAACTGTGTTGATTTCCTTTAAAAAACATATCTTAATCACATGGTAAACATCATTTCCATTTGGTTACAGCTTACCTTCCACCTGTCTTTGTAGGTGAAACATATCTTCTTCAGACATGTGAGAAAACCTGCAGTTAGGGCCGAAATCACATATTCCTGAAAAAGGACAGGGAAAATAATTATTATTACAATAACAAAACGTGCATTTAATATAATTTCCTGGTCATTGGATAAATGTATGGTTGAATTGCTTTAAGTTACCTTTTTGGAGAAACTTCCTGCAGGGTTTCTTTAATTGCTCATCACACAGAATAGCTGAGGAGTCTGTAAAAACACAAATGATAGTGTTGTCAATGGCTGTATATATAACCTTCCATCATAATATAAGCAGATGGCCAGCCAATATGACATAATGAAATGTAAGCAAGCTTAATTCTCCAATCAAAATCTCAAATAGGTTGAAGAAATAGCATTCTAAATAGTAATTTGTAATGTTTAGGATCACTGTCTAGTCTAAAACAAACATTTACAATCACATCTCTCTCAGGTCTAAGGACAAACTGAAAGTCTCACCTCTGAAATAGTCGTACCAGGCCTTTTTAGCTCTGTGATGCTGAACACCAAACAAATGTTTCTTCCTGTTGTGCATGTTGTCCTGAAAGGACCGGTCACAGTAGTCACAGTAGTATCTCCTTCCCATGGTGCAGGTTATGTGCTCAAACCAGCAAGATGTCACCTTTTAAATGGCTATGGACAGTAAAGAGAAACAAAACACATTCACATAACTGCTGGATCACAACATGGTGAGAGAATAGCTGTGCTGAATTAAATTGTTCTGTGTCGTACATTAATTGACTGTCATTGTGCACACACTGATCTATTAACAAAACATGTGGTCTGTCCAGAATAAAGGGCGTTATAGTTCAACTGCACGTGTACAATTAACTATTATGTTGTTAATCCATTACTCAACTATTCTCTTCAGGACTGAAAAGCCCCCACAAAAAATAAAAATGCCATCCTGATACAGTTAAAATGACATAGCCGACCCAATTTACAATTCACATTTGTCACAGAATTATTTATTTTTTCCATTTCAGAATTGTGCATCAATGCAAGTTTGTTAACATCTACATAATAGCAATTAGCATGTCATATGGTTGTTTACTTTCGGATCACATACTCTTATAATTTTCATGAAAAAATATGGCACAAGGCTTAAAATGATTAAATGGGAGGCAAAAACAGGAAACAACCTGATCTAGCCTACAATCAAGAACACCAGGAACATTATCTAACGTTTACTGCTATCTGCTGGTTTGGTCATGGAAGTGCCTTTATTTTTAATAGTATCTGGTATGACTTCCTATTCCACTGTGATGATACAAATATGAACATATTAAAGGTAAAATATTCTGAAATGTAAACGTGCAGTTTGATGCTCATGTAAACTCTCCCCCAATAAGTAAACGTTAACATCCATAATCATTGGCTCATAGCATTGTTCAATGAGAATAGTTATTTTAACGTTACATGCTTATTGTGACATCCGTAAACGTTAAACCCTGTGTATATTACATTTAAAAGTAAAATACAACAAACCATTGGCGAACCATGATGTCATCCTCCGTGCTGTTTGCTTTGAATCCACATTGTGTAGCAAACTGACGTGAAAAACAATGAAATCTTACAGTAATGCTATGCTAATCGTTTGCTAACCATTCCCCACTGGGGATACGGTGTCTTCGCAGGGTCAAAAAGCGAATCGACCCACTCTTGGGCCGGAAGCGTGTCACCTCAGCTTCCGTCAATCCACCGAAGACATGTCGCTGGCTAAGTCCGTCTACAATCTGCTCTTCAGGAGAACGTCCACTTTCGCCGTGACCATCATGGTTGGAGCGGTCTTCTTTGAACGACTGTTTGACCAAGGAGGTGACGCAATTTTTGAGGAACTGAATCGCGGGGTAAGTGTTTAATTTTGTGTTATAATGCCGGTGTTATCCTGACCTTGCAAGCAGAGGGCGAAACAGCGCTAGTGTTAGCTAAACTAACCTAGCCTCCCTGCTAAACCGAGCATTTGCTTCCTTTTTTACAAACTATTACAACCTCATAAATGTTGTAACCTACTTACCAGGATATATTTTACATTGTGTGCACTTTTTTAATGTATAGTACACTATCTTTATACGTTTCTGTCCCTTCAGTAGATTGGTATGTTAGAGTATTCTAATGTATTCTGTATATTTAATAGTGTTTAGAAACTCTTCTTAATATGTATTGTTTCTAATGAGAATATGTATATATTGTTTTTATTTTATTCGACTTTTAACAATTGTTGTTATTCTTGTACATTGACAGTCAAAATGCTTCTGTGACAAAACAATTTCACAACTTGGGATGAATAAAGTATCTGTTTTTGTTCACATGACAAGTCTAACGTTGCCTTATATGTACTTATTTTTTAGAAACTGTGGGAACACATCGAACACAAATACGAGATCAAGGAGGAGGAATAGGTCGGGTTACCTAAGGCTGAAGTGCAACTGTTGTCACACTTCCATTCTCCATTCTTCCTGGACTCCACACCTGAATCAATCATCAGTCAACATGGACAATGTGCTCAAAAGTCATGCCAGGTGGGACCTGTGAGAGCCGCTTGACTGTCCAGACCACCTTGAAGATGGAGCAAACGGTTCCTGTCACCTCGTCCCCTCCTTCCTGTTGTTAGATGTAATGTCTACGTTCCCCCCACATATTGTAAATGCTTAAATTAAACATGTTAATGACGTACAAACCTTGCAATGTTTTTGATTTATCATATGGCTTGCATATGTCAAAGCATCTTAGATTAGTTACTGGGGTGCCCACACTTTTTTGGCTGGTGAGCTACTTTTGAAATGACCAGCTCACTGAAGTCTACCAACCAAAAGTAAAATCCCAAATTGCAAGGGTTGCTGAATAACACGTTTATTTATACATGGGATAATAGGGCTGCAACAAACGACTAGTTTGATAATCGATTCATCTATTGATTAATGAAACGATGAATCGGCTATTCGGACTATTATGCCTTGCACAATTTCTCAAACGCTCTTATTTAGCCATCAACTTTTAGATTTAGCTTGAGGTTGTTTTAGGCATGTGGAAACTAACAATGAAGACAATAAAGATGAATACTTGATTCAAAAATACATATATTATTAAATTAACTTAACAAATTGTTTACAAAACTAACATTGCTTTTTATTTAAATTAAATAAATAATATTTCACATCAAAAGAAACAACAGTGTTTTAACAAATCGTATTAAATAATCTGATGACAGAATAGCTGAAACTTTAACAATCTAAATAACTCAGTTACCTCTAATCATTAACCCATGTTTGTATAATTGAGTTAACAAAGTACTTTTGTTTGACTTACTAGCATTTTCATAAGCACCCACTCTAGCCACATTAGGTCATCTAAACCAAGAGGATCAACTTCAAATCAAATGAGTATCTTGTAGGGCTGCTCGATTATGGCAAAATCATAATCTCGATTATTTGGGTCAATAATTGATATCACGATTATTAAAAACGATTATCCATTTACTTTGAAAACATCAATTTATTGGAGAAAAAAATGTGAACAGTATGTTTTTAACAGTTGGTTACCCTGAACTTTAACTATAATTCAACTGAAAAACCAATACAAAAAAAAGTTATAAAAAAATAATCTTTTTATTTCGATTACGTTGTTTTCGTAATCGTTGCAAGCCATAATTGTAATTGCGATTAAAATACGATTAATTGAGCAGCCCTAGTATCTTGATAAAATGACTGAGAAGGATTTATAGCATTATATAGTTCTTGAGTCTAGTCTTTATTATAAAAGTATTCAGTGGTTGTATACATTGTGTCCCCTTCATGTCAGTTTTATGTATATTTAGTGTCATTTCAAAGATAAGGTTGTACAGCTTGGTTCTCTGGTTTTAAACATAAAGGAAATTAAATTAAAATGTACAGAAACAGAAGTCTGTACTATAATGAAATAGCCATATGTTTTTAACCAATCCTAGTTTCCAATAAGCTGTAGTTCCTTAGTTCCTCACCCAGTAGTGTTTATACCAAAGAATAAACATAACGCTTGAATGGAGCTGAGATATCCAGTTAAATTGTATTTTATTAAAACAGGCTATACAAAAAAAACATGAATGAGAGGTAACATTTGTATGGACCATTTCCATACAAGGAACATATTAAAGCTGGATGATAATTTTGGCCCAAACAAGAAGAAGTATTATATAGAAACGGTAGCTGCCACCTTTTAATTTGCAATGTCAAACAATGCCCGTCAATAGTGAAAACATCTTGTAAACAGGTCAGGTAAGGTCACTACTGTTCAAATCAATTACATGTAACTGCACCTGAGACTCAGGCCTATAGGGGGCACACTAGCAATGTATGTCCCAATGAATGAGAAGAACACATTTAAAACAACATTATAGTTAGCACTGACTGTATTATGTCCCATCCTGGTATTTTTCCTGTGAGCTAAAAAAAAAACGTAATAATTTGCCCTTGCAGTGGATGTAAGGGAAACTTCTGCAGCAATGGAGAGTTAGGACTCAGAGAGACACGAGGAGAGTTGGAGCTTTGATGTCAAACACAGATCTTTACTACAAGCATCGGCCGGAGAAATTCACATCACAAGTCACACAGTCAAAGGTTCTGACTGCACGGGTGGGTTGCCATGTCAAATCTGATCCGCCTCGCATCTTGGTAGACCCTTTAACTAGTTTACAGAGAGTCAACCCACATATTGGGGGGAGGTACATGAACACCTGGGAACAATGGAGATGTCTTTGACATCCGTGGTGCTTAGAAGCCCGCGTTCTCACAGTCGTAAAACCCCCCCTGTGCCCGCCAGGTCAGGCCATAAAACCGGGTAGTATCAACACGACTCCATTATCACATTCCTTACGGGAGATTAAAAGCAGGGATGGTCGTAAATGTCAACACACAGAATAGGTTAAATATTTAGAAGTAAAGACAGAATTATTCCCTAACAGTGGACATATTATAAAAGCAAATAAGCTTTGCCCATTAGTGCTGTGATACATACATCTCAAGTATCATGTTATTTCAAAGGTAGGTGCAATAACAAAGTGGTCTCTAGCTTGCTGC
The DNA here is from genome assembly GCF_902827175.1 of Gymnodraco acuticeps. Classification (NCBI taxonomy): domain Eukaryota; kingdom Metazoa; phylum Chordata; class Actinopteri; order Perciformes; family Bathydraconidae; genus Gymnodraco; species Gymnodraco acuticeps. The sequence continues at coordinate 380,682 of NW_022992331.1, read as the reverse complement.
TAAACTAAACACGTAAAACATTTTAGTCCAATTCAATCTCCAAAAACGGTATCTTTGAACCAACCCCATAGTCTAGTCAGCCACAGGCTTACGCCCAGCTGTGACAAGTATTGTATTTCAGGTGTGAGCATTTTTTCACAGATTTCCCTGAATTGTGGATCAATATTTTGCTTCACGTTGTACCCAAGAATGGAAGACTCTCCAACGGGCTGCCAGGGCAGGAAACGACTGTCGTGAATATTTTGAGCTTCCACTGAGCCTCCATCTTGAATACAGATGGCCTTCATCTCTGCATTTCTTCTCCTGAGCTCTTTTACCTCTTGTTTCATTCTTTCTCTCCCATACGCCTCAACTCTTGCCCAGAAAGTAGAATTAAAGTGCTGATAGAGTCTCCAGTCAGCCCCGTTCCACTGTAAAGCTTTGGCTCTCAACTCTGGGGTCAGTCGAGATACAGATGATCTCCTGCGAGCATTGAGTTTAAAATACAGTATGTCCTCCATGGTCCAACACAGTGTGTCCTTGAGCAGGATAAGTGACTCATCAAAATATTCTGCTACAAGAACCAAATCAAAACGTGTTGATAACTTATGAATATCCCTCATTACACGAGGATCATCACCCTCCAGGTTGTTGTCAAAACCAAAGTCAAAAAAGAGCAGATTTTTGAGGTAGAATGAGTTGAAAGCCTCTGGACTGTAGAAGGTGTGAGGATTGTTCAAAAACTCCACCAGTTGGTTCTCTCCATTGATCCTCCATGTGAGAGGAACTACTCTGTGATAATAATTGAAAGATGATTCAAAGAGATCCACTGGGTCACGTAAGATGGTGATGTAAACAGCATCTGGAGGCAGGAGCTTGGCTACTTCCTGATGGGCAAAGCGCATGTGGTTACAAACAATGTTGAAACAGTCTCCAGGCCTGTAGTCCTTCACCTGGGAGCAGAGGAAAGGTGACGGGTAGAAGAAGTCATTGCGGCCCTCAGGGAAGGCGAATTTAAGCTTGTGCTTTTGTCCAAATCTGAAGAGGATGTTGAGTATGGTGCTGCTGGCAGTTTTGTGGGTTTTCATGAACATGATGTTTACTTTGGGGGAGCTAACTTCTGACGTGCTGAGAGATGGTGAGCTTACATTTTTCGTCAATAATTTCACCATACTTAGAGGACATGTGTCTTGCTGGGAGTCCCTGTGAATAAAATATACAGGTAAACAAACAGATGAACTGATTTCACAAAATAAAGAAAGGCTTTACTTTAAAATCCTTACCTAATCGTAACTTGGGTTAGGTTCGTGAGGCAGTACAGCAACAACATGATGTTGGTCAATAAAACCGAGAGAATCAGCCTCCTGGTCATACGTGTGCACTTCTTTCCTTTGATGGCAGACATCACTAATACCCAAACAAGGACCTGGAAATAAGATGAAAGGGCATGCATGTATAAAAGACAATCATAACAGCATTCAAAGATTCTATACACAAACCCATGTTGCACTATGCTGTGAAGTGTTTTTCTCATACAACAAAGCTACACAAAGCTCATAAACACTCGTAATACCCTGGGGAAATTCTTACACACAGGCCAACTAATAACGCCCTTAGGTCACAGCAAAGTAATGATAATGCAATTATAATAATAATAATAATAATAGCTTGGATTTATATAGCGCCTTTCAAGGGACCCAAGGTCGCTTTACAAGTAATAGGGCAAAAACAAACATAATAAAACAAAAATCAGACAGACAAAACAACAGATGGGACTTGAGGGCCCTTTTGAAGGCATCAAGTGTGGGGATGTTGCGAATCTCCGCAGGGAGAGCGTTCCAGAGGGTGGGGGCTGCCACACTGAAGGCTCTGTCCCCGAAGGTTCGCAGTTTGGTGCGGGGGGTGGTAAGCAGGCCAGAGTCTGAGGACCGCAGGTTCCGGGGTGGGGCATGTGGGTGAAGGATGTCCGATAGGTACTGGGGGGCAAGGGCATGGAGGGACTTGTAGGTAAGGAGGAGGACTTTGTAGGATATGCAAGACTTGACCGGCAACCAGTGTAGGTGAATGAGAGTGGGAGTGATGTGCTGCCACGGCTTTGTGTGCGTGAGTACGCTAGCAGCACAGTTTTGGACATACTGGAGCCTGTCCGGAGTTTTGTTGGGAACCCCGAACAGGACACCTTTGCAGTAGTCCAAGCGGGTGGTGACAAACGCATGCACTAGGGTTTCGGCAACCGACTCCGAGAGTGACGGTCGGTGTCTGGCAATGTTCCTCAGGTGGTAAAAGGCCGATTTGGTCACAGATTTGACGTGGGAATGGAAGGAAAGGGTGGAGTCGAGGATGACACCCAGGTTGCGGGCTTCAGGAGATTCCGGGGAGATAGAGCAGCCGTCGACCTCGAGGACGAAGTCACCAACCTTCTGGAGCAGGGCCTTGGGTGCCACAACCATGAGCTCTGTTTTATTGCTGTTCAGCTTAAGATAGTTGGAAGACATCCATGTTTTGATGTCATGCAGGCAGTTGATGAGAGACTGAGGGGGGAGCTGGGAGGATGGGGTGGTGCTGAGATACAGTTGGGTATCATCAGCGTAGCAGTGGAAATTGAGTCCATGATGTCGGATGATCTGGCCGAGGGGGAGCATGTAAATGGTGAACAGGAGGGGGCCAAGCACAGAGCCCTGGGGTACACCGTGGTGGACTGGGGCCAGGGGTGAGTTTGAGCCACTGATGGATACAAACTGTTTCCTGTTGTGGAGGTAGGATGTCAACCAGGACAGCGCTGTGCCAGTGACATCTAGGAGGTATGAGAGGCGGGTGAGGAGGATGTTGTGAGAGATGGTGTCAAATGCTGCAGAGAGGTCCAGGAGGATGAGGATGCTGAGGCGGCCAGAGTCAGCAGCAATGAGGAGATCGTTGGTGATCTTGATGAGGGCGGTCTCAGTGCTGTGTTGCTGTCTGAAGCCGGATTGGAAGGGCTCATAGAGCTCATGGTTGGACATGTACAGATGGGAGTATAGAGAGTCCAGGCCTAATCCATTTCAATTTTATATAACCTACTATTCATTTCTAACAGAAATAAGAAGAACTTTATAATGAAAAGGCAAAATGAACATAGACAAGAGATCATGCTGATTAGCAAAAAACTGCTGCATCATTCTTTCTCTCAGAATAGCCCACATGTTTATACTATAAACATGTTTACAGTGCTAGAATTCCCTTAGCAACACAGATGGAAAGACAAAAGATACACCAACATGAAAACTACAGTTAAGGTACAAGCATTTTATAACAGTAAAAACTGATGTTAACATGGTAAAAAAGGGGACAATTCTAACGTTTCTACAATTCACACTGAACAGGTGCTTACTTATTATATCAGATAGGAACGGTACAGTATGGCCCTTGCCATAACAGCTCTGATTCTTATCTCTAACATTGATGTTCATTTTTCACTTGTTTGGCCCCCTTCGTTGAAGATATCCTACATGTGCATGTCCCATAGACATAGAGTTGTTCTAATTAATTAGGGAATTCACTTGTTTAAAGCTTACAAAAATGCAATATGTCCTTCCTTGAGATAACAACTCTGTAGATCCATTATCCTTAAAACCAATATTAACTTATTTTGATAACCAAATAAGCTAGGATATTAACAACACTGTAAATTCAAGAAGGATATAGCATATGGAATAAGAAAAAGTAAAGATATTTTTTTTACCTGCAGATGACAATGTTGGAAGTGTCGATGTGAGTATTTTCTGCAAGGTGAAAGAAACTACTCTTATCTGATTGGCTGTGAGGACTGAAGGAGTCAGATGTGATTTCTCCTCCCACAGGGGCAGGACTGGTTTGTAAAATAGTCTACATACTTCTAGATCACTATGTCCTGTACCTTTTGAGGTATGGCAGGAAAATAATTCCTTTAAAGTCAAGTATCTTAGTACCATGAGGCCAAAACACCTGGCTATGTGTACAGAGCATGCATCAATGCTTTGTTTTAAATAATACAAATGTATAATGTACAAAGTTGAGGCACAGAAACAGAGCAGCGGTTCCCAACCTGTGGGCTGCGGCCCGAACGCATTGCAAGTGGGACGCCAAAAAATGTGCAGAACATTATGATTTGTATGGAAACATTTCATTATTAAGGTATATTTTTATTTGAACCTCCTTTCCTTTCTCTTTCTTGATCCTCCTTAGCAACGGTCATTACAGTCCTCTACAGCAGTCTGTACTACTGGATTAACAACGTGTCACATGTTCTGAATTGACCAACCAGAACTTTATTTAGCTTTCCTATTGTTTATTGTTGAATGTGGGCCGGGAACATTTTTTTTATTCTTAAGTGGGCCCTGAGTTGAAAAGGGTTGGGAACCCCTGCTTTAAAGTCTGTTTAGTTCATTTCAGGCCACGGTTATGTTTTCATAACAGTGCAACTAATATCCGTGTATAACATCTATCTGCATATAGAGCACACCCAGCAGGCCTGCTCGTTCTCATCACAGCTGTGTGTTGTGGTGGTTTTTTTTCTTTCTTTAGTCTCCAGATACCTGGCCTCAGCTGCTGTTGACTTTGGCAGGGGCTGAACATTTAGTAGGTCACATCAGTTCTGGCACGCATCAGTTTGTCTACGAGTGTTTCTGTTGCAATGGTCGTAGTTGTTATCATTGACATCTGAATAAGTTCTGGCACGCATCAGTTTGTCTACGAGTGTTTCTGTTGCAATGGTCGTAGTTGTTATCATTGACATCTGAATACATCACTGAGGACTACCAGATAAGTGTCAGTACGAGAAAATCAGGATTGCGTTTATCAAGTAAGAGCTAGCAGAAGCTGGAGTTTATAGACCTTTTAAGCAGGAACAGACCATATTAAATGATTACGTAAATCATGTTACTTTTCTGTTCTTAAAGATCCTTCCCCAACAACTAAGAAATCAGCCTCTTCATAAATGTCCAACTCCAATATCCACAGTTGCAACATAAACACAATTCAGGTTTCTTTTAATGTAACTGTATTTAAATTTGCCTTATTAATTACACATCAAAAATAAAAACCATCAGGAAATGCCTTCAAGTAAAACCAAAAGTCTACTCAAACACTTGAGATGTGCCAGTGTTACAAGGTTAAACACTAAACAACACTGTAGATCATTCACATGGAAACAACATCTTTATTAAAGACAAAGAGCTTTTGCAAGTCCAAAAAGACTTTTTTTTTACAAAAGGGTCAACTTAGACTCAGTTTTCAATTTTATGGTTTTACCAAAATGTATAAGGACAATTTAAAGTATTAATTTATAGTCATAAAAACAGCAGTTTAAAATATATTTTCCATTACATTCAATCCACCACAAACCAGATATATTTACACAACCATTCCTTTTGAATTACAACAAAAACAAATATACTTACAGGCAGTTTCCCCTCCAATGCACATAATGCAACATGGCTGACAGTTTGGGCCTGACAGCTGTTATTGTGGCTTGTTTTTGGAATAAAGGGCACAAACATTTATAGTTTTCTTCTTTGAAAATCTGCCGCTATTGGTACCGTTGACTTCAGATGAATATGAAATCATAACCATTACATCCATATTAGTATAGTATTAAAGCACACTAGGTGTTATTGATCCTCTAAAATGGATCACAGTGAGTCACGATGGGACCGTGAAAGAGGTTTCTTTTGTCGTAGGTGAATGAAGGTTAGCTACAGTAAACAGCCACTTTCACGTCATAGGTAATTAGCTAATTTCCAGATACCCACAGCAGATAAAGGTGAACAGTTTACAATAAGAGACTAAGTCTTTAATTTTTAAGTTATACAATGAGATACCGTATTATCAATAAAAGATGCTAAGTATTTACAATCCCCTCAGAGAACTGTATAAGTGTTATAGTCGCTGACTGACATTAAAATGTTACCATTTAAAAAAACTTGTATATCTATATACAACTTAGCCCCCTCTGGTTGGCATACATACATTTTTGAGGTGATTCAGAGTTATCCTAGTTAAATAGCCACAAATAAATCATCACTTGTAAATAGAGCATCACATCAATGTTTCATTATGGCACTGTTTTTTAAAATATAAATATACTGCTAAATGCAAAAATAATCTCCATCGCAAACTAAATCTCAGTAAAACTGCAAAACTTTCCTCTGTACTGTGCAACCTAACCAGCCAGGGAGAGACATTACTCTTCCCCTATGAAGCGCAGTTAGCCAGTGGAATGCTTACAGACATCCTGCAGGTAGTATGTTGTGGTCAGGTGACTCAGTACACAGGTTTGTATACAATCTGTCCAGCCAGCACTCTGCGTTTCAGCTCGGTCCACAGCAGGCTGCGCTCTCTCTGCGATCCCTTCATGAAGCCTCGGTTCTCCTGAGCGCGGCGCGACAGATACGGCATGACCTCGTTGACGGGGCCGTATGGAACGTACTTGTAGACCGGGAAACCTGCTTGACCTGTTTTCAAAAAAGAGGCGTGTCTTAAATCTGTGTTCAATATATCCACCCTGTGTGCATTCCATGTTATGGCTTAGTTTATATCCACATTGACACATTTTCATACATTTAATGGTGCTGCAACGTAACTTGGGTGGGAGGCTGTAAAACTGAATTAATGTTAACTCTGTAAACTGGAATAATGCTGCAGTAGATTAACACATTATCTTTTTCATTTGGAAATAAATGTATGCTGAGACAATATTGTCACACTAGCAGAAGAGAGGTTGGGTTAGTTTTTTTTCTAAATGAAAGCCCAGAGCCCTTCACTGACATTAGTTTTAGTTTGAATTAGAGTGGAGAAGTACCTCAGTTATATGTATTTTGTGTCTCACTTGCACATTTAGATAGACTAATATGGTTTCGGTTCAGCTAGCAGTCTGCTTAACCAAACATAATGTGCATAGATTGGATGGATCATTGGAAATAACAGTTGAAGGCTGACGTGTGTGTGTGTGTGTGTGTGTGTGTGTGTGTGTGTGTGTGTGTGTGTGTGTGTGTGTGTGTGTGTGTGTGTGTGTGTGTGTGTGTGTGTGTGTGTGTGTGTGTGTGTGGTGTGTGTGTGTGTGTGTGTGTGGGGGGACTTTGTTGTAGTAGATTATGTGATGTAAGCCTCTGTATTTCCATAACTTGCAGTTTACTTTTAGTAACTGAGCTGAGTTCGATATACCTAGCGGGAAGCTAATCTGGTCACACATGCCGAGCAGCTGTCCAAAGTAAATCTTGTTCTCGGCAGGAGATAGGCCCATCTCATTCATTCTGAAAAACAAAAAGAAGAAGCAGACAAATGAAAAGGCTGTTATACAAACAGAGTTTAAGTGTGGTATTCCACCATTGATTGGCAATCTCGTTCTGTAAATCCTATAAATGTCTTGGAAAGTTGACAAAGACATTTTTGGCTTAATTCAACATCCTGGGTATTAGTTTAAACCAATTGGATTAATCTTTAATGAATGAAAGGCCTAAGGTTTGTGTGTGTGATCAAACTAAATCTACACTTAGTACATGCCAGTTTTTTTTTTCACTTTCTCATGCATGTCTTTGGCAAAACATACTTTTCAAGGGTGTAATTCACTGTGTCCTCATTGTGAGTTGCCACCATGACATTTGCTTTCCTGCTGTGATCGATCTCCTCCAGCACATACTCCAAACACCTGGATAAACAACAGGGCAGATGGTTAGGCTTTTAGACATTTTCTAGCTGAGTCTGAAATTCAAAACTCACTTGTGATACATCCTGTTGGTGGCCTCATAGTCGGGGTTTATCGGGTCTTCGTAGCCGATCTCTTTGGCCCGGTCTCTCTCTTGGTACATGTAGGCTCCACGGACCAGTTTGGCACCAAAGTACCAGCCCTCCCGTCGAGAAAGCTCAACATCTACTGTTACATTGTCATAGGCGTCCTGAAAGTGTTAAAAACATATAATTACTTGACTATCCCGCCATCCTTAGAAGGCTAGTGACACAAAAACTATATTTAAATAGAAAAGGTGTATATTAAAACTGTACACAGGAACAATACATAAAAGAAACAGAAACAGACTGGAATGTGACAACTCCCCTGCTTGACTCCTTCTCTTTACAAACAATACTAAAGTGACTCACTGACCCAATTTTTTTAATTATTTTTCTATGCCTGTCTGTGTTTTTTTCTTTCCTGTTTGTATTCCATAAAATGTAAAAATGCAATAAAAAAAAATGTACTAAGAGAAATGACACTAAAGATGATTTGGGTTTCACAGTTGAGAGAAAAAATATGTTTTGTAAAAATTATTACAAAATATAGTAATGCTTAGATGTTGTTAGAAATGGGGGTCTCACCTTGAGGTAACACTGGTAAGTGTTAAAGATGATGGGCTTCTCTCTGTTGAATTTCCTCTGCATTTCCAGCGCCAGTCGACTAATAGCAGGTTGGAAGTACGTCTGCTCGGCGTCCACCATCAGCCTGACCCCGTTCTCCACGGCATGCTGGTGCACAGAGAGTATTTACCGTTACCATGAAACTCATCATTAATGTGCAAGGCAAGACAAGTAAAGTCCCAATTCAGTTCTAATTTAATTGATTTCCTTGAACCAGGTTTAGATTTTTGTGTTGCCATGTATAATTATTTATATGTTTTGATATCTTTACCTTTGCCAGAACATCCACTCTCTGCAGCATTCTCTTCATCTGACTCTCCTCCTCAGCTGTAAACGTTTTCATTAAAGGTTCCAGATGGCCTGTCTGCAGAACAAACACACAAAACACAGAATTATTTTTGAACTTGCTATTCAAGCGATCATTATGATCAGGATAAACCTGCTAACTCTATCAGTGTGTGACAGGCTGGGCAGGGGTTGGGTGGGTTAGAGGAAGATCAGCAGGAGTGCCTCAGCCATTTTGTCCTTTTCCAACCGACTTACTCTGCAGATATGTACAGAGCACTGTCATACATTTCTTTTCTTTTTTACTTAATCAGAAATGTTTTTTACTTACGGGAAGAAGATAGGATATTGCGCAAGCAACAGTTATAATCTGGGAAGAATGTCCATTTCTTATGGAAACCAGAACTGCATGAACTCCACAATATGATAAAGAATTCCAAGTTCTTATAGAGGAGCTAAAACATTCTACTTACTTCCAACTTATCGTGTCCACAACTGTCTGTTCATGAGACCATTATGTGTAATTACACGTATCTGTAAAAAGTAGGAGTCTGAAAGGTGTATTTCAGAAAGTACCTCGAAAGAACATGTCTGCTATCAAATGGTGTATCACTTTTGGAAACATGCCCTTTTGAAGGTGATATGAAGGCCTTATGTGTTGGCGACAGTGTACAGATAAGATAAGAAATGGCCAGACTCATTTAACACTTACTAAACTGCCTCAGACAGTTCCTCTTTCCCTTTCAGAAACTGGACATAGCACTTCATATTTACATGACTCACCTCTAGGTTTGGCACCATAAGCAGTTTGGAGATTGCTGTTGTATCGTTTATCAAACTGTTCCAGTCCAAAAGGTCCAACGTTCTGGCAAAAAGAGAAGAGAAAAATGTTAAAATAAAAAAAATATTACTCACTAAACAGGGTTTCAAGAACTTAAGCCCAGTTTGCTTATCTGAAGTATTTGCACTAATGAGTGTGTATCTTACCCTGACACACCAAGCTTCTCTCCAGTTATCCAGTTATCTATGTCGTCCTTGGCTCCAACACCCATTTCAATCAAACTTTCCTAAAAACCAAATCAGAATCAGAAACGGTTTTATTACCAGGTAGGTTCTCACACGTACGAGGAATTAAACTTGGTGTCGTGGTTTCATACATAAGAGTAAAACAAGAATTACAAAACAATGATAGAGAACTATTTTAAGAACACTATAGTAACGTTAAAAAAAAATAAGAATAAATATAGTAACATTACAAATTAAATAAAGCAAATGTTTCAATCATTAAAAACATTTCAGCCAAGTATTGTTTTAACAAATGCTTTAAGTCACTAAGGCACAAGCACAACAGGTAAGACCCACCTTGAGTTGTTCCAGCTCCAGCTTTTGTTCTAAAACCTTCATGTCAGATTTTCCTTGTTGTGCTGAGAGGACTTTAAAGAATTGCCTCCATTTAACCAGGACTTCGGAAAACTGGAGCTGTTCAAACACAGAACAATTCATAAAATATAAATGCACTAAACCACTGCATTTGAATCATCCTGAGATGTAGTTAGTACGACACATCTCTACTCTATTCACTTAAGAACAATCTTCATGCTCACTGTCTCTTACAGACACATACTGTTCATTTTTATCTGACAATGTTAAGACAGTGTGACTTGTTTCTCCCTTGACTCAAGACACGTTCTTTTTTTGTGACCAACTTTTTTTTTTCTGCCCTCACAAAGGGACTTATATACACAGATACAAATTATATAGACAATACAAAAAGAAAAGGAAAAGACAAAGAGAGAAATAAAAAATATAGGGAATCCCTTTCCCATGCCACCCCGTCCCTCCCCCTTCCCACCCATCTTGCCATTTCACAGAAAATCCTACCTGATGTTTGTTAGCAATCGTCGGAGTTCATCTATCTATTATATTATTTATATTATTGCAAAACAATGTATCCACATAAAATACATTCATACCTTTTTTTTCCACATAACATTTCATCTGTTTAAACTGAATTGAGATTAACTCCTAATAATCCACAATTGCACCAAGGTGTGCATATATGTACAATCATAATTTACATGAATGATATTGCCAGATCAGCAGCTCTTTGAATAGCCTCTAATGTTTCCCCCTTAGCCTTATTAGCAGAAGCGATTGACAGCTCTGAGATTAGTAGGTCATGGAAGGATGATATCCATTGCTTAATAAATAAAGTATGTGGGGGTTTCCATCGTATTACAATTATTTTTTTGGCTGCTGTTAGACCAGCGAAAAGCTCAAGACACATTCTGGCAGAACAGTGTGTACACAATAATGTGAACCTATAATCATACTAATCAATTGGCATTGACTCAAAACCATGAAGAGATAAATGAATGGCTAATGTTTTAATTCCCCCGTCATAAAATCTGTGTGCTTTGTTATCGATAGATCTGGCAGCACTGCTGTTGCATTTCAATGCCAATCACACCTTTATCTAAATATCTTAAAGTATTTAAAGGCATAAAAGTTCAACTTACAAGGAACTGTGGCCGTCCAAGAGCGGTCATTTTGATGGCAGAAAATCCATCTGTTGAGGCTCCTCCTGAAAAACATTTTATTGTCACCAGATGTTAGAGCCAGTCCCTTTTACAGAAGTTTTATAGCCACTATATAATAACCCAACAACCAAAATGGTTCTGCATGGCTTCCTCAGGAACTTTACTACTCACCAGAGGCTTTAATGCAGTTAATGAATGTCTCCATTTGATTGTCACATTTGGATTCATCTGCATAGAAGTAGGTACGAGCACTAGTGACCCCTCCACGCCTGTCCCCAAACTGACGATGGGCTTGGTATTTCTTTTCGCGATGATCCGCTCCTGAGGTGAGAGAAAGTAACAGTAGCTGCTTGAAAAGTTTTCACCTTCAGCTTTTTATCCATTCCTGTATTATGAAATACTTTAAATATTGGGGTACTACGGAGCCCCTAAAGGGACATGGAAAAAAAAAAAAGAGAGAGAGAGAAAAAAGGGTACAATGTTTCATAACATTTAATAACAAATAATAATAATAGTTTAAGCCAAAACATGTTCGGCAAGACAACATTAACATTTTAAATGAATATAAAGTATTTTCTCTCTTTCTTTAGAACACTTTACAATCCTACAAACTTTAGTTTTGAGTACTTTTATTTATTTCTGCCATATAAATATATCACTAGTAAAAATGTATGATTGTACTACTTTTATCAATATTACTGATAGAGACAGTGATTCTGAGAAAATGAATTTACGAACTACCATTTCTCATTAATAAATTAACATTTAATTAGGACATCAGTAAGTTTAACTCCAGGTCCAAGCACTGCATCATTTTGAATAAAATGTAAAGAGAGAAAATGTTTTAATGTAAATGTTATGACATGGATATGGGACTTATCCATGTCATAACATGTACAACCCCCAGTATTGGCCCTTCTATATTTAAAAGCAAATGTAACACCAGCATTGATGTGTTCCTCACAGTTTAGTCATGTGATTTAGTTTACAGCTCATGAAAAGCCATTGAAGTATGCAGTACCAATTTAAATAAGACCTGAGAGAGCACGTGAATGATATACTTGAGCTTCCAACGTCAGCCCCGTAACCTGAACCAAGCGCCTCTCTGTAGCAGCAGGGCGGGACATTTCTGATCTCACTAAATCCAGATATAACCAGTTCTCCCCAGGCTAGCACACATGGCTGGTTTGCAAGACATTTGGAAATATATCAGTTACACTACATTACAATACAACACCCTTTTCAAATCCTATACACACCTGGACTCTCTTTCTCTGCTTCAGAAACACATGAACTGAAAACAAAAAAAAGATTATAATTATTAGAATAGAACAGCAAGTTAAAAGGCTACCTAAAGTGCTTTATTTTGCTACAAACAAATGATTATATCAAGATATTATCGGCCATCTAACCTATGTTTTATTTCAGTTTTATAACTTTTTAATATTCTAATGTGATCTAGGAAGACAATCTTGAAGGATATAATGACAGAAAAAGATTTTTATGTTGAGGAAAGTAAAATGTGCCAGTCCTTCTGTGCCCTCTTACAGGAGTTTCCTATACGTGTTGTAACATGAGAGACATCATGGAACACACTGAACTACATTGTTCATTGTGTTGTCGTGCTCATACCCCTAACAGTATGTTCGTCCTGTGTTAATTGAAAAGAGTCTCGATAAAGATAATTGAAAAAACATCTGTATCAATTTAGTGTATGTTTGTGCTTTGTGAGAGTAGCTCATTTCCTCCTCTGTAGATTGCGTAACACTTCCGTGTGTGTTCCCCATGAAGGGATCCGGCACATTACTCTAAAAGGCTGGCAGTGTTGTAAGGAGGTAGGCCTACATGCCCCAGTTGAATAACCAGCTTGACCTATCAGAGGAGAGGGGTCGGTCGTGTCAATCCGATAGAGTTTGGCACTGTTGTGCTACTGGAGATGAAATAAGGTCACATAAGTTTTGATTGCAATCGGATGACAGACTGTTTATTGGGAAATATACTGCAGAATGCATGACTCAGTATACGTAGGGTAACGAAAGACCTGAAGAGATAAGATAAGTTTATAGGAATGTTGTTGTATACGTGGGTAAATAAAAGAGTCACAAGATAGTTTTAGGAGACACAACACAAAATGCAGATAGAAAAAAAACGGACGACAAACGCATCAACACTTAACTAGTGTCTTGCAATTATCAGTGCCATATGTTTAGAAAGGTTAAATTACGCTTAGCAATTGGTTTAACCTAGTAGGGGGGGCCAAAGGCAAAATGACCTGTTGAGGCCCTCTGCATAATATTTCCCCCACAGTCAGAGACATGTTGCTTTGGTGTAAAGGCAAAGAGTAACATTCTGTCTAGTAGCTACCCTTAGTTATGTCATTATAACATGAAATAACTTCAAAGTGAAACAGTGCCACTGTTAAGGTATTATTATTATAAATATATCCATCTGGGCTGACCTCTCCTGACTAAATAACTTACTTTGAGCTTTTGAGCAAATCTCTGGTTAACAAAACATTCAAAGCAGTGCTTTCACATGGATCTTTGCGATTAAACTGTTTTACAGATCTGTCCACACAATTAACTGGTCGATTATTCAACAAATGTGTTAGCCGACTAAGAATTTCTCGAGTCGAGGACAGCACTACTTTTCTTTGCAACAATTTCACATTACATATTGTATAACATTCTCTTGCACTATTTTATTTTATCTGTTTTATTTGTTTTATGTCCTATATATATATATTCATGTTGCACTGTTGGAAGACCCTTTTTCATTGCCATATCTACACTGTAGCTAATGTGTACATGACAATAAAGCTTTTAATTGAATATTATTCCTGCATTTGCTCTTTCTAGTGTACAGCTCCTATTTCAACATGCCTTGCCCGGGTGTGGGGTGTCTCTTTTGAAACGGCCCCTTCTTGTTTACTCCTGTTTTCCAATAATTTCTTTGAAAGTATTACTTAAAATAGAGCATGGGCTGGGTCATGAACTTGTATTGTACTTCATGTGATACGGGACTGTACAAATACACTTGACTCAACAGGCCTTGAGTTGAGCATGTTACATAACTGGTCTGGTTGCACATATGGCACACATTAAGGTTGAAGCTGATTAACCGTGCTAGGTTTGGAGCATTAGTACACCACTTCCTACTCTGTGAATTCAGAAATATGAATGAAAAAGCATTACTTACTCCATTTCCTTCTTCTCTGCCTCCTCTTGTGTCAAGTCCTCTTCAACACTATAGTCCAAAACTGCCCCAACACCAAAAGCCTGGTTCTTCCTGATTAAAGGTTTGATGGAGTTGTGGTCTTCCCCTGCCACAAACTGACCATAGAAGGTCAACTTCATGATCTTCTCAAACATCCACTGACCAAACACCTTCTTAGTCAGGTCCATCAACTGAGAAAAACAAGAACAATTATAGTAATTATTATTGTATTATAACAGCAGACTCCATTAGGTAATAGGACATTCTACTCAATGCAGTACTTGTGCCTTTACAATTGGCCTCATTAAGAGCAGTACAAACACTTTGATGTTCTTAAACTTAATTGAGGAAACTAACTCAACTCACCTCTTTGTTCTTGTCAACAAGGACATCAATAGTGCAGAGCTTGAAGACCAGCAGACTTCGAAGCAGTTCAATGTTTCCTTTGCTTCTGTAGGCTTCCTGTGTGTTGTCGAAGTCGATGCTAATTTTATTTAACAGTGTCTTTTTGACATGTGTGCCCTGGCTGATGAGTTCCATTGGCTCGGCTTCCACCACGCTGCAGCCATCGATCTGTTGATGTGTCTCTTCTTTGCTCTTGGTGGATGCCACTGTTGATCGACATCTTCCCGGTGATATGCGTACATTCCTCACATTGCCCGGGTTCGCCCTAACAAGGGCTGCTGCGAACTTAGTGTAAGACATTTACTTTTATTTTCGAGTTACAGACAACAAAACACGAGCTTCCTCTCCTCGCTGTACTGTCGCTATGAGGTTGCCCTGCCAGCGGGCGCTGGGTAGTTTATATTTAAAGTCATCTCGCGCAGAGGGGCGGTGCATCACATGTTACATGACGCTGCGACGAAGGTACGTTTTAACCGTTTGTTTTTTCGTTCTAATTGAAAAAAAAAAAAAAGCAGAAATGGGTCGTTTTTTGGTTTTTAAATTTTGCCCCAAAACGAAAAAACGGAAATTCAGCTCGTTTTTTCGTTTTTTTGTTCTTACTGTTAAAACAAGTATAGCACTCAATGTTTCGTTTCCATAAGTGGGTGTGTCTCCAGCACCTCCTTGCTTCTGATTGGCTAGTGTGCCCTATGCTTGCGCTGTACTCTTCAAAATAAAGGTTCTACGTCTTTGCCTTTAGACTGCGTTACAAATATACGTATATTATTATATTCATACAAGTACAGAAGACAGTCTGTCCGTATGTTTGTCTTTCTATGTATATGTCTGTCTCGATGTCTTTCTATCTCGATGTCTGTCTGTCTGTCTGTCTTTCTGTAACTATATTTTAGAGTTTAAAGCGTAGCCACTTTTACTCCACTACATGTATTTAAAACCTTTAGTAACTTTACAGATTTGGATTAATTATGTAAAATGTAATCAATACTTAAATCAGACTTTAGTTCCACCTGGAGTAAATCCACAAGCTCCTGCAGTATACAAAGTCATTCAAACTCTGCACCTTTACCAGCTTTGAGAACACTTTCTCAATCATTATAAAACACATCATATATATTATTCTGAAATGGACCAATCTGCACAATGACTACTTTTACTGTCGCTACTTTCACAATATTTTGATGAGAATACTTTTCTACTTTTACTTGAGTAACATTTTGAATGCAGTACTTTTACTGTAACAGAGTATTCCTACATTCTGGTACTTCTACTTTTACTCAAGTACAAGATCTGAGTACTTCTACTTTTACTCAAGTACAAGATCTGAGTACTTTTACTTTTACTCAAGTACAAGATCTGATTACTTCGACAACCTCTGATTAATGGTTGATTTCCAAATGTTCTGTTGGTGCGTGGATGATCAAATAATAGTGTTTGATTGTATTGCCTTACGTATGCAGCTATTTGCCTGTGTTTAGAAACATAATTAAACATACCATGGATGGACACACATTCAAACAATTTTCCATTTATTAAACATTGCAGATGAACAATTAACAAGTCTTACAGCTAAAGAAAACTACAACAATAATGTTCTGTATGATGATATCATGAAACCTGGAATTTGAACACACACCACTTAACAATAAACAATAAACTTAACAATAAACGACTGAACTGCTGTCCACTTTAGGGTAGGGCCCTTAAAGCATCCAGTTCTGCAGACAGTCCAGCAACCTGGGTATACACTGGCTCCTGATCCCTGCACTTTTACACATATCTTCTTACAATGCCTATGAGATCCTTTATCCCGTTTTGGAATGGTGCTGGCTCGTTATGAATGGCACGCTCAAAGAGTTCAGCAATGTCCGCATAGTTCCTTGCAAATTCTTGTTCAGCTGCTGTCTGGTGCTCCACAGTGGCAAATGGGTTTCTCCCAAACAGCGACACTCGTGTCAGAGAGGACCCCACTTCCTGATGATAGCAGTCTGCAGCATCTGTAGCTTCAGGCAAAAGATCTGCAGGCAGTCTCTTTGGGCATCCACCATGAGCAAGTTGACCTGGGATACCCTTACCTTAAAAATCTCTGCACTGTATGGCACTGGATTTAAATTCCTTAATCTCTGAGGAATTAAACACAATGTTATTGTTCTCACAATATGTTCACAGCAATGTACAATACAGGAAAATCTAGATGTTTTTTAATAATACCTACACGATACCGATCTGCATGATATGGCTGGTTAGTTTCTCTGAGGACACGACCAACACGCCCCTCTGATGCTCGGATTCCTTTTGAGGCCAGGTAACATCATCATTTTTCTTCCATATGTTGGTCCAGTCTGAATTTGTAAACACAAAACTAAAACTAAATAGGACCACGGTACGTTTTAACCGTTTGTTTTTTAGTTCTAATTGAAACCAAAAAAACCCCAGAATAGTTATCTCATTATTATTTACACAATTATGTCCAAAGTTATTAGTGAGTATTTCTGTCACATCCTTGTTAAGCCTCAACTCAGCTCCTACGTCTCAAAGAAAACCCATAATTCAGAGCTCGTTACATTTGTTTGTATTGTGAGAATAATCAATATACAAATGAAACCGGAACTTTAGTCCACTGATGTATTGTTCCCCCACGGACAAATATCGAGGGTAGTAGCTTCCGGAACCGGAAGTTGCATTGTTTTTAGCATTCACAGTAGGATGTAGCATATCAAGCAGCATTAGTGAAGAGATGGATACAACGTTACATACTAAACACACCGTCTCCAACTGCCACTCATCGATGCTAACATATCAACTGTTACTATATGGTTAACTATCATGTATACAGCTATTTAAATGCTTATGAATGGATGTTTAGCTACGTCAATAGAGCAGGGTTGCCAACTTTGGGTACCTGGCTGGAGTGAGATTTTGATATCATGGGTTTAATTACACATCTGCACACGAAATGACTGCTATCGTGTCAGCAGCGGGACCTTAGCATATAGGATATACATATACAAATACACAATATTGGACACAGACTATAAAGGGCACACAGTTTAATTCACTAATGAAAGTCAAACACATCTTTGTTTCCACTGTTTTATTGTGTACTTATCGGCTTATCCGGAGTGTGTTGGGTAATCTATGGTAGGGCTAACCCATGCAGTGGTGGGGCTCAAGTCAGTATTTGCAATGTAATTACATACACGCTCCCCTTGACAGCGAAACGCCACGCGTGAGGTTTAGATTTTTTCCCTGTCTCAATCCAAATTGAACTGTATGAAATAAAAAGGCACATTTGTCTTGTAGTAAATAAAAAGGGCGACCTGGAGCCAATCCTGCAATTTCCTCACAGGTAAAAGAGTTGACATGCTGAAAACCCAACCCCTGCAGGGGGGTCTGGGGGGATTCTCCCCCAGGAGATTTTTTGAAATACTAACATAAAATACACATTCTGGTACTCTCTTGAGAAAATAAATAAATACATCTATTACTACACGACATATTTAAATGAAGCTGAACCTGCTGCTCCTCACAGAGAGAAGAGGGAGGAGGCTGTGTGAATTACTTTACATGGTGGATAAGGGTGAATAACCCCCATTGTTCTGTGTGTCAAAATGCAAGACAGCCCAAACACCTATCAATCATCAAACCGTGGGGTCTTATTTCATTATGTGTTGATTTCTATCAACATGTAATGTTGTATCGATGTATATAGAGATGTACTACAGCAGAAGTATTCTCAGTCGGGACTTCCTGCAACAACACCACGCCGTTATCTTGATTCTGATTGGCCAGAAGACATTATCAAAGATGTTCTATTGAGAAGACACTCACTGCGTGACAACAGTTTTCAAAACCGTTTCTAGTCTTCGGTATTCTTGTTTTGGCGTGAGAATAGTTTGGGCAGCGTGAGAGCGTGAGAGCGTGAGATTGAGAGTGAAAGCGTGTGTCACACGCCAGATGCGTGAGAGTTGACAACCCTGCAATAGAGGGCAACGGAATATGACGCCGCCAACCAATGGGAGAATACTGGAAGTACCAGAGAGTTTATAATCGGAGCTGAAACGTTTATACGGCCCCTCTCCGGTCGCAGCATCAGAGGAACGTCATGTTTACTATAATTAAAACCCTGTAAATTTTACAAGAAGTTTCTTGGATTCTTTCTGGCCATTTACTCCTCCCAGCATTCCGAAACCCAACAGTAGGCTATAGAGTCGTGCAGTGACACGTCCTAAAATCATAAATCTTTCGATTCGATTTATGATTATAAAATTATAAAAGTAGGGTAGACATGTGGAGATTATCCGACTGAGCAAAACGTGATCCGTCTCTTAAATGTGTGTCAACCACAGACATTATTTCGAGCTATTTTCCAAAATCCTATGGCGAAATTGCATAGCTTTTTGGTCGAGGGAACCAGAAGGAACTTACTTCCGGGTTTTAGGACGCTTCACTACACCACTCTATTATGTAATAAGTACAGTACTTGAGTAAATCTACGTAATTACTTTACGTCACTGAATTAAGCCATAGGCCTACCTCACCTCAACAGCTGCTTTAGCAACCTCTACTTCCAGTTGGGAATCGTGCACTCGCTCTCTGCCTATACCATTTTGGGTACAAAAGCGACACAAAGACAAAGACACAATGACTGGACCCATGTTTTCCTCCTGCTGCCGAAGCATCGTGGGATGCAGGCTCTGTGTGGAGGAGTGGAGGATAACATCTCCCCAATGCCTTAAGTGCAGGGATCAGGAGCCAGTGTATAGGTTGCTGGACTGTCTGCAGAACTGGATGCTTTAAGGGCCCTACCCTAAAGTGGACAGCAGTTCAGTCGTTTATTGTTAAGTTTATTGTTTATTGTTAAGTGGTGTGTGTTCAAATTCCAGGTTTCATGATATCATCATACAGAACATTATTGTTGTAGTTTTCTTTAGCTGTAAGACTTGTTAATTGTTCATCTGCAATGTTTAATAAATGGAAAATTGTTTGAATGTGTGTCCATGGTATGTTTAATTATGTTTCTAAACACAGGCAAATAGCTGCATACGTAAGGCAATACAATCAAACACTATTATTTTATCATCCACGCACCAACAGAACATTTGGAAATCAACCATTAATCAGAGGTTGTCGAAGTAATCAGATCTTGTACTTGAGTAAAAGTAGAAGTAATCAGATCTTGTACTTGAGTAAAAGTAGAAGTACTCAGATCTTGTACTGGAGTAAAAGTAGAAGTAATCAGATCTTGTTCTTGAGTAAAAGTAGAAGGACTCAGATCTTGTACTGGAGTAAAAGTAGAAGTAATCAGATCTTGTACTTGAGTAAAAGTAGAAGTACTCAGATCTTGTACTTGAGTAAAAGTAGAAGTAATCAGATCTTGTTCTTGAGTAAAAGTAGAAGGACTCAGATCTTGTACTGGAGTAAAAGTAGAAGTAATCAGATATTGTACTTGAGTAAAAGTAGAAGTAAAGATCTGAAAGAGTCAGTGCCTCACCAGCCATGAACCTCACCGCACGTCACTGCTTTCAACGCTTCATACAGCGGCCGCATGATGTGTGCGGCCCGGGCGATGAAACAGTGGTAGAAGGTCACCATTCCCAGAAATTCACGGAGCGACCGGGCTGTGAGCGGGCGAGGAAAAGCCGCAACAGCCTCCACCTTCGCTGGCAGAGGTGCCGCACCGCCCTTGGTGACGCGGTGCCCCAGGAAATCAATGTCAGACACCCCGAACTGGCACTTTGCAGGATTGATGATTAATCCGTGTTCGCTGAGCCGCGTAAAAAGGGATCGGAGGTGGGACAGGTGCTCTTGTACTTGAGTAAAAGTAGAAGTACCCAGATCTTGTACTTGAGTAAAAGTAGAAGTACTCAGATCTTGTACTTTAGTCAAAGTAGAAGTACCAGAGTGTAGGAATACTCTGTTACAGTAAAAGTCCTGCATTCAAAATGTTCCTCAAGTGAAAGTAGAAAAGTATTCTCGTCAAAATATAGTGAAAGTAGCGACAGTAAAAGTAGTCATTGTGCAGATTGGTCCATTTCAGAACAATATATGATATGTTTTATAATGATTGATCATGAAAGTGCTCTCAAAGCTGGTAAAGGTGCAGCTGTTTGAATGACTTTGTATACTGCAGGGTAGCTTGTGAATTTACTCCAGGTGGAACTAAAGTCTGATTTAAGTGTTGATTACATTTCACATAATTAATCCAAATCTGTAAAGTTACTAAAGGTTTTAAATACATGTAGTGGAGTAAAAGTGGCTACGCTTTAAACTCTAAAATATAGTTACAGAAAGACAGACAGACAGACATCGAGACAGACATATACATAGAAAGACAGACATACGGACAGACTGTCTTCTGTACTATGTATGAATATAATAATATACGTACATTTTGTAACGCAGTCTAAAGGCAAAGACGTAGAACCTTTATTTTGAAGAGTACAGCGCAAGCATAGGGCACACTAGCCAATCAGAAGCAAGGAGGCGCTGGAGACACACCCACTTATGGAAACGAAACATTGAGTAGTATACTTGTTTTAACAGTAAGAACAGAAAAACGAAAACACGAGCTGAATTTCCGTTTTTTCGTTTTGGGGCAAAATTGAAAAACCAAAAAACGACCCGTTTCTGCTTTTTTTTTTTTTTCAATTAGAACGAAAAAACAAACGGTTAAAACGTACCTTCGTCCACCAGCTACATTCGGTTGGTCTTCTTGATCAGGTTGTTTGGCCGTCTTTTTAAAGAAATTGCCCAAGGTAAGTTGTTTTTTTCTTTTCGACATGTCAGCAGTAGCAACAATGCCTGGTAAACATGCAGTGCTAACTTAACAAGCTAGTGAGTGAGTGGGTAGTGGGTGGAGCTGCGGGCAGCGTGCAAGCAGGCGACACTTTTTTCATGAATCATAAACTCTAAATATAATTTTATTTCACTTATTTTACACCTTTGAAAAAAAAAACATGCCCAAAATGGAATTTATTTGGTCATCATATCAGTATTTTAGAGAGCTCCCCCCAAATTTCACAAATCATGTTCCCAGGGGAGCTCATGTCACCACTAGGGGAGCTATAGCTCCCCCTGCTCCCCTCCAGTTCGCACCCTGGTCTGGAGGACGGGTTTGGGCTGACAGCCCAGGAGCACAGCGGAGGACCCGGAAGGGATCTCGGGCGGACGGCCCGGGGGCAAGGCAGAGTTCAAAAAGGGGGACTCGGGCGGACGGCCCGGGGGCAAGGCAGAGTTCAAGGATGGGGACTCCGGCGGACGGCCCGGGGGCAAGGCAGAATCCAAGGAAGAGTCAGGGGGCCGGGCCCGAGGGCGAAGACCGCGGCTCTCAGGGGGCCGGGCTCGAGGGCGAAGACCAGACAGCTCCGGAGGCTGGGCAGGAAAGCGCTGACGGGACAGCTCCGGAGGCCGGGCAGGACCCGGTGTCGGCCAGACAGGAACCGGAGCCGGTGGGACAGGCTTCGGCAGGATCCCCCACGGAAGAGGACCAGGAGTTGGCAGGACCCCCGGCGAGACAGGTGACGGCGGGACCTTCAACGGAACAAGACATGGGATTGGCAGGACCCCCGGCAGAATAGTCGTCGGCGTGACCCCCAACGGGACAGGACACAGGGTTTGCAGGACCCCCGGCAGGAGAGTAGTCGGCGGGACCCCCAACGGGACAGGACACAGGGTTTGCAGGACCCCCGGCAGGAGAGTAGTCGGCAGGACCCCCAACGGGACAGGACATGGAGCTGGCAGGAACCCCAGCGGAACCTCCAACGGCACAGGACATAGGGTTGGCAGGACCCCCGGCAGAAGAGTCGTCGGCGGGACCCCCAACGGGACAGGACACAGGGTTGGCATGACCCCCCGGCAGGAGAGTAGTCGGCGGGACCTCCAACGGCACAGGACATAGGGTTGGCAGGACCCCCGGCAGGAGAGTAGTCGGCGGGACCCCCAACGGGACAGGACATAGAGTTGGCAGGACCCCCAGCGGAACCTCCAACGGCACAGGACATAGGTTTGGCAGGACCTCCAGCGGAACCTCCAACGGCACGGACATAGGATTGGCAGGACCCCCGGCAGAGGAGTAGTCGGCGGCGCCTCCAACGGCACAGGACATAGGGTTGGCAAGACCCCCGGCAGAGGAGTAGTCGGCGGGGGCCTCCAACGGAACAGGACATGGAGTTGGCAGGACCCCCAGCGGAACCTCCAACGGACCAGGACATTGGGTAGGGACTTGAGACGTGACTCGAGAGGGGACTTGAGAGGAGACTCGAGAGGGGAACCAAGGGGGAACTAGAGAGAGGAACCGAGGAGGACTAGAGGAGGAGCTAGAGGAGAGACGAGGGCCTTGAGAAGGGAACTCGAGAGGGGACTTGAGAGGGGACTCGAGAGGGGACTGGAGAGGGGACTCGAGAGGGGACTGGAGAAGGAACTAGAGAATTGACTAGAGGAGGGACTTGAGAAGGGAATTGAGTAGGGACTAGAGATGGGACTAGAGAAGGGACTAGGGAAGGGACTAGAGGAGGGACTCGGGAAGGGACCAGAGGAGGGACTTGAGAAGGGACTAGAGATGGAACTTGAGAGGTGACTCGAGAGGGGACTTGAGAGGGGACTCGAGAGGAGACTTGAGAGGAGGCTTGAGAGGGGACTCGAGAGGTTACTTGAGAGTGAACTCGAGAGGTGACTTGAGAGGGGACTCGAGGGGGGACTTGAAAGGGGACTCGAGGGGGGACTTGAGAGGAAACTGGAGAGGAGACTTGAAAGGGGACTCGAGGGGGGACTTGAGAGGGAGCTGGAGATGTGGCTTGAGAGGGGACTTGAGAAGGAACTTGAGAGGAGACTTGAGACGGTCGGTTCGCCAACAGAACACGGGGGGCTGGAGTCGGCCGGAATGCCGACAGGACACGGGGGGCTGGAGTCGGCCGGTACGCCGACAGGACACGGGGAGCTGGCGTCGGCCGGAGACAAGGTCTGGAGTCGAAACCATGGCTGCTGGGGCCAGGACTGGGGCTGGAACCATGGCTGCTGGGGCCAGAACTGGGGCTGGAACCATGGCTGCTGGGGCCAGAACTGGGGCCGGAATCATGGCTGCTGGGGCCAGAACTGGGGCTGGAACCATGGCTGCTGGGGCCAGAACTGGGGCCGGAACCATGGCTGCTGGGGCCTGTACTGGAGCCGGAACCATGGCTGCTGGGTCCAGAACTTGGGCTGGAACCATGGCTGCTGGGGCCGAAGCAAGGGTCGACTCCAGACGGAACACACCGATGCGTGTGGTGTCATAACGGGAATTGGGAGGCAGGGAGCCAGCATGGCTGGGGCTAGCAGGCAGGGGATAACACACCGAGAGGAAATCCAAAATCCAGCCAGGTAAGAATTTTACTAAGCCTGGCTTCTCCGTAGCCATCTGGCGCGCCTCTGCCAGAGCTGCCTCTCGCTGCTGAACCCCGGACGCTCCCCTCCATCGATCAGAGCAGTTAGCAAAAAAAAAGGAAAAATCCAATAATTCCTGCTCAAAAGGATCTGCTGGGCCCATATTTGGTTAGTTCTAGTGATGTTACGTATTACACCGAGGCTTCGGAGCGTGTGTCAAGTAATCCCCGAAGCTTTTTGTGAAGCATGTATCGAGGCTTGTATCGTTTTGGGCCAGTGACGTCATCGATGACAAACGAAGCCTCGCTGCCTGTCGATACCACGTGACTGCTTCAGGAAGCGATTCAGATTGAACCGTTGAACCACAACGCTCATACCCATGGATGTATAATAATAAGAACCATATTATTACCCCTCCTGTACCCGGGCCCGGTGACACGATGGAATTAAGAGAGCTCAGACCCTCACTTATATAGAGGTCGGAACATGTCATACTCATAAGTATAAATAGATACAAGCATAAATAAATGTAGGAATAAAAACATGAATAAATAAATGAATAAATACAGGAATAAATATCGTGCAGTGTTTTCAGGGAGATTCAGTGTGGGGCTCATAGGGTGGGGCTGCGGCTCAGCTGGAAAGCAGTTGACTCAAGACCTCAGGGTCCCTGGTTCAACAACTGGTCAATAGGCCTACGTATTTTTTGTTGCTTATAAAAGCTACAGCTAAATGAGATAATGTAGCCTAGTTAATAAATGTATTCTTTGATATGGTTTAGCCTTTCTCAGGCTACAACATGGTTACGTTTATGAAGGAATACAAATCCCTCTTTGCAATGTTTACCAGCCTCCTTAGGCTTTTCAATCACAATCATTCAACTGGAATAAAAATAATATTGTTGACATGAAAACATGATTTAATGTTCGTTGTTTAGAGTTATTCTAAGGCTTTACTCATTGGGAACTCGGTATCAGATAGAGCACACTGTTGAGATGTCCAATCTGCCTGTTTTGCACACTTTGACCAACCCCCTGTTGGTCAAAGTGTGTAAAACAGGCAGATTGGACATCTCAACGGTTTGTGTTCAAATGAAGCCCATGATGAAGCCTCATGAGATGAACCCTTTTGCGAACCAATTGGCTGGAAAGCTTCATAAGGCTTCTTCTCGCCATCACTAGTTAGTTCCTTCTGTCAAGGATGAGCGAAGCAGGCAGGACCCAAACGCAGATTTCTCAGAAAAAACACCTTTATTTCAAGGCTTAAATGAAACAAACTTGGACAAAACAGAACTCTCACCCCGTGAACAACGTCCAACTACAACAAGGAACTAACAAAGACTAACAGAAAACACAGAACCTAAATGCACACATGACTAATCAAACAAACAAGAGACAGGTGATGAGGAAGGAGAAAACACAGGGGCACCAGGTGAACACAATCGGGTAATCAGGGAGGGAAAACAGACAGAAACCAACAGGCAAAACAGGAGGTGAACACTTTTACAAAATAAAACATGAAACCAAAGACAGAAAAAGACAAGACAAAACACAACACAGACAGATCGTAACAAATGTTATGCCAAACTTGTGTGATGATAATCAAGCTAGCACTTGATGACAACAGAAACATATATTTGATAGATATATTCACCATATTTTCTAAATGTAAAACAAATGATCAGTTCCACTCAAAATGAGCATAACAGGATGGACATGTTATGCTTTACCGCAACAGTTAAGTTCTTTAAAACATTACAATTGCTTCTGTGGGGATTGTCCACATTGAGTAAGTCGCTTTGGATAAAAGCGTCAAACAAGTAACATGTAATGTAAAAAAAACGTTGAAGGAAGAACGCATTCACTCTGCTTCTTGAAGATGATTTTCCCACTCAAAATGTATCCTTCTTCTTCTTGAGTCATACAAATAGTAGAATAGTAAAGGGGCGTGTCCAGAGGGATTCAAATCAGAGTAACAGGGGGGACATTCAAACAGGGGACACACACTTTATTTTCAATAAAAATGAATTAATAACAACAATTTCAATTTGGTGAGGAATATTAGCAAAAGGGTTATACAACAGTGACAACAATGTAGAATTTGTTTGTATTTCTTTGATTTCCTTTTGTATATTCAGGGTTTCCCACACATAGACTATACTTGGGCGGGCCGCCCAGGTATATTAACAGCCGCCCAAGTATATTTCGCGACCCATTTAGGTTTTTATTTTGTTATTATTATTATTTTTTTGTATTCGTCCGTGACCACGACGCCATCTGCGATCGATTAACTTGTGGACAATGATCCCTCGCTCCCTTGCTCTGATCTCGCCTCCTTCTGGCCTGTTAAGTGGCCTGCCTCACACAGGGTGACTGGCTGTCCACATGATGTGGCCTGCCGACATGGCCACTGTCATACAGATCATAAATCAAAGCCCTTGATTGGTCTCTGTGTGTCATTCAAGCTCGGGATAACCTCAGCTCAGGTGAGGTAAAGGACTCTCTGAGTGTTTAGATAGTTAACTTAGTCTAAGTTCTCAGTGTGGTCACCATTTATGTAAACACATATTTCCATTTGAGAGGGTAGTGATTGATCTAATGGATAGTGAGGTGGGCTGAAGATCGGAAGGCTGTGAGTTCAAATCCCACCAGGAACACCACCACTAGTGTGCCCTTGAGTAAGGCACTTAGCCCTTAGTTACTCCAGGGAGAATGTCCCTGTAATCGGTCATTATAAGTCGCTTTGGATAAAAGCGTCAGCTAAATGAAATGTAATGTGATTAGTAAAATATGCATGAATAAATAAATAAAAAGTTAACTAGGTGAAAAAAGGCAAGACACACTATTAAAACTTGTTGAGAGAAAACTAGTCTTTGCTGCTGCCTCAAAGAGGAGCAGGGTGGAGAGGAGGGAGACAGGAGAGGCTGATTCAGGAGCACCGACACACTCACAACTATAAATGAACCAAAAATAAATTAATAAACAAGTTTCAGTGTTTTTTTCATATTGGAAATGGTATGTTATTGGTTATGGCCATGATTTTATGATTATTGAAATGTATACAGTTCTGTTTAATATAGGTGTTTCCATAGATCTAGTCTCTTTATCTTCCCCTCAAAATGCACCAGATTGATGCATTTAACTCCAAAATAAAAAATAAAATCTTACCGGGGGGGGGGGGGGCATGCCCCTGGACCCCCCTAGAGGATTTGAGGTCGACCCCCACTAAAAATCACATGGATAGGTTCCTAAATACATTTATAAATACATTTATTTTTTAAAATAGTAATCCATTCCCATATGTTCATGTGTGGGTAGTAGATTTAAACTATAGGGCCCTGCCTGTACCTGTTCGCTCTGCCATCGCGTGAAGGGTCTGCTAACAAGCGACCAACAGAAAGGTTAATGTTAATGTTGTTGCACGTCACCTCAAGCCCCCCCCGCTACCACCACCCCCCCAAGTATATTTCAGATCTGTGGGAAACACTGATATTACAGAAGTTGAGCAAACATGATTTGGGACACAACAATTTGGCCTACTTGTGCTCAAATTAATTATTTCGGATTTTGAATATCCTGGCTAAATAACATTGTTGTTTTATGGTAGAGGGTATACACATGTAAAACCAAGCTTTTAAAAAATAAGCATTAGACCTTTTAAATACAAAATATATGATATAATGTGGTGGGGACCTAAATGGCACCGAATGCTATATGACCCGGTTACATTTTCTTATTCATATGAAAATGTGCTATATAAAGAAAAAGTCCATAAATAAATATGTACATCCTTCCTTATTCTCTTACTGATTAGTACTCCAAACTACTTGCTATGGAACAATTAAGCTTTAATCTCTCTCTGTTTTCCAAGAAGCTTTGAGGTCAAGCACGAGAATGTGCAAAAGCATCAGTGTGTTTGTGTGAATGTGTGTGTGTGTGAGCGTGCAGAGCGTGTGAAATTGTACCAATAGACCACACTTTGAGAAGCACTGCTCTAGAGTGAACGGCTTTAAAAATGTATTAACATTTGGTTTTTTGCTGCCGAACCACAAGCCAAAAAGTAGAACATTTTCTTTGCGTACAGGGTAAGGAAGCTCGTTTACAATCCCTTGTAACGGCCAAATACTATACAATGATGACTTAAAAACAGGCACACCATCGCAGTTGAGTGTTAAGGAGTGTCCATGAGGACAATCAAGTGGGCCTCCTTTTTCATTCAGATTATGGTACATTTTACCACTACATATATCTTCATAATTTTCTGAATTACATGTGTTTTTTCCTGAATTGAGACAATTTTCAATATCACCTCTTTGAAGAAGATGTTCCAACTGTGTTTGGATTGGTAAGTATATGAAGAAATTTCCATTCTTCAGTGAGCTGTTTTTATCCCACGTTGTGTTGCACACAGTACACTGCCCTTCACTAACTTGGTCCCCAATGTAATACTCACAGTTTGGACAGTATATGTGACCTTGTAGGTGACCTTCTATTGGCTTAAGCTCTTTTAAGAACAGATGCTTTGAGGCTGACACTGTGTTTTCTGGACAGTGAATATTATTCAAATCTAGAAGATCAGAGAGGGCCACACCAGTGAGTGAGTGTCTCAAAACAAATGAGAGTATAAGTAAAAAACTCTGAGCTTTGGTGAGTCGTGAACCAGTGTAAAGTGGCTCTTCATTTACCTGAGGAAACTTAACATTACCGGCTTCTCTCAAATGGGATTCCTCATTTACTGATTCATCAATACTGTCTTCATATTCAAGGGAAATGTGTTCTCCACTGCCAAGATTTGATTCAGAGTCAGAGTCTGTAAAAGACTGCCTCGGTTCAAACACACCGATACCGTCACTGTCATCAAAGTTATCAGGAATTAAGTTATTTGATGACTCTGACGCTGGGCTCAAATTTTGTAGATCACTGAAGTGAAAATCACACTCTGTGGAACTTTCATCCTCAAACAAGAGTGGCGATGTAGGATAGCTGGGTGTAAATTCATCACAGTCTGCCTGCAGGCTCCGTAATAGGGAGAAAAAAGTGAATCAGATTTTTTTGGGGAAATTACACGAGACAAAAACAATAAATACAAAAATAGAGATGCATTAAACACAAACATTGTGATCCATATACCTCCACAGACATTTTACAAATGAATGTATTTTTTTTTAGGACTAATTACATTTTAGAGGAACTGCCTGGACTTTAGGACAAACTATAACCAATACCAATTTAGAGGAAGCAGCTTGTGAATTTGAACCTTCGACCAGCTAAATATGACCATGATAATAATTCGAAATATCTTATTCTGACAAATGTGGATTATGACATTTGAGCATTGTGCCTCTTTAATAATACAAGTTAAGTCACAGCCTGCCAAACAGAACAATTCAGAAGAACCTGTTCCTGCAAAATACAAGCACATTTTTTGTTGCCACTTAGCCCTAATGCAATCTATCCAGATAGCTTCTGTGTGATTTCACCAGGTTCTGCCACAATTTCCTTGGCTATACCTGTGGTGTACTAAAAAGCAAATGATTTCAGCTGCCACCCCAACAGTGTAAAACAGATTTGGGAGCAAATACAAAATTATATAAAAACAAATGTCAAAGCGGTAAATAGGCTTACTTTCATATGTTATAATCACCTACAGTATACAATATATATACAAGTGTATGTGACCGTAAGCGCACGTGGCACTGCAAAATATGGCTCAAGAAGCTGACACAGATAAGTGTGTATGATATGACATGATAAGTGCGGAAAAACACCACAAAGCTGAAACTTACAGAGACTTCTGCTCCTGACAGACTTTGTTGCCCACTGAGAGAAGGCCAGGCATCAGAATCTTCATCAGTTATCTAAAAAACAGATACAAAATTATCCATTACATAATCTACAAAACAACCTGCATGTGACCAATGTTACCAAGATGTAGTTTGGTTAGTTCTTAAAATAATCTTAAAACCTTACATATAAAATGTGCAATTTAAAAAGAAAACATAACGCTAAACTTACGGCTGTGTGGCTGACATCATGCCCATCTTCAGAGCCACTGTCAGAGGAATTGCGATTCAGGTTCTGATGTGTAAGAATATAAAGTATTAATTAACTTACAGTTTTTAAGTAGCTTCAGTGAAATAGTCAAGCACAGAAACAAGTAGGGCTTGAGACAATGACCTGAATCCTATAGCAAAATATATCCTCTTACGCCTTGCCCTGTACAACCATCCATGTGCAATATTTCTTTTTTTAATATGCTGGCTGGGTGGGTACCAGCAGAAATTGAGTATTTTCTTACTCTCTAAGTGCAAAACCAGGCCAGATTCTTGCTATAATTTATAGCGTTGCTAAAGAATACATGGTTCAGAAACACACCACAAAGCTGAAACTTACAGAGACTTCTGCTCCTGACAGACTTTGTTGCCCACTGAGAGAAGGCCAGGCATCAAAATCTTCATCAGTTATCTAAAAAACAGATACAAAATTATCCATTACATAATCTACAAAACAACCTGCGATGTTACCAAGATGCAACTTTGTTAGTTCTCAAGATATTTGTAAGACCTTACACAAAATGTGCGTTTTAAAAAAAAGAAAAAAAAAAAGGACACTACACTTACGGCCGTGTGACTGACATCATGTGCATCTTCAGAGCCATTATCCAAGTCGTGGTCAGAGGAATTATGATTCAGGTTCTATGAAAACAATATCAACATCCTGAATAACTTGTCATATTTACGTGCAGTCAAAATATGTATATTAATAAAACACAGAAACATATAGGCTGACACTTACATCTACTTCTTCTGTAGTTCCTGATAGACTTTGTGATGATAGTCCACTTATGGGGCTCCAGACCTCAGCACTGTCATTTAGCTTAAAAGGAAGTTCCCACATATTGGGTCCAAAACACTTTATATGTAATGTGCACACATTTTGCAAAAAAAACAGTATCTCCAATACTGTCTCCAGACTAAAAGGAATATTACAAAGTGAGTATGCAAGATCACACCCAATCCAATAGCTTGGCATTGTCAACGTTTAAGTATCATAAATATAAATACTGCAGGAGAGGGGTCTGACAATACAAGACTGAGTATCGGATGTTTTTTTCCACTCTATTTTAAGCATAATAGAGTGTACTGCCTGTCGACAGAATAGATACACTGCACAATGTTGAATATTCCATATTTTAAAGCATCAATCTGATGCATTTTGAGATGCATTTTTTTGCCAACCTGGGGAGAGCTGGAGAAACTTAACTTCAGCCATGAGTCCAAAATATTATGGCCTCCTTACTAAGTATTATCAGGGATGCAAACTCATCAGGTATGGAAAAGGTGACAAGGATCCGAGCCCCCGACCCCACGGAATATCGGCTTTAAAATGAGGAATAACAGAGGATTTTAGCAGTCAAAACAACTAAAGCAGCAGTGTTAATAATAACAGAAACGCTAAAGAGTCACATCTAATAGAAATATATAAAAGCATTTATTTTAATTGTGTAGCAGTTAGTTTATAATTTTGGCAGCACTGTTGAGCATTTTGAAAATCTATTGTCATGCCTCTGTGCAAGGCTTAGTCTTTCTATCTTTATGGCATCTGGTGTAAAGTAACTCAATTCATAAACTCAAGTACTATACTTGGGTACATTTTTTGAGATACTTGTACTTTATTTAAGTATTTCAATGTTTTGCTACTTTGTTCTTCTTCTCCTCTACAGTTCAGAGGTACATGGTGTACTTTGACTCCACTACATGTAGGCTATTCATACCTTTAGTTACTTTACAGATGTGGATGAATGATGTGAAATCTAATCAAGTGTTGAATCAGACTTTAGTTCCACCTGGAGTAAATCCACAAGCTACCCTGCAGTATACAAAGTCATTCAAACTAGCTGCACCTTTACCAGCTTTGAGAACACTTTCATGATCAATCATTATAAAACATATCATATATATTATTCTGAAATGGACCAATCTGCACAATGACTACTTTTACTGTCGCTACTTTCACTATATTTTGATGAGAATACTTTTCTACTTTTACTTGAGGAACATTTTGAATGCAGTACTTTTACTAACAGAGTATTCCTACACTCTGTTACTTCTACTTTTACTCAAGTACAAGACCTGAGTACTTCTACTTTTACTCAAGTACAAGATCTGAGTATTTCTGCTTTTAATCAAGTACAAGATCTGAGTACTTCTACTTTTAATCAAGTACAAGATTTGAGTACTTCTACTTTTACTCAAGTACAAGATCTGAGTATTTCTGCTTTTAATCAAGTACATGATCTGAGTACTTCTACTTTTACTCTAGTACAAGATCTGAGTGCTTCTACTTTTACTCAAGTACAAGATCTATACTTATACCACCTCCGTTTATAGCCTATGAAAAAAAAACTATTAGAAAACGAAGGCTAAAGCTAACGTTAGCAGATAGTGACAATGTATGCTAGTTAGCCAGCTCAACGATAATATTGCGACAGAAAAACGTTTCAGTTTACATCACGCTCTGCAGCTCCGACAGGGAGCTCTGCTCTGAACACCTGAACAGCCCGTTCTAACAGCTGTTCACCAGCGGTCCAGTCTGTACCACAGTGACTCCGGACCGCACAGTTAAAATTAACGAACGCACCCGTAGGTAATGTGGCTGCTGAGGCTAGACCATCATCGCGGAGCAGCAGAGCCGACAGGCAGGAAGACTCGAGCACACAGCTCGCGCTGCATTATAATATATATTAAAAAAAACACCATGCGTGTCATGATGGCACATAACAGCTCGCGGCCGCAGATTACTCCGGGTCCCAGACCCCAAACATATTTGTATTGCAGATCTACATGAATCACACAAATGACCTATTTTGGATTCAAAACGGCGAATTTCGCCGAAAGGTGAGTGATTTTCATGCCTGAGATTAGATTTAACTGTATTGTTATTGCACATATTACAGGTACTGAGACAACGAAATGCAGTTTAGCTTCTAACGAGGTGCAACAAGCAGTAAAGTGAAAAGTAATGTACACAATAGACAGAATAAAATATAGTGTGGTGACACGTTATTGGACATAATTCACCTTGCTTATTGTGTTGCCACACGGACCCTTTAGTGGGGAACACCTGTAGCTTTAGCTGCCATTCCTGCTAGCTCATCAGGCAGAGCAGTGCATGTGTTAACCTCTCTGAAAGTAATGGATAATAAAGATTGGAACTCCATTCTTAATACACCGCCTCCGACTCTCTTTTCACGGCACTACACTGGTGACCCTGACTTTTCCGAGAAAGTTTCCGGAAAATTAACGAACATGGCTGAGCGCGATGTTTCATAAAGCTGCCGGAATTCTGGGAGCACGCCGCGGAGGCATGGTTCGCACACGTGGAGGCACATTTCGCCTGCCGACAGGTCCGTGACGGGGACCTAAAATACTACCATGTGGTAGCAGCGCTGGGGAGCTCCACGTCGTCCAGGTTGGTGGGATTCATCGCAGCCCCCCCACATCATGGCAAATATGAGGCGATTAAGGCCCTTCTCCTTAAGACATTTAGCTTATCTGCTAAGGAGAGGGCCCGCCAGATACTTGACATTCAAGGCCTAGGAGACAGCAAGCCATCCCAGCTAATGGAGAAAATGCTAAATCTGCTAGGGGGGGAAGATCCCCGTATTTTATTCACGGAGATTTTCCTGCGTCACTTGCCTCCCCGGGTACAGACGGCGCTGGCCAACACGCCTGTCACGGAGCCCCGTGCTTTGGCTGAGGAAGCGGATCGATTTTTCCTGGCTACGCAACAGCCCGGGGCAGAGACGTTAGCCGCGACGCTCAGCGGCCCACCGGCAGTCAAGAAAGCGTGGCGGAGGCCGGACATGGCTGTGGCTAGCCGGCGTGGAGACGCCGGAGAGTGCGTTTACCACGCACGTTTCGGGACAAGGGCGAAGAGATGCATCGCTCCGTGCAGCTACAAACCCCCGGGAAACGGAGGGGCCGGCGCTCAGTAGTGGCTCTGAGCGTCGGCGGCACGTGCAGGCTCCTCTTCGTCAGCGACAGCGTTTCGGGGAGCCTGTTTCTGTGTGACACGGGCGCTCAACGGAGCGTAGTTCCAGCGTCGAGCGAAGACGTCGCCCGTGGGGGGCACGGACCGCGATTGACGACGGCTAACGGCAGTCCCATTCGCACGTACGGCGTGAGGCCTATGTGTTTGTGCATCGGAGGACAGCGTTTCAGCTGGGATTTTGTGACAGCGGACATTTCTTTTCCCCTCCTCGGAGCGGATTTTTTGTGTGCTCATGGACTCTTAGTGGACGTTAAGAATAGGCGTTTGGTTGATGCCTTAACGTTTTCTTCCCTCGTGTGCACACTTGGCAGCGCAGCGTACGACGGGCTGTCAGGCTCGCTGTCAGGTGCAGACACGTTTCTCAGACTGTTGGCCGAGTTTCCAGACCTGTCGCTACCCACCTTCTCTGCGCTTACCACTAAGCATGGCGTGGAACACCACGTCACTACCGGGGGGCCTCCTGTCTACGCCAGGGCCCGGCGGTTGAACCCTTCTAAGCTGGCTGTAGCGAGGGCGGAGTTCGCAACCATGGAGCGCCTGGGCATTGTCCGCCGCTCCGACAGTCCTTGGGCTTCCCCCCTGCACGTCGTTCCCAAATCGAACGGCGGGTTCCGCCCGTGCGGGGATTACCGCCGACTCAACGACGCCACTACGCCTGACCGCCCGCCTATCCGGTGCCGCACATTCAGGACTTTTCGGCGCATCTGGCTGGTACGGGGGTGTTTTCCAAGGTGGACCTGGTGCGTGGATACCACCAGGTGCCCATGCACCCCCTGGACATTCCCAAGACAGCAGTGATAACGCCTTTTGGACTTTTTGAGTTCCTGCGGATGCCTTTTGGACTCAAGAATGCCGCTCAGACGTTCCAGCGCCTGATGGATTCGGTGCTGCGGGACCTGCCGTTTGTGTTTGTTTACCTCGACGACATACTCGTCGCCAGCGCTTCAGTGCAGGAGCACCTGTCCCACCTCCGAGCCCTTTTCACACGGCTCAACGAACACGGATTAATCATCAATCCTGCAAAGTGCCAGTTCGGGGTGTCGGACATCGATTTCCTGGGGCACCGCGTCACCAAGGGCGGTGCGACACCTCTGCCAGCGAAGGTGGAGGCTGTTGCGGCGTTTCCTCGCCCGCTCACAGCCCGGTCGCTCCGTGAGTTTCTGGGGATGGTGACTTTCTACCACCGTTTCATCGCCCGGGCCGCACACATCATGCGGCCGCTGTATGAAGCGTTGAAAGGCAAGACCCCCGTCCAGGAGATCGACTGGACAGCAGAGGCGGACGGCGCTTTTGCTGAGGTCAAGACCGCGTTGGCTCAGGCGGCTTTGCTGGCACACCCATCATCTACGGCTCCCATCTCCATCACCACGGACGCGTCAGACTACGCGGTCGGCGCAGTGCACGAGCAGTGGGTGGAGGGCGCTTGGCAGCTGCTCGCCTTTTTCAGCCGCCAGCTGACGCCTAGAGAACGCAAATACAGCGCCTTTGACCGGGAGCTCCTCGGACTTTATTTGGCCGTGCGGCACTTCCGTTTCATGCTGGAAGGCCGTGAATTTACGGCGTTTGTCGACCACAAGCCGCTCACCTTCGCCATGTCAAAAGTGGCGGAGCCTTGGTCGGCACGTCAGCAGCGGCAGCTGTCCTACATATCGGAGTTCACTACGGACATTAAGCACGTGGCTGGCAAGTCGAACCTGGTTGCTGATTGCCTCTCCAGGGTCGTCATCGGTGCCGTCCAGTTGGGCCTGGACTATACTCGCATGGCGGCAGACCAGGTCACAGATCCCGGCGTCCAGGCCCTGAAGGTGGAGAGCGCGGGGCTGCGCTTGGAGGACGTGGTGTTCGGCGACGCGGTCATTACTCTCCTGTGTGACGTCTCTACGGGCCTGGCGCGGCCTGTCGTCCCTGCCAGCTGGAGGCGTCCTGTGTTCGAGGCTGTGCACGGCCTGTCACACCCCGGCGTTAAACCTTCGGTCCGTTTGGTAGCGGCGAAGTTCGTTTGGCAAGGACTGAAAAGGGACGTGAGGACTTGGGCCAGGGAGTGCGTGGCTTGTCAACGCGCTAAGGTGCACCGCCACACGAAGGCCCCGTTGGAGCGTTTCCTGGTGCCTGAGAGGAGGTTTGATCACGTCAACATTGACCTGGTTGGTCCGTTGCCTTCCTCTCAGGGGTTTTCCTACCTTCTCACCATGGTGGACAGGACGACCCGTTGGCCGGAGGCGGTTCCGCTCGTTTCGACATCAGCCGCAGACGTTGCCCGGGCCTTCATTGCAACGTGGGTGTGTCGTTTTGGCACCCCGTCAGACATTTCCTCAGACAGGGGCTCTCAGTTCACGTCCGAGCTCTGGAACGCTGTGGCAGGCGGTTTGGGAGTTAAGCTGCACAGGACTACCGCTTACCACCCTCAGGCTAACGGCCTCTGCGAGTGCTTTCATCGCTCCATGAAGGCGGCCCTCAAGGCCGGCCTTACGGATGGTAACTGGGTCGACAAGCTGCCCTGGGTGATGCTGGGCCTGAGGACCGCACCTAAGGAAGATCTGCAGTGTTCTACAGCGGAGATGGTCTACGGTCAGCCGCTGAGAGTTCCGGGGGATTTCCTCCCAAATGCATCGGCTCCCTGGTCGGCGTCGGCCCAGCGGGCTTTCCTGCGTGACGCCGCTGAGGCCTTTTTTTCCGATCCCTACTACTCAGCACGGTACTCAGGTGTCCCAGGTTCCCGCAGAGCTCCGCTCGGCGGAGCACGTGTTCATCCGGCACGATGCGCACAGAGGCCCCCTGCAGCCCCCTTATGATGGGCCTTTCCGGGTCTTGGAGCACGGGGACAAGCACCTGGTGGTCGACCTGGGTGGCAAGGCCGAGCACGTCTCGGTGGACCGGGTGAAGGCTGCTCACCTGGACTTGGACCAGCCTGTGGTGCTGGCTCGACCTCCGCGACGGGGCCGCCCCCCGGCCTCGTCCCCTGTCACGGATTTAAGACCTGTTGTTCCGGTCCCTCCCCTTCCGGGGGCCGCACAGGCGGGAGTCACTTTTCCGACTCCCGTGCTCAGGAGTCGTGGGGGTCGGCGTGTCGTTCCTCCCCGCCATGCTGATTTTGTTTATGTGTGAATTCTGGGGGGGCTTGTGTGGCGACACGTTATTGGACATAATTCACCTTGCTTATTGTGTTGCCACACGGACCCTTTAGTGGGGAACACCTGTAGCTTTAGCTGCCATTCCTGCTAGCTCATCAGGCAGAGCAGTGCATGTGTTAACCTCTCTGAAAGTAATGGATAATAAAGATTGGAACTCCATTCTTAATACACCGCCTCCGACTCTCTTTTCACGGCACTACAATAGAATGAATTGAATGATGAATAAACAGTGAGGGGTATGAATACACTAGATATCAGCCTGTGAGCAGTATGAACAGTGTGTATGAATATGCTAAGATATATAAAGTATGAAAACGGTAAGCAGTGCAAGTATAGTATAAAATATATAGATATTAATTTCATGATGATAAACATTGGAACAATGTGGAACAATGATGAAAAATGGGAATGGATGTGGCGACGTAAAACTGACACAAAACAACAACAAACTTTTGCCGAGCCAATTGGAGAGTTTCATCAGCAGCACGGGGTAAAAACCACCAATGAGCGCTCAGCTCGAGATATCAGCGAGTCGTTTCCGTGCGCCACTGCGCGCGACTGACGGACAAGTCGAATGTGATTGGTAGGTCTTCTTCAATGTGGGAGGGACTTATCTTGCGTGCACACAACCGGAACTTGAGGTGAAAAGACCGCCAAATTCATAACTAACTTTCACAGTATAGAAGAAGAAGAAGCTAACTTTCACCTTGTCATTCACTAGATAAAATGTCAAACTATCGATATACCCTTGTGTCCTGGACTCAGGGACCAGACATAGCATTGTACCACTAACCTGGATTATTGACTTTGACCAGACAGATACTTCCAGGTCATATCTTGTCGAATGTCGTATGGCTAACACGAAGAAGCCTGTCAATGGATGGCAAGTTGAGCATTTAGTGGTGCTGCAGTTAGCAGGCAAGTTCAGCTCTTCATTTTAATTTAAACAATGAGCATAGCTTACATTAGAAAACTCCTCCGACAGCATGCTATGAAGGTACAATTAATATTGTTAGCATTTAGCAATGTATAACCAGCTGTAACGTTAGCGTGTTTTTGTGCACATACGTAACCAGACCTTAACCATAGCATTGTCCCGTCATAAATCATAATTCGTTTTTTAAATAGGCCTACATTAAGATATTAAGGGGAAAAGAAGACAGGTAGCCAGAACGCCTTGTTAACTAAACCAGTGGTTCCCAAACGGTGTGCCGTGAGGCAAGTCCGGGTGTGCCGTGGGATTTTGTGACAACCACATAGCCGCGGGAAGTAGGGGTGCTGGGGGTGCTGCAGCACCCCCTGTTGGCGAGTGGTATACATTTGAAAAACTGAGTGACCACCTAAATACAAATGATTAAACTACATAAAATAGTTATGATTTTACTTAAAATAAAATTAGCTGTATACAGTAGCATATAATAGTCATAGTATATATTTGTATATATCAGGTCGCTTGAATTTATTTTCCAAATAAATAAAATCCGAGTCATCTAGGTCGTGGGAGAGTGACGTAATTGACGCGACACACACACTGCAGAGTGACAACTTTATAGAATGGCGCAAAAAAGGATTTTGGATTTTTTTCTCCAACAAACAACCCAATAAAAATAGTGGACCACCAGCTACTCCTCAGCCCACCACCTCTACAACTAGAGTAATATGACACAGAAGAGACTGACACATCTGACTTTAATGCATGTCCATAGTAACATTTTGGACAATGTGGATGTATCTGCTCTAATGAGGGTCTTCATTAGTGCCACCCCAGGCTACATTTGGAGTTTTGTGAAGCCCCAACACAAGGTAAGACGATATTTGTCCTTTAATGCTGCTGCCACTGTGCAGTGTTTTGCCTTGTCAATCAGTTACAATTGAATTCATAGTTTTATTAATATTGTAAATAATATTTTCTGACTATTTGTAATGTTATGTAGGTTTGTAAGACCCATATTTAGCATGTGGGCATGTGCAGCTGTTGCTAAGTGATGTAGGTCTATAATGGTTTATTAAGCCTAGTTAAGGCGAGACACCCCAGGTGAATAGAGTAATTTATCCAGTTAATTACCTACAATAAGGCAATTGTTTCTTATATTACACGTTTTCTGAATATGCAAATTAGCCATTATCTCATTAAATTTGCGCATATTTTAACACATTTCAGGAACCGAAATCTGAACTTTGGATAAAGCCAGGTTCAAAATTCTCGTTTCATTTGTAGTCATATTAGCATTTAAGGCTTTTACAGAAGGGATTTTGGATATCTCTTTTTATCACTCCATAAATCAGAAAATACTGTCAACAGCCCTAAAATATCAATTTTCGCCATGTTTCTAGGTATAACATCTTATATAATTCAGGCTATGAATGATATATGAACAAACCCTTCTGTAAAAGCCTTCATAATATTGATAGGAATATAACTGGAAGGTTTGGTGTATGTAAGTGCTACTGAAGTTGACATTTCAGTAGGAGAAAAAACTCATTTTGAGAAAACGACCTTTAAAGATTGCAGTGAGGCGCTAGCTAAACCCTCCTGTTCTTTGGATGACAGCTTGCGCATCGACTCACTCCGTGAAGGTATTTCATGTTCGGGGTAATTTGGTTTTTGTATAACCTTGCTTCGTGCAAGTGACAATTGTTGTTGTCTTCTCTGTGAACGTTTTTTCGCCGTTCTTTTGCCATTTTGAGATTTAAATTTCTAGCGGAAAGCTAACCAGGAAGTGTTTTAGCACATCACGTGACGCATCTGAACGAATCACGTTGTCAGAAGTTGACACCAGCCAATGAGATTTCGTTTCTTGGTTTAAGACCCTTTTGTACTTTCACGATTGGTTGCTGACACAAAGGAAATGACCATATTTGGATCCGATGAGATTGTGCAGGAGAGACGGAGCTTTTCCAACGATGACATTGTGCAAACAGCGGTCGCGGTACTTTATGTTACGTTAGAATGCTAACTTTTGGTGAATTTAGGAGAAATATACAGATGCAAATAGACAAACTATAGTAAAATTAACACTTAATGTGTATTGTGTACGTTTTCCTTCCAAAAGCCTGAAAGAAAACATGTTATGGAATCAAAATAGCACAACATCTCAAAATTGACCAGTGCATGAAAAACGATGTTTTTGCCTGCCGTGTCTCGCCTTTAACAAACAATGTATGCGGCTTGTATCGCTTAAGCGGCTCCCTCCCCACTTTTGGCAGCACCCCCTGAGCAAAATGACTTCCCGCGGCTATGGACAACCATACATTATTATTGCAATATACAACTACACAACAAATAATTATTTTTTTATTTACTATATCAGTACTTTGTAGGTTTATATGTACGTAATCTGCGCGACTTGTGCGTCCACATATCCACGTGCAGTGCTGCATAAACATGGCTGAGTCAGCGATAACTTTCGAGGGGTGGAGGTATGCGCATTATTTTGGGTTCGTCCGAAGAATAGACAGGAATGTGACGGTGAGGTGCAAACTGTGTCCAGGCCAGAAGCTGTTATCCACTGCTGTAAACACCACGTCAAACCTCAACAAACACCTGCAAAGAACACATGCTAAGGTGAAGCTACCGCACACGCTATTTGTTGTTTGTTGATATCACGTAGTCTGTTCTTCTTCTCTGTCTTCCGGTTGTTGCCTGTTTTGAATTATTAATACAATATGTGAAGTATTCAGTGTTGTATAGCTTGTAATGGCGTTGATGTTTGGCTATTTTTGTTTCCTATATTAATGTAGAAAAATAGTCTACACTGAAAACTGCAGAGCGGGAACTTTTTAAAGCGGACACGCCAAAAGACCACAAGAGATCCAGGAAACCCAAACGCCTGTTCGGTGCTGATGATGAAGAGCCAGTGGCGTTTTCTCCTGGAGGCCAAGGGAAGCCAGGCTTCCCCTGTTTTTTCTGATTGTAGTTATAATTTTAATAAATAAATAAAAACACTTCGTTTAGTTTCGGAAATTCTTTGTAGTGTGTTGCTGCCGGCACGTCTCTCCCCCATTTTCATTGAATATTTTACAAAGAGTGAAACAGCGCCCCTCTAGATGTTATGGTGAAACAGTAGATTGCACTCTCTGTTGCGAGGGGAGGCCAGCCGAAATTGAGTAGCATGAAGCTGCAGCGTCGGATAGTACCCCTCACTGCAGTGCGGGGTACTCAAAGGTTGAGAAGGAGG
The DNA here is from genome assembly GCF_902827175.1 of Gymnodraco acuticeps. Lineage (NCBI taxonomy): Eukaryota > Metazoa > Chordata > Actinopteri > Perciformes > Bathydraconidae > Gymnodraco > Gymnodraco acuticeps. The sequence goes on along the minus strand of NW_022992331.1, from coordinate 339,175 downwards.
GGCTTGAGGTACTGCGCACTGCAGTGAGGGGCTTCTCTCGGAGACAGCAGTTACAGGACCGCACCACGTGACGGAGCACGTTCACATGAATGTGAATGTCAACGCAGAGAATGTGAGTAATGTGAAGTGCTTTTAAAGTTGTATTTGTTTAACATTAATAACAATTCCGGTGTCTTGAAATGAAGTGTGATTAGCTAACATTAACTATGATAGTGTTAAGGCAATACAAACAAACATCTGTTTGCTTATGATAGCTTCTAACCATATTAAAGTCTCTAAAAACAACTATTCGTTAGCTATAGCTTTCGGCAAAAGCATTAGCTTCGTTAGCATATTTGATCATTTGTTTAATGAAACTAGCGTGATTTTGGCAAGCCCAACTAGGTGTCATAGTTGAGTAATTGAATCACTAATTACAGTATGAGTAATGTGAATCATGTTTTTTTTTTTAAAGTTAACAACTATTCTGTTGTATTGAACAGCCATACAAGCAACAAGTGCTAAATGTCATCTGTTAGCCTATGATGACTCGCTGCAAAACCAACTGTTTTGTTTATTTGTTTAATGAAACCGTATGTTATGGTTATGTCCTTAAATCTGACACATATATTTTTGTTTAAAACCCTCTCAGGGAATGCTTTTTGCTAAAGCTATCTAATGCACCACTCATTTTGATCTAGGAGGACATGTAATAGTCAGTGAAAACTGTAAAGCACCTGTCTTTTAATAGCAGTATTAACACCTTTGTACATTTTGAAATACAAGGGTATGAAAGCCCTTAACAATATGTGTGTTTTGATTTAAGTAACACTTTATTTTGAGGGTCACTTGTAGATTATCTATTATATTAGGTTAACCATGTACAGATCAGTAGACCATCAGTAACAAGAGCTGTAAGACTCTGGATGGCAATATCTGTTGAGATTATTAATGCATATCAATTGTGCACCAATGCCTTAGCCTTTCCCTATGCAATAGTTTAGATGACGTCTTGTTCTTATTGTTTCAAAGGTTTGCCTTCTGGACTTCTTCAGCCAGTGTTCAGAGTGCCACGACAGGTTATCTCCCTGGAGAGGGAACAGCAGACCCCGCCTCACCCCCAGTGAAGAAACAGCAGACCCCGCCTCACCCCCAGTGACTGACCCATTTGATTTAATATATATGTCAATATATCACATTTTACTCTATGAGCTCTGCCAAAACTGCCTGACAGCAGACCCCCACAGTGTGGAAATAAAAATAAATAAAAATGTATTCTGAGACAGTGTTTAACAGTGTTGTTTTCTTTTTAATAATAATGAAACAGTGTTGTTTGTTTAATATACATATAAACATTCATGTGAACGTGCGTTGACCGTCACGTGCTCCGTCACGTGGTGTGGTCCTGTAACTGCTGTCTCCGACGCTGCAGCTTCATGCTATTGGAGAAATTGGCTTCCCTTGGTGAAAAAAAATGGAGGGATTGACCAATCAGACATGACATCACGTCATGCCCCTGCCAACCTGTGATTGGTCAGGGCAATGCCAAGGGAAGCCAGAGGCGGCTGGCTTCCCTTGCCTCACAATCCAATCAAATCGCATCAACTTAGTGTTGCAGTGACGCGTCCTAAAACCCGGATGTATGCTGCGCTCGGTTTCCCTCGACAAAAAAGCAATGGGATTTCTCCATAGGATTTTGGAAAATAGCTCGAAATAAGGTCAGTGGAAAACGAACCTGTTAGATAAATGCACGTTTAGTTCAGCCGGATAATATCCACATGTCTACCCTACTTTTATAGTTTTCGAATCATAATCTAATCGATAGAAGATAGATAGTGTCACTGCACCACTCTCACCGCCGTTAGAAAGTAGCAAGCAACTGAAGCAAGTGCAATTATGGAGGGTGGAGATTTGGAGTGTTTAATAAAAAATAATTGTACTAAACTTCCGCTATAGCAGCAACAACAAATACAATCTGATGACAGGCCAATGCCCAAACTGGAGCTGTGTACAGCGAGGAAAAAAGGAGCGAGTCGGACGTAAAACGTTAAAGGTCTCCTGATTTAGTTTGTGAATGAATGCTAATTAGAGTTTGGGCTGGAGAGTGCGTGCGGACCTGTCGGTTAGATAACAGGCGTGTGTAAGTCCTGCATCTGTATGATACAAATGTGTGTAAAATGATACCGGGTAACTCATCTGGTTACGTTATTACATTGACCACCACACCCCCGACCCAAAAGAAAGGAGGTATTATTGGCTACCCCTAATTTTTTTCCCACGCTACTGTGAAGAGCAGGATATAATTCCCAGTGGAGACGGAGACTGTGAAATTCCGAAAAAGGTTTCTGTGTGTACAGTGAGGTGTGTGTGTCAGGGTTCTTACGGTCATTAAAAACCTGGAAAAGTCATGGAAATTCAAAATGCTAATTCCAGGCCCTGGAAAAGTTATGGAAAACAATATTTTTCCCAAAGTTTTGGAAATGTAACTAAAGTTGCATGAAATATAATTTATATTTGATCTAATCGCCGAAATAGTAATACTATAATGATAATAAATACTGTATGGTATAGTAATGAAACGTAAAATGGCATTTAACTGATGAGGTATTTTGCTGGTGAGAGATGTTAGTGGCTTTAGCGTGTAGAAGCTAGTAAGCCTACTAGTTGATTTGTTTTAGATAGGCACAACATGTTTCAGATGCAGACCTTATTTTCCTGTTCCATGTTAAAATAAACTATTTTCAGTGGTACCGCTGAGAAAGAGTAATTTTAAATAATTTTAAAATTAGGTAAAGGTCCTGGAGAAGTCAGTGAAAATCATTAGTGAAAAAGTGTATGAACCCTGGTGTGTAGACCAGGGGTCGGCAAATGTTTTGCTCGGGGGCCGCTATGAGTTTTACATTTGACGGCCGGGCCAGTAGCAGATCGGTGAAAAAAGATTTAGCTATCCACTCCTCATTAAACACACTCGGCACTCAGTTGACTTTTCATTTATTTGGTCCACTCATTGTTACAGATGCAGATTCAAAGGTGAATTATTGCGTCATCGTTTGCGTCATGACGTGCCTTCTTATGACAACACAGCGTTTTACGTCTCTGATTTTCTCAGAAAAACCGCTCACAACAATATCAATAGAGGACTGCGTCGGTTAGTTTTTAATCATACGAAGCCAGATTAAATTAAATAACTACTTCTCCAACCTTATACTTTTCTCCAGAGTGCCGTGGTGCATTGTTTGTTAACCTGTTAAGCCTGAGAGGACCCTAGAAACTCAGCTAACTGAAGAAATGAACCACACCAACAAAGCACAAGTCTCACAAGAAGCATTTAAATGAGCCCTGAGCAAAAAAATGCTAATGCGCAGAACTCAAGGTAAAAATACCCTTATTACTTATCGTAACTGCACATACAAGATATCCGATTAAAGCTAGATTCCTCAGATTCTATGGGCATTGGTATCATCACTGAGCGATCAGAATTCGCGAAAGGGGGAGCAAACAGACATCACAACTAAAAATAGCTCAAATATACTGTATGTTAAGTGTTTATAATAATAGGACATTATTTAAAATGATAATAATAGTGTAATACCCTGAAAATCTACTTTTTTCCCTTATAGAAAAAGCCCACACTTGCAGCTCAGAGACGGACTGAGGAAGAAATCATTACGGAAGAAAAACAACTTGCCCAAGGAACCCGGAGACCAGGAGAATCTTCAAGTAATGAAAAAACCCAAATCCGAGAACTCCAGAGCCAGGTCAAGACTTTGCAGAAGGAAAATAGCAGACTGCGCAACATGCTGGTGAAAGGCAAGTACCTCTTTTAGATGAAAGAGTAATGAGCGACTCCTCATTTTAGACTAAAGACATTTATGTTGTAGGAGGAAATAGCTTTGCTGCCAGATGAATCTTGAATTTCATAGCGCAAGATTCAGTCTAGTGATGATTCCCATTCAGCTGCTAGAAAATAAGTGGGCTTGCATATGTCTTGTTTTAATTTATACATTTTTAGACATTTTGAGTGTCTCCTGTGATCATGCTAGTATCCATCATCGGATTTGTCAACATCAAATTAGTTTGAATGAGCCTCGAATTACTTAAATCTATAGGTGTAACCTTAAATGTTCAATAGCAACATGCCCATTACATTGGGGGCTGCCAGAAATTCCATATCCAAGAAAATGTCCTTCTAGTTTGGCAAGCTTGCTGCTTTGTGTTAAGCCTTCCTTCCCAGAATGTTATGAATGGGAAATGGTGTAAGCCTGTATCTCACAATGTGAAAATCTGCAAGATTAATCTGGCTTGTGAGGCTAAGGAATAATATACAAAGCTACAAACATTAACGCCCATCTTCCTTTTTCTCAATATATAGCCACCGTGGTTGCCACCTGTGTCATTTTGTAGCACATTCATTTTTTTGTTCCAATTATTTTCCAGAAATTCCAACTTTGCTAGGGGAGATGACGAAGTGTCTCTCAAATAATCCTACCTAAGATCTCAAAGTCTCTGAGTGTGAAGGTGAAACTGTGACACCTTGCAAACCTTCAGAAGTAAGTATTATTGCAATTGGTACGTTTTGAGGAGAAATAAAATTAAAATAAAACACTAAGTAGCATTTTCTGTTGCTTTTTTGGTTTGTTTTTTGCAATTAAGGTGACACTGGGCAATGATGGTGAAACCACTGTCTCAGCTCATTGTTGGGAGACTGCCAAAGCACAAAGTACAGCCAATGGGATGGCACGAACGCTGCTGATGGGCATCTTCAGTGTTGATGTTCTCCTGAAGTCCAATCTAACCGGAGGGTTGAACAAGGTCGATCCTACAGCAGAACGACGACAGGCTCTTGACGGGAAGAAACTGCAAGCTTTGCTTGGTAATATATCCAATGTTATCAGAGCTGGTGGCAGGGTTTCCAGTTTGTTTGTCTGTTTATTCATTTATTTTTTTGGATAGTTATTCTTAATGTTAAAGAACAAAAACCTCCAAACCAAATCAGTGAAATATTACAGGCTATAGTTACAAACCAATTTTTGTAGAGTTTTAGGAGGCAGTGACCGTCAATGTCATATGCAGGTTATGGAATTGGCCAAGAACATGGGGTTAACTGAATCATTATTAGTACATTATTAGTTTCCAGTTTAGTTTTTATTTATCAGGGTTTCCTGACTTCATGATGTTTCCTGAAGCACCAATCAAAGGCCAAATTGTTAAATTGAATATCTCACAATCGGTTGGGCAAATTGCCAGGAAATATGGTTAGCACATTAATGCACCCTAAAGAATGAACCATGCCAACTTGGGGACATCAAGACCTTTCCTCTAGTAGCGCCACACTCAGACGGAAATGTACAAAGCCTATTCTTCCTCTATTTGCTTTCCCACATTATTCACCAAGCCAGCCCATGCTTTAATATAGATATTATGGATATTGCTATAATTCCTGCTGTCTTTTGTGAACGTCTAATTATTTGTAATTATTCTGTTCCACAGATGCTGTAAAAAACCGCTTTCCAGGGATCAAGACATCAGACCTTAGAAAATCAATTAACACGAGAATCTGTGAGTTACGGCACCAGGTGAAGCGAAATAACAAGATGGACAATTAAATTAAACAAGACTGTTCTTTTGGCCCTGTTCCGGACCTTGTTTTGTGTTGTTTTAAGTACAACAAAACAAGATTGTTAAATAACAGACTGCTTTTTTTCGGTATTATTACGACGTGAAAATGTATTTGTATTAACTGTTACACATTGATATAAAAAAATTAAAGATTTTTTTATCAGAACATACATTTCTCCTCATCATTGTGAACATTGTGAACACTCTTGTTCGGAATATATGGTATGTACATGTTTTTTTATAAATCTGAATATATATAGTACATACATGTCCCCATATAATTGTGAATATATAGTACATACATGTCCCCATATAAATCTGAATATATAGTACATACATGTCCCCATATAAATCTGAATATATAGTACATACATGTTCCCATATAAATCTGAATATATATGACATATATGTCCCCATATAAATCTGAATACATAGTACATACATGTCCCCATATACATCTGAATATATAGTACATACATGTCCCCATATAAATCTGAATATATAGTACATACATGTCCCCATATAAATCTGAATATATAGTACATACATGTCCCCATATAGATCTGAATATATAGTACATCCATGTCCCCATATAAATCTGAATATATAGTACATACATGTTCCCATATAAATCTGAATATATATGACATATATGTCCCCATATAAATCTGAATATATATGACATACATGTCCCCATATAAATCTGAATATATATGACATACATGTCCCCATATAAATCAGAATATATATGACATACATGTCCCCATATCATTCTAAATATATATGACATATATGTCCCCATATAAATGTTAATATATAGTAAATATATGTTCACATATATACACAACCAATATAGTATATATATTTACATATATTACTCAATATATGGAAAGCGACAATTATCCCATATATTGTAATATATTAACACAATATATTATTCTATATATCAATATATTGTAATATATTAACGCAATATATTAACACAATATATTACTCTATATATCAATATATTGTAATATATTAACGCAATATATTATTCTATATATCTTCAATATATTTTGTAGATATGAATAAATATGTTTTTCATGTTGATTATTAATCAGTATCAGTTGGTGTAGCCAACAGCAATATTTCCTTTATTAAATATTTTCAATTAACCAGTAAATCAGAAAACTAAATAATGCAATATATTGACAGTTAATATATGGGGAAATATATTTTCTTTGCGTAACACCACATCTGGCGTCACAGAGATCTGCTGTTACTGTCCTTTCTTCTTAGTGGAAGTACAGAAACACGTAACTGGATTTGTTTTAATGTTTGAGGTGCAATAAACGACACAGCAGCTTTTTGGCATGTTAAAAACTATTATTTTCTGCCTCGCTCATGAGAGTAACAGCTGGCAAAATTACAGCCTCGCCTACTGATTTCAAATGTGTGCTCTATAATGATATTTATAAATGACTATTATCATTATTATAAGCAAGACAATAAATGGCAAAGATATGTAGAAAATAAACGTATTTAAGATACGTTCATAAGAAACGTAACGTGGAAGAAAATATGTTTCTAGAAGATATGTAGAAAATAAACGTATTTGAGATACGTTCATAACGAACGTAACGTGGGAGAAAATACGTTTCTTGCTAAACGTAATTGAGAATGCAGTTTAGTTCTGTGGGAAAGTAATTTTTAGGAGACAGGGTTGGACTGCTGCTACAACAGAACCGAGAGAGGAGGGAGCTAACGTCAGTGCTAGTGCTAACTTGACAGCTAACGTTAACTTGGGGGCTGAAGAGACACAAGAAGACGACCCAAGAGAAGCTAACTTGATGACTACAACTACCATATATGGTAGTTGTAGTCATCAAGTTACATGTAAGGGATGTACATACAGTAAGTATGTTCTGTATCAGCTTGTTCAAGCTCTTCAGTAGAAGTGTATGTTATTTAAATTGAGTGAAATATTCAAACTGAGGTTACCTACTGTAACCCTAGCTTCTATGAGTAAATGGCGCAGCCCTCTAAGGCTATCGCTATTGGGTAATCCCCCTACGCCCCCGCGCAGCACTGAAACACTTGTAGTCCACGCCCACCCGCAAGGTGGGCCCCACCCTCGGGCTTCCTTCCGGTATAAATAGGAAGGAGGCCCGACAATCTGCTCCCATACAAGATAACTTTTCTTCAGCTATTTGTAGAGCCAGTGGGGCCCAGCACTTAGAGGGCTGCGCCATTTACTCATAGAAGCTGGGTTACAGTAGGTAACCTCAGTTCTATTTCGTATATGGCTTCGCCCTCTAATGCCCCGGCCACACGAGGACGAAAACGGCTAAACGCATAGGATTAACGCAAACGCAATCGCAAAAAAGCTTCCGTCCACACGCAATAGTCATCCGGATAGTGTCTGTCCACACAGCTCCGTTTAGCTCCAACCGCTGGAGAAGCTGCAGTAGGCTACATATGCAGGAGCCTGTACGTGGCGCTGTAACTTCCTCCACAAAAGCAGCGAAGAAGCATGGTTGTCATGGTTGCCCTTCTGTTTATTCTCCGCGGTGGGGGCCGAGGGAACCGGGCAGAGTTTTTCGCCAGTCAACGTGTATTAAAGTTGAAATCTTCCGACAAAATTATAAAAGTGCCGGTCAAAGGTCTCCTTTGTTATTTATTGAGCTTTAAAACAAATGAATAACGAATCTATATATTATAATAATAAAATACACGGAGCCTCCCTTTTTCCTCCCTCTCTTCGGACAGCGCCAGTGTCTGTTTCATGCAGCAGCTGATGAGTGACTAATGAGTGACCCGGCCGACAGTAAAAATAAACATATTTATATCTAGTTTAGGTAGTTTGAGAGGTAATTAAAATAGCTAAGGGTGATGATCGGACTTGAAGTGTGTGTTTTACTCCGTTCACCGGCGCATCACAGCGGGAGGAGCTGCAGGTGAGCAGAGCTGCGTGTCTCCGTCCTGACAGATTAGACTTCACTCGCGTTTAGGTCCATATCGAGAGAAAGATAAATAATCTGAATTCAGTGTGCAGTTTACTTTGACGCGGGGGTGAGCAGCAGAGGTGGGGAGAGGCGGGGCTATTGCCTCATCATTATCAGACAATTATCGTATAGGGCGTACACACGGAGCCGTTGGACCCCCCAGAGCGTTGCGTATGCCGTTCTATCCACCTTGGGACCCGTTATCGTTTACGCAGTCGTTTAGTGCCGTATTCGGTCGTCCTCGTGTGGCCGAACGGTCTATATGACACTAAACAGTAACGCAAACGACCGTTTTCGTCCTCGTGTGGCCGGGGCATAAGGCTATCGCTATTGGGTTAAGGGCGACGCATGATGTAGTCTGCGCCCCACTGGGTCCGCCCGGCACTAGAAGCACAGACACACCTGCTCAATAACACCCCCTGCCTGTTGTGCCATGCGTAATGGCGCATCACCGTCCCTGGAACATAGTGTGACGTGAATGCGCCTGCATGGGCACTGATTAACTGAACTGAAACAGGTGTGTTAATCAGCGGAGGAACTCACAGCTGGGAAACTAACAGCGGAGAGAGAAAAGGCAGTGGAGAACTGTGAATGGAGGTTGGAGGACGCTACATGTGACTCTGCACTCTTTTGGGTGGGAGGGTGTCGTTCGCAGCGGATAGAGCTGCCGGCGACGAAGACAGCCAGACAGGAAAGACGTTAGAGTGTCAGGATCGGGAGGCCTGTTACCTCCAGTCAGGGCCGGGGTTTTAGTGAGTGCGAGCCGCGATCCCTCCTTACGCACGGCAGTGCCCAAGCAACACGGACACCAGCTGTAGTGACTCAGTTCACGTCGTCCAGCGAAGCCGATCCCCGGGGAGTTGGACGGCGTCCCAAGCGTAGACCCCGGGGGAGGGTCTCGCCAACTGGTGAGTTACTTACACCCATTTATATTGTTGTATGTCTGATTTTAGAAGTATTTTACAGTGTATGGAAGGAGAGCAGCAGGGGAGAGGCTACCACGAATTGGAGCTCTCGCCCTAAATTGTTGGTTGGGTCATTGTTTGCATGCCGTGTTCTTGGTGTGGTGTGCCGCGTTAAACGCTAGTAAAACTAGCCCTGCTGAAGTGTATTTAAAAGTGGACTCCACAGTCTAGTGGGGGTTTCTGGTGCCCCGTGGACTCGCTTCCTCTTGTTCTCTCCTCTCCTCTTACCAATTAACTGTGTTGTTAAAATAAAGATTGCCCTATATTTTGTACAAAGCTGCCTCTGTATTTATTGGAAGGTTCTGACAAAGTGGTAGTGTTTCCTGCCACACCTGAAGCGAATCCAACATATATTACAATAGGAAAACATGCTTCCCTGACGGGGTGAAGGCTGGGAACAAACCAGCCGCTGTGAGAAAGTAGAGACGAAGGTCCCACCTTGCCCAGCGATCATAGAGGGGGAACAGCAGCTCCCTGCGTGTCAGACAGGTAGGAGAGCGCCCAGCTGGATCCCTGACGTCACTCACTCTGACCAGGCACTCCGTACAAAGTGTGTCAGAGGAAAAAGGAACATCCCTATATAGGAATAAAGGGCCGCTCTCCGCGTGCCGAGAGGCAGGAGAGAGGCGCACAGCTGGCTCCCTGACGTCACTCACTCCGACAGGACACCCAGTACAGGGTGCGTCAGAGAGGAATGCGAGACATCCCTCAAATAAAAATTAATAAATGAACAGGGGGAAGACCAAGATGCAGCAGTGCAAATATCTTCCACTGACATTCCTCCGTGCAAAGTCGTGGAGGAGGAAATTCCTCTGGTGGAGTGCGCATTGATGTTCTCCGGGGGATCCACCCCAGAGGAGACATATGCCTGTGAGTGTGACACAGCCTCACACAGTGACAGCCGTTGTGCAGACAGAGGTTGCCCGATCGAGCGCTCTCTATAATGCACAAACAGGCGCTGAGAACGGCGCCAGGCCGCCGTGCGCGCCACATAGCCAAGCAAGACAGCGCGCGCACAGGACAGAGGAGATGAGACGTGGCTTCTTCCTCCGACCTGTAAGGAGGGGGGAATAAGCCAGCCAGGGTGATCACTCTTGACCTAAAAGAGTTGTGATGACCTTAGGCATGAAGCCGGGTTAGGGCGTAAAACAGCTGAACTGCCATCTCCTTGGATCCGGAGGCATGACGGAGTCACAGAGAGAGCAGACAAATCACTCACCCTAACCCTTCTCGCTGCTATTAGAGCCAAAAGTACTACTTTGGCTGATAACAGTTTAAGGGGAACCTGATCAGGTTCAAATGGGGCTTTGCTTTAGTGCACGTAACACCAAAGCCAAATCCCACTGAGGCGCCAGTGTGCGTGACACAGGTCTGAGTCTCCATACTCCTCGCATACAACGCCTGGCCGCCTGGCTGCGTTCAGAAGCTGCGCAGATCGTACTCCTCCCTGGCGATTGAGGTAGGCTGCTTCCATAGCCGTGGCCTGTTGTCTGTGCAAATCAACACATGTTTGATTGTACAGCAACGGGGCGACTCCCCCGTTCTTTTCCGAGATTTAGAAAAATAGCGGGAGTAAAAACCGCGCAAGACACTGTTCCTGGGATGACAGGAGTGTTTCTTGTATCCCATGGAACTGCTGGGGGGAGAGGCTTCTCTGTGATGTGCCGTAATGGTCGTCATGGTGACGAGCCACGCCATCGCTGCCCGTGAGGCAAAAGGGCTGTGAGGGAGTTTCCACATGCATTTCACTCAGTCTCTCATCATGAGGCGCATACACGCCCAGAGGATGAGAGGTGTGTGTATGCTGTCCACACGAGGCGTTATAACGGTGCTCGTGGATTTATTATGACCATGTGTAGGAGGCATATCTGGGACAGAGGAATGCCGCGAGCTCTGCAGTTTATAAAGCAATAGGTTAAAAACAGCAGGCTTCTGCAGCGAATGAACCACATCTGGAGACTCCACCTGTGGGGGATCCCCACGTGACCAGCTGACGCCAACGCCGAGCAGCTGCGTCACGGAGAGGGCTGTATGGGTTGTGACATGCCGGAGGAGAGCTGTCAGTTCCTCCAATCGCTGCCGCGAGAGCCGCGCTCTGCTGGCTGAGTTTAATTCCACTCCCAGATAAACGTTTTTCTGAGAGGGAAGAGGACAGCTCTTCTTCCAATTTATTATGAAACCCAGGCTTTGACAGATGCGATACGAGATGTACCGTCTGTAAAGCGACTTCCTCCCTGGAGCGAGCCAGCAAATAGCTGGTCTTCCAGAGAAAACCACACTCATCCCTCCTCTGTGTAGTGGCTCCAGCCTTCTCTACACAAAAATGCGAGGAGACAGGAAATATCCAAACGGCAGACGATTGTCTGGTCTGATATTCCCTGAAATGAGAAAACGCAGGCATTTCCTGTGTTTTGGGATGATGGGTACGTGGAAGTATATGCATCCTTCAGGTGGAAGTGAACCAGTCGTCCTGGTGAACACATTCCAGCACCTGTTTGATCGTCAGCATGTGGAATACTGACAGATCGAGGATGTCTCATTGCCCCAGTCTTTTTCGGGATTAGAAAAATAACGGGAGTGAAAACCCCTGATTTTTCTCCCTTTGAGGAACCCTGGAAATATTCTCTTTCAACAGGAGTTAGGGTAGCCTACAGTAGAGACACTTTACAGCAAATACAACAGTACAGATTGTTCAGAATATCAGTATGAGAAAAACAACACCCTCTATCCTTAGACCCTCACATCGTACAAGGAAAAACTTCCGGAGAAAACCCACAGTTTAAGGGGGAAAAATGGGAGAAACCTCAGGGAGAGCAACAGAGGAGGGATCCCTCTCCCAGGACGGACAGACGTGCAATAGATGCCGTGTGTAAATCGAAGAGATAATACATTTTACAGCATATAGACCGAATGTTAGGAAATGCATGTGTCTGTAATAAGAAGATGAATCCACGAGGATGTCAGCTACAATCCTGTGGAAGCCATCAGGGAAGCAGCATGACCAGACCCAAGGCAGGACCGCAAAGACAGGTTCAGCCACGACCCGAAGTCCACGACTTAATCCAGAACTCAGGATAGAGGTTCCAAGACACAGGACTACAGCAAGAGGATCAGCCTCGACTCCGGATCCCGGCGTAGATATAGATACAAAACAAGAAAAAAGATTTGGCTGGGTTAATCTGAACAAGAGAATACACAGACACAGACAGAGAGGGAAAAGGTCATTGGATAAAAGTTATTCTTGATAACCCTCTAGAAAGATCTCATGAACTTCCCCACTCAATCTATCAAGACCCGAGCAGTTCTATTAGATATAGGATAAGAAACAGAGATAGGGAGCACAACAACCTATCTCTTCGTCAAATGCACTCCCCCGCTTATCTAAGCGACTCTGTACCCCGTTACCCTCTACAAGGCCATAGACCAGCAGAGGGAAAATGGGGGGTGTGTAAGGGTAAGGATTTTTAAGAATAAACCGCAAGGGTCTAAAGGGAAAAAATATGAAATATAAGGTACTATATTTTAAGTAATCCTATCTACTATTCCTATATTTGAATAATGTATAAACTATTTTAAAAATACTTTATGAAATCCTATGTTATGTTATAAATATTAAAATAAAGAACTAAATGAATAAATAAATAACTACATAAATAAATGAATACATAGATAATTAAACATAAGCCAAAGAGAAAAAGTGAGTTTTAAGTGTTGATTTAAAAACCTCCAGGGTCTGGGCCGACCTCACATGGAGGGGCACAGTATTCCAGAGCCTAGGGCCAGCCGCTGCAAAAGCTCGATACCCTCGGGTTTTAAGCCTGGTCTTAGGCACTATCAACAACAGCTGATCAGCCGACCTTAAGGCTCTGCCTGTGGTGTAGCGATGGAGGAGTTCGGCTATATAGGCAGGAGCCAGCCCATTTAGGGCTTTAAAAACAAATAAAAGGAGTTTAAAATCAATTCTGAACCGAACTGGAAGCCAGTGCAATGAAGCCAGAATTGGGGTGATATGGTCGCGCTTTTTATGGCCAGTAAGAAGACGTGCAGCTGCATTCTGCACTAGCTGGAGGCGTCTAATTGAGGCCTGGTCCATACCCACATACAAAGCATTGCAGTAATCCAGTCTCGAGGTAACAAAGGCGTTAATAACCCTTTCTAGGTCTTTAAAAGATAAAAACGACTTGGTCTTAGCCAATAGTCGTATTTTGAAAAAGCAAGTCTTGACTACAGTGCTAACCTGCTTATCAAATTTAAAGGCGCTATTGAAGGTCACTCCAAGGTTCATAACAGAGGGGAAGATATTTTTATTGAGGGAACCCAGAATATCACCCGGGGAGACTGTTGGTTGGGGTCCAAAAAAGATGACCTCAGTCTTACTCTCATTAAGGGTGATGAAGTTTTGGCTCAGCCAGGATTTAATCTCTATTAAGCAGTCCTTCAACTGCTGTAATGAGTTGGCATTTTGATTGAGAGGCAGATAGATCTGTACATCATCAGCATAACAATGGAAGGGGATATTATATTTTGTAAGAATTGAACCTAGGGGCAGTATGTACAATAGAAAAAGGATGGGGCCCAGAATCGAGCCTTGGGGAACCCCACAGGTAAGAGGGGCTTTGGCAGAGGAGAAGACACCTAACTGCACTGAGAAGCTATGGTACGTCAAATAAGACCTGAACCATGCAAGAGCAGAGCCTGTAACGCCTGCGGACTGTTCAAGCCGTGACAACAGGATACTATGATCCACAGTGTCAAAGGCAGCAGTTAAATCTAACAGCACCAAAACAGCTGGGCTGCCTGAATCGGCGGTTAAGAGCAGATCAGTGGGATGAGTGGAGGTGTGTGCAGTGCTGTCCACACGAGGCGTTATAACGGCGCTCATGGGTTATTATGACCGTGTGTAGGAGGCGTATCTCGGACAGCGTAATGCCGCGTAATGCCGCGATTAACCGATAGGTTAAAGCCAGCAGGCCTCTGCAGGGAGCCCTGCTGTCTACTTAATCAACAGATTAGTGGCAGCCGGCTTAATTACCGGCTCTGCTTCCTCGGAGGCTCTCGCGGAGCAGACCAGGAGCGGGGGAGCCTCACTCCCCTTTGACTCTCCGCCGGGAGACCCTGTCTCTGGGGTGGCGGGGGAGCGGAGACGTGGGACGGAGCCCCTGCAGCCGCCGACAGGCGAGTCTGACGCCGAGGCGGTTGCTGTGGGGTCTCTCCGCTTGCGGCCTCCTGTGGCCGGCGTGGACGCCGCAGCTGCTGCGGGCGTTGGTGCCGCTGTGGGCACTCAGCAGGCTGGAGCCAGCTGGAGCCAGCTGTACATGCTGGCGAATGCCGTCCGCCTGTTCCGCGGCCGTCTTCATGGACTCCACCATGGCGTGGAACTGGGGTCCGAACAACCCGTCCGGGCTGATTGGAGCGTCCAGTAGCACTTTTCTGGCCGTCTCCGTAACAGACGCCTGCTTCAGCCAGATGTAACCGCGGCCGCGCACACGGCCTAAAGTTTAGCTGTTCTACTGATCAAAGTTGCCCTCTGACTCAACTTTGATCAAACAGCAAAAACTCCACAGATTCATATTTAAAGAAACACGATACAGTTGGCAGTCAACAAAAAGGCCTAAGACAAGGATTTTCCCCCAAGAGTATGACATTTATTATCAAATAGACACATTTACAAACAATATTTTAAATCAGTAAAAACAACAATTTATTAGGAATTAATCTACTATGCTATTTAAAATGGTATCCAGCGTATAAAAACCGACTAAATGAGCACAGACAGTTACTGTTGGGAGGGGGAAACAAGCAGGTCAAATCTGAATACTACTCACCGCCACTCACACGTGCCCTGTACAGACACAGCAACTGAAAAGAAATTGATAAATTAAGAAAAGTGCAAAATTAACTAAACACACACACTTAAGGGGCAGTGAAGTGCACGTGAGGGCCTAACACCGCTGAATCCCAACTCCCAAGGCTGCCGCTCACGTCAGGGGTGCTGGATCCCTCAACAAAAGACACAAAGCACAATAGTACATCAATTCATTGAGATAGTAAAAACACTAATGGCGCGTTTCCACTGCAGCGGGTAGCTCGCTTTAAGCGTGCCGAGCCGTGCGGGGCCCGTCTTTGGTTGCGTTTCCACTTGGCCTAGTTTTGGCCCGGAGCTACTTTTTCACCTTTTTTCTGGCCCGACTAAATCGTGGTTCTAGGGCCAGGAACAACCAGGCTGAGTCGGGCTGAGTATGCTAAACTAGAGAGAGAATCACTGACAAGGGGGCTACAACAACATGAACATATTTGACCGTGATTTAATTGTAATACACGTTTCAAAATGATGCCGAATTAACAACATACTGATACCGGTTAGTGAAAACCATGAATTAATGCTTTGACAAGTCTGCAGACAGACGGCAGGCGAAAAACCCTTTTAAAATGCGTGCTTTCTAAATGGAGCTTGGCTAAGCTAACGCAGTATATCCTCCGACCGTCTACACTCACAACAATGGCCTATACAGACATAAATAAACCAGCGACTGTATTCACCATGACACAGGCAGTCTGTGGTTTGTACTTGTTTAACTTTTGTCTAGTTTCTGAACAGATATGAGGAGCTGTGAGCTCTGAGTGCTAAGAGCTAACGGCTGTGTTGTTTTTCTGGGGCTCTCATTGAAGATGACGTCACGGCTCCGCCTACACTGCGTTACTATAGTAACTGCCCCAGTTCCTAAACTGTAATGGAAGCGCAGCATTAAAGTGAGTCGGGCCTAATAAGGCCTAACCAAACCGAGCGAGGCCGAGCGAGGCCTGCAGTGGAAACGCGCCATAATACTCTTGGGACATTAGGAATTGGAGCAACAATGTAAACAAAAGCATCAAAACGAACAACTATAACAAACCAAAATAAGGGAAACACAACGGTAAAACAAAACAGCAGTGGCGGACAATCTATAAAATAACAAAGCACATGTTACAGAAATGCTGCCATGATCATAGTCTTTGTAAAAAACCATAATCGTGTATACCTTATGTCCCTCGGATGGCGCAGCCCCTCACACACACAGTCACACCGTCACGGGCAAAGCTACCGTCTGCTGGAGTAATGTGTAAAAGTTAAACACCCAGAGCCTAACATGCCACTAACTCGATAATTGTGGATACTTACCAGAAACGTATCGGTCGAACGGGAAAGAACTATCGGGTATCGGCTGTATAACTATTGTTTACTACGTGAAGGGAATGCGGAAGTGGGCGGTACCTCTGTGGCGCAATACTACGGTGGTCGAAAAGTGTTTTACCTCTATGGTCGGCTACACAGAGGTGGCGCTGGATCTGTGTCACCCACGCGGAAATCCTCGCCTGGGAGACAGCGACGGACGCGCACAGAATGAGCGCCGTGCTGGCCGCTTTGCTGATTTCCTCTGCCTCGGTGGTAGACCGCTCTACCAGTGTCACCACCGAGTTGGAGAGCAGCGCGATGTTATTCGCCGTGCTGTGGTGACGGAGAGGGGGAAAGCATGTTCGGCCGCCAAGCTGGCACCCTGCTCCGTCCCAAGGAGGGAGGGGAGAACCGAATGGTGAACCGTGGAGGGAGGCGGGGCAGGAGTTGCTTTTCTTCGGACTCCTGCCCGGCACTCGGCCCCAGGGACACGAGGCCCCGTCCGCGGGCTCGTAAGCCTGGACGGGCCAATCGTCCTCCTCGGCCACAGCAGCAAGAGCGTCTGCTCTCCGCTTCCTGTCGCCCGAGGGGAGACGGGCACAGTGTTTGCATGCTACCTGCTGGTTTAGAGCCGCGTACGCGTGCTCTGACCCCAGGCATGATTCGCATACTGCTTTTATCTCTGCTGGTCATAACTCATTATGAACCCAGAGCCACATGAGGAACAATCACGGACGCAGTTGTTGATCATGATGATTCTCAATTGCTGTGCTTCAGTAACTGTGCTGGTTTGCTGAAGAAAAGAGGGAGCAGATTGTCGTGCCTCCTTCTTATTTATACCGGAAGGAAGCCCGAAGGTGGGGCCCACCTTGCGGGTGGGCGTGGACTACAAGTGTTTCAGTGCTGCGCGGGGGCGCAGGGGGATTACCCAAATAGCGATAGCCGGGCGAAGCCATACGAAATAGAACCCTAGATTCCTTGTTAAATGGATTCACAATTATTTAAAATGAAAACATTCTAGAGGTTGTTTGCATTGTTGTATACAAAGTTCTCCAACAGAGTTATCAATTTATCAATGTTTAAAAAACAATATCAAATCTGAAGTTTTTTTAATTAATCGATTTCCCTTTGTTTGCTCGGCAGAGCACATTTAATTGTTGAAGGTGTTTGGTAATAATTGGTTGTGTAACACATGCAGAGACCTGATGCCTGAAGTTGACAGAGAACCAACCCGGACCAGGATTGAGCCAACACGAACACAAAAGGCATGACTATTGGGTCTTGGGCAGGGGCGGCGGGTGCTGTAGGCTAGGGAAGGCTAAGCCTTCCCAAATATTTGTGTCACTGCATCCTGGTAAAATATAATGTATAATGTCTGTGTCTTTGACATTAGCGCTGCTAGCCACCTGTGCCCTGTACTACGAAGCCAGTTCAACATACCCTGGATATGGATACTTCATTAATGAAAAGTAAACTAATATTAGACAAATATGAGCTTTAAACATCCATGACTTAAACATATAATCCAGGATACAAGCCACAGAGTTGCACCTGCAAGGTGAATACAGAACAACTGGTTAAAAAATAACTAGGCCTACCGAGTGTTTGAAAGCGTATAGTTTTATGATATCACTGCCCCATCTAAGACACGAGTGGATCTGACTTTAATTACATTTGACTCGAGTGTTTCGTCAACATAATGTGTTGCTTAAAATAATACTTCTGCATACAGTATGTGTCGTGACACTGTAAGTGTTGCACGGCCAGATACGGCTGGAGAAGCTGACTCAGATAAGGAAATATATGATATATTATATGATCGATGATCTGATTGATGATGTAATATGAATGATAAGTGTGACACGTCGGCGTCTTCTCTGCATACGGCAGTTTAAACTGTATTTCCTTTATCCTGTAATATGACTTGAGAGATTTAAACTCCGCACACTGAGTTGATCTCTTTTCTATAGACGCCGGAGGCGGGCAGCGTCAGGTAAAAAAAGTTATTTAGCCTTCCCAAACCTGAGCCTCACGCGCCGCCTATGGTCTTGGGAGAGAAAAGGTAAGAAGACACAATAAAGGACCATGGGGCATCGTGTGATTTAAGGAAACATTTATATTTCTAATGCGTAACCCTTCAGAAGGAAACATTTGACTTTTATCTCCATTACATTAGTTTGACAGCTTTGTGTCGCATCGTTAATTAAAACCTATTCTGAAGTTGGCCATTAATGCATAGGCCTACTTTTACTTTTGGTACGTTTAGCATATTGATGTTCAAAATGTATGTGATTTTACCATTGTAACATTTTGAATGAAGGATAACTTCATTGCATTAGTGTATTCCTACACTAATGCAATGAAATCATTGATTTTTTACTCAATTTAAAGCTCAAAGTAGGCAATGTATTACACCACTACTAGGTCTACTTGTTTACAACATTATTATGAGCTGGGTTATGGGGAATACCAGAGCCAGTTACATGTTCCTTTCACTTACCGGCAGGAGGCAGCAAATTAATAGCCCTCACTACAGTCTGCTTGTATTGTGAACTAGAAGTAGACAGACCCGTTTGCTAATGTTGCTAACCAACAAGGAAGCAGCACAGCGTGCCAACTGCTAGCAATATATAATCGAAGGAAGGTGCCCTTGCTTGTGTAAAAGGTAATTGCTGTTTTCATATTTAATTGTTATTTATGAACTGCGTTTAACGTATCCTACTTTATTATTTGTTTCGTAGTGAGAGAGGAATATTGGTGTTTTTTTTGTTGCGGAAACAGACTCTCGTTAGCCCCGGCTAGCTGACCTGTCAACAAAGAGACCGATATCGTAATTACCTGGACTACATAACACGTCTTAGGTCAGTTTAAACATTAAATCAAAACATGTGAAGCTGGACTGTCCGGTGTATTTGTTTTCTATTTCATTCGATGCAGCGTTACGTTGCAGAAAACGTAAGGCAAGCTATGCATATAACTGACGCTAGCTGAGGTTAGCTAGGCAGGCTAGCCGTGTTGAGGCTAAGGTTACTTCTGGGAAAACACCTTCCTCTGATGACTTATCACTGCTGAATGTGATGTTGTTAAACAGGACATTTCAGGATATTAGCTAACTTTATTACTAAATGAATGTATTAACCCATCTACATCAATGTGTCAGTTAACCAGGGGCTGAGTTTCAATGTGTCGGAAACGTAATAAAGTTTAAGTCTTACTTGTATTTAACGTTTAATGTTAGATTCGTGTTAGTTAAACAACAACAACAACAGAGCGTTCACCACGATTATACGAGTATTTAGAAAAATAAAAGGGGGTGCTGGTAGATGTTCTAGTAAATACTTGCAGGTGACATATTACAGGTTAAACCAGACCACTACAGGTGCAGAGGCTTCCTTATGAGGCAACCAGGGTTAATGAATAATGGAACATCGTAAATCATTTTGAATAGCCTTTACAATCACCAGGTCTGAATACATTACAACCAATGAGTAGGTTTTAGGGCCATCAAGTCATAACATATGTTTGCTTTAATCTGTCACCCAATTGTTAAACATTGAAAATGTATATTTACATGTATGACTCAGATTCACATTTATTACTGTTTTTTATTTTTTTTTAAAGATTTCAGGTTTGGGTCCGAGGGCCTGTGCCATTTTGTTTTGAACTCATAATTTATTACTCATGGCTAGATCTCTGCTTTTAAATATTCTTTACTTTGAATTCAATTGAGGACTTGCAGGTGGATGGACTAAGTCTCGGATTGGAGCTAGGAAGTAGAATAAGGACTACTTCAACCGCTATTTGTGAAAGCAAGAAGTGATCTAAAAGTCTGCAGGTGCCCCCATTCTGTGTCAGCAGTGCCAATCACTCAACCACCATGTCAGATGGACGGATCTATGTGGGGAATCTTCCCGTGGATGTCCAGGAGAGAGACATTGAGGATCTCTTCTACAAATATGGAAAAATCCGGGACATTGAATTGAAGAACAATAGAGGCACTATCCCGTTTGCATTCGTCCGATTTGAAGACCCACGGTGAGTTTTAGGGATGGTGTTTGGCACATCAAATCACATTCCCCTTGTCCCCCGTCTCCAGTGACTGGCAGCAGGGACTGGATGGGGACGGCATTTCCAGACCTTTGTCCGCAAGCAAACAAGCGTACTTTGGTAAGGAGTTCTTTGCTCTCTTCTCTTAGGGATGCAGATGATGCTGTCTATGGAAGGAATGGATATGGATATGGAGACTCCAAGCTGAGAGTGGAGTACCCTCGGTCCGCTGGTGCTAAATTTGGTCCTATGGGTGGTGGTGGTGGAGGAGGAGAAAGAGGTGGAGGTGGTGGAGGAGGAGGACCTGGAGGACCTAAAGGAAGATTTGGACCCCCAACTCGAAGATCTGAATTCCGGGTCATGGTTACTGGTAGGTGGACGTCATGAGTCATAGCCAGATCATAATTCTCTCTTTCGCTGTCTTCTGGAGCTCATGGTGAATGGGAGTGTGTTGGTGGTAAGAGTCGTAGGAAGATACTTTCACCCTTTCTCTCATGGCGGACTGGAGGACAAGGGAACTAGTAAAGGTCGTCGCAAGTTGTAGACTGTACATTTCTCTCTTTCTTGGCGGAGTGGAGGACAAAAAGACTAGTAGAGGAAATCATGAGCCGTAGGAAGATTTGTTTCACACTCTCTCTCATGGTGGACTGGAGGACAAGAGAACTAGTATTTGACATCACAAGCCGTAGGCAGATAACTTTTTCTCTCTCCAATGGCGGACTGGAGGACAAAGGGACTAAAAAGATCATCATCCATCCTAGGCAGATATGTTTCTCTCTTTCTTGGTGAAGTGGAGGACAAAGAAACTAGTAGAGGAAATCTTGAGTCATAGGCAAGTATGTTTCTCTCTCTCGTGCCGGATTCAAGGACAAGGGAACTAGTAAAGGACGTCATCAGTCATAGGCAGATATGTTTCTCTCATGGCGGATGAAGGTCAAGGGGACTAGTAGTGGACATCATGAGTCAAAGGTAGATCTTCTCTCTCACGGACTGGAGGACAAGAGACCTAGTTAAGGACATACAAGTTTTAGGCAGAAGTGTTACACTCTTTCTTGGCGGACTGAAGGACAAGGGGACTAAATGGATGAGTTCAAGTCAGCTTTTTAAGTCATGAAAAACAAAACATTAACGGAAACCGGTCATGTTGGCTGCATAAACCCAAACACCAACTATAGCGAATGGTAGGTGTATTTTTGTCATTACAGCAATAACTGTTGTATGCTACCGTTTAAACAAGCATGCTAATATCAGCTGTAGATTAGGACTGCTTATCTAACACCAACTCCTCCCAGTTTATTCAGTTGCATGGCTATGCAGGCAATACTAAAGCAGATTTCTGAAAGAACATTGGATTTGATTAGATAAGATTTGTTATTTATGATAAGCTCAAACTTCATAAAACATGCTTTTAAACCTATTACTAAGGTTGCCAGGTATTTTAACTTTAAAAGAAGGAAGTCATTTCTGTCCCTAACAAATGTAGTCTTTTCCCATTTCAGGATTACCACCAACTGGGAGCTGGCAGGATCTGAAGGATCATATGCGCGAGGCAGGGGATGTTTGTTTTGCAGATGTGCAGCGTGATGGAGACGGGGTGGTAGAGTTCCTCCGTAGAGAGGACATGGAGTATGCATTGCGCAGACTGGATCGGACCGAGTTCCGCTCACATCAGGTGAGTGCCTGTGCTGTTGAGATTCAAATGTCCCTTTTTAATCTTAAGAGGTTAAAACGAACAATATCCAATATTCCTCATTTTGTAGGGTGAGACTGCTTACGTCCGTGTCTACGAGGAACGGGGCACTCCCAGCTTTA
Organism: Gymnodraco acuticeps; assembly: GCF_902827175.1. Taxonomy (NCBI): domain Eukaryota; kingdom Metazoa; phylum Chordata; class Actinopteri; order Perciformes; family Bathydraconidae; genus Gymnodraco; species Gymnodraco acuticeps. The sequence goes on along the minus strand of NW_022992331.1, from coordinate 316,613 downwards.
ACCGTTCACGTTCCCGCTCCAGATCCAGGAGTCGCTATACACCTCCCTACCATAACAGAGGGTCTCCTCCTGCTCGCTACCAGTCACCTCCACGCCATGCTATGTCGCGCCATAGTCCGCGCCGTAGTCCACCCCCCAGGAGGCACGCTCCACAGCACCATAGCCCACCACCACCACCACGTCATTACCGGTAAAAAGGCACGCCATTTATAGAGGAATTGGGGGGAAATGTTTTGTAATTCTACTTTTTAATTTTTTTAAACCCCAGGCTTCCTCGCAGAAAAAGTCATTGTTATTACTATTTACATTCCATGTTCACCTTCACGATCACCATGCTCCTCCCCAATGCCTTAAAGATAATTTGTCTTTGTTTTTTAAACACCCATTCATGGTATCTGGAATTGGGATTGTTGTTTTTTCTTTCTTAGCGAGGTAATTATATTTGATTATCATATAATGTATTGCAGATTTCTTTTATAAAGAAATGCTGGGGTGTGGTGTCAAACCTTGACGGGGAAGATAAGCTTTTAGGCTAAAAGTCATATTGCTTAAATTCTTCACACGATTTTTCTTATTGTGTGTTTCATCCAGTAGATTTAATCATACACTTGCCAATCTGAGAATCTGTGAAGCTAATCAATATCCTACTCTGATTCAAAACATGTATCTTGTGAGCCTTTTAGACTAGTGCAACATGTTGACTGTGAGTCTCACCTGTCAGATTTCTTTTTTTGTGTGACCGAGGTGGCCTGTAGTTGGATTATAATTTGTATGCATCTCTAATGTTGTTTTTTCTTTACAATAAAAATGCAAACTTTTTATGGTCTTTTTGTCCTAAATCTTGTTTTTAATAGATCCTAACTACTATTAATCTAACTTATTTTCAAAAGGTTGAAGCAGATGTTAACCTTAACCATGGCTTTATTTTATTCAAATGTCCCATTGAGCTGGCATGCACAATTACAGGCTCCCTTAGCAGCTAAGCAAATATTTTTATTGTAATTTTGATAATGGCAAGCTGTAAAAATCTTGAACAGAAAGCTGTCAAATATACAACACCAATGGTCAGTAAAGATATAGTACTTTCTGAAATGCATAAAATCAAGGCTGTTGTAGTCCAGCTCTTTCATCAAAATCCCTGCAGAAATGAAATCAGCGTCTCAATACTTGTGTTGCTTGGATTGAAGTGAAACAAATACAAAATACCGTTGCTAAACTTGAGTATAAAAGTGTAAAGTGCGAAGATAAAAACCAGGCACATGGGATGCAAAATATAATATTTTTTAATATGCAATAAATTAATTTTACCAGGTGACAATTTTGAGAGGACAGAGAAAAGAAAAAAAATGTTTTATTTCCAATGGCATATTTGTATCTTTCTGTTCCTTATAATCAAATAAAGACCATATACAGACATCGTATTGCATTTATATAACCATGTACGAGCTTAGTTTCTTTCAAACACATTGTTTACAGTACATCTTCTGACAACAAACACAGCAATACACAAACAGCAATACTCAGGCATGTTTTAGAAGATCATATGGAGACATTAGCAGTGGAATCCAAACACTTGTGGGTAAGCTGCTGTGAACCAAACAAGGGTGTGTTATGGATATTTTGCAATTGTAAGTGGCACCAATTAAACTATAGGTCACATAGAGAATTTTGTATTTGTGTTGAACATTTGGGACATCCCTCTGGAATATCTGCTAAACTGATTATCACAGACCCCGTTCGGCCAATTAAAACTATTGATATAAAGTCTTCCTGAACATTGTTTCTTTAAATATATGTTAATTTCAGCTGAACAAATACAATTCCCATTCACTGTATTTGATTAGCAGCAGACAATTCAGTGGTGTGAACATATGCACATAAATCCAAGTTTATCTGTTTTACCACTGACCAGCAAGCACTACACAACCCTAAATGACGAAGACAGCTTCAAAAATATCAAATTATCGGGAGTATCTAAAGTAAATCTGCTGACCATTGCTGTCAAAAATGATAAATGCACTTCAATGGACTGAGCACAAGTTCACTGCTCTTTCAACTGATCAAACTACGGATGTAGCCTATCAAGGTGGAGGGTGCTGAACAAAATGAAGAAACAAAATGTAGGCGGGACAAAGCCAAACTGAAACCATGTATGCGATCTGAAACCTCATGACTACTAATATGAACAAAGGGATCTTGAGGTAATAAAGAGAAATGCACATTTACTCTAGTCTTACAATACCTGTAGCTATTTCCTAGAGTGTGTTAGAGACAAGGCAACCAAGATGGCAGGGCAATAAATTGGAAGAAAACCATAACATTGATTGTAGGGTAAAAGCGAATAAGATAGTGCAAAGGAAGCATGCTGCCTTCACTGCACACCACTTTTAGTTTACCACCAGCTCAAAATCAACCACACCAGCTACCGCAATGCTGCAAGGAAATAGAATCTATTGGCACTGTACTATCTTGATGTTGTGAAAAAACAACAGCATATATCTTCCGCCTGAGCAGCATAGTGTTAACTAAGGTGAGAAAAATGTGTTTGCATTGAACCAGTAAGAAGAACCAGTCTGCAAAGAAACAATGCATAGCCAAGGTCAGAGATAGAAGGAGCTCAATGTTTAGGAACTTGGTACAAGAGGAAAGATGGTATTTATATGCAACCTATGTGCAATCATGCCCGAGTGCACAGAGATCACAGGTTGGGTCTGGATTTCCTCCAAGCTTGTGTGCATTAGAGGCAAAAACAGGAAGAGGAGCATCACGCCTCAGAGAAGCTGGTAATTTGTCCTAAAATGGCTGTTGAGAAGCAAACCACACATGCTACTTAGACACAAACTCCTCTCATGTACATTTAACGCTCACAAAACCAAATCATCCAGTAATGGTGGACATCATTACTGAAAATATATTCAAGAAGGTTAGTCATGGTAGCTACAATTTAAGCAAAAAAAGATGATATATAAAATATATTCAAGTGCATCACAAGATGTACGTGTAACTGAATAAAAAGAACAATACAGTGAATCATTTGGTTTCTGGATCCCTGAACAAATAGCTTAATTTAAGGCAAAAATATATAACATCCTGAAGCAGTTCCAACAAGGGTACATTCACTAGGTGAACAATATCACATAAAAAATAAATGTACTGGCAATAATTCCATCTCCCCTGAATATACATGTAGAGAGGAGCAGCTGGGAATAAGTTGTTGTACAACTATCTTAGAATACTGGACTTACCAATCACTGTATTTCATAAACATGTATTTCCCTTTGAATAAATTACTATTATGTGGTGTCAGTGTCTTGAAACAATTTAGCACAAAGAAACGTGGCAGCAGAACAGTTGTGTCACTCGTTTTCTATGAGCGTCTGTACTTTGTTGACCAAGTCTCGCGCCATCATCAAGACCTGCGGGACGTTGTGTCGCTCTGCCATTTCTGAGAAAACAATTGGAAAACCATAATTATTTACAATAATATTGCTAATATTTCACTGTTTATTTTCTCCTTAAGACTGCTTTTGAAAGTACCCTACAATATCATAGCTGATCAATCTAGTTTTAATTATGAATACGCTCTGGTAATTGTCAACACTTGTTTCCATCATATTGTAGAATTGTATTTCTCTTCTCTTACCATTAAAGAACTTGATGATGTCTGTGAAGTCCATGTTATTTTCTAGGATGATGTCTCTATAAATTTCCACAAGTGCCAGAGCGATGAAGAGGACAAAGTGCTCGGAGGAGATGTACTTGGCTGCCCAGATTGTTTCCCACACAGAGTAAACATCATCATACACCATTTCTGTGCAAAAAAGACAACCAGGATCAGATTACATACAGTATAACATTATATAAAATCATCTTAAATTGTCAATTCTAGCAAATGTCATGATGCGTGTGTTTGCCTTCACCTCTTTTAAAGTCGAGTAGAAACCATCGATAACAGAAGTAAAAGTGTGTGTAGTCTCCATTCTGCTGCATCAGTTCAAACAGCTCAGAGTCCAGGATCTATTTGTGTAAAATAAGATGTCATTATTACACTATAGCTTTTGTGTATACGCATTCATTCACATCCGCTGGTGCGCAGTTATCCACATACCTGGATAAGAGAACGCATATTGGCGAAGTGAGAGTCCATGGCACCTCCATGAGGAAAGTTCTGGTTCATCCTCTTCATCATTTCAGTGAAGCAGCTGAATGCCATGACCTCTGGAAAGCACACGCATAAAAAAGCAAATTTAGCCATTTAATTGCATTTAAAAAAAGGTGTATACTGAGAGTTTTTTGTTATTTTTCACTGACCATCGTCCAGAATAACCAGTAGGGGAGCTAGCAGATCACACATGCCCTGGACGTAACCTGTATCGAGATGCTGCCACACATAACTGCAAAGACAACGATAGTTACGTCTGTAACTACGGTTCTATGAGTCCCGGATGACCGCCAGAGGCGGTGCTTTAGCACTGGATATGTCCATTGCGCTCATGCGCAGCTCGAGTACCAATAACAACAAAGTCACAGTCTGTGACCCACGTGACACCGGTTATATATGCCGGTGTCGTCAGAGGATCCGTTTCCAGAATCTTCTCGCGAGCCCACAAGAATTCTGAGTGACAGGATACTCTGGTGGTCATCCGGGACTCATAGAACCGTAGTTACAGACGTGTGGCTGAGCAGTCCTGCCCTGCCACACCGCACCCCACCCTGAGAGACATGCATCCACAGTGACAGTCTCCCGGCGGGATGGGATGGCATGGCGTCCATGGGCCCTGAGGCCGAGGGCACCTTGCATCAGGCCTTGGAGCCTCATCAGGAGCCAGAACCGGGGAGGCGATGGCAGGCTCAATGGATGGCAAGCGACCCAGCCCCACCCTTGCCGATATAATTAAAACCAGTTGACGAACGTTTGTATTTTGTTGTTCTACCCAATCATAACCAAGTGTGGTTATATAACGTTATCTAACAACATAAAGAACAACGTTGAAATGCTCTATTTGGGTTGTAATGCGCTCACATAGCTAGTCTAAAATCGTGATCAAACGTTCCAACCGAAACGCTGTAGGCTACACGGTACTCTCGCACAGCGAGAAGATGAAAGGAACAGATCCTCTGACGACACCGGCATATATAGCCGGTGTCACGTGGGTCACAGGTGACTTTGTTGTTATTGGTACTCGAGCTGCGCATGTGCGGAATGGGCATATCCAGTGCTAAAGCACCGCCTCTGGCGGTCAGTAGGGATGAAATAGAACCATATTTGTCAGACTTGAATGTTTTGAGACAAAACTCTGGGGATATTTGGCATGGCGACTCATTTACCTGCACATGATGTTACGCAGCTTGTCCAGGTTCTCAGTAGTGAAGTACCAATTAGCTCTGTCGCAGCGTCGGACATCTTTGTCAATGCGATGCAAGTTGATCAGGTACATATCCAGTGTCTCTTGCTACAACAATAATAGAACATTCTGTTTACATTGTTACAGCAGAAAAGAGCCAAACACAGCTTAATGTTACCTAAGTAGCATGCATAAAAAAAGAAATTAAAGATAAAAAAAATATATAATCAAAAAAGTTACACAATTTACAAAAAAAACATCCTGTAACAGTCCTGAGGATTTAGCAGCCAGGTATATATTGCACAGTTATTAATGCCATAAATATATATATATATTGCACATATTGCAAGTATGTCTGTAAATGATGTGTATTGCTTACAGAATAGGTTTGTTCTTCTGAGGATTCGTCCAATTTGGCGCCTCCTCCTCCGACCTCTGCAGACTCCGGTTCAGCGAGCACATTTTCCATCTCGGGCTCCTCCTCAGAAAGGCCCGGGTCGGTGCCCTCAGGGCTGGTGTTGCAGGCTGTGTCCAGATGGTGATCTAGGACAAAATCCTCTGATGTCATTTTCAGTCTTTGCGCAAGAGAGACAGGGGGAGCAGAAAGGCCAGTCAAAGGCCTAGAACTGATATCCTCAGAGGTCACACATGTCCCTGCAGGTATGTCCTCCATTTCCAGGGCAGAAGGAGAGTCGTCTGAATCTGCTGTGTCTGGAGACTGCCGAGAGTGGGACGGTAACGAAAGGCTGCCCCTTGACGCTGACTGGAGAGCGTTCAGTACTTGTCTGACAGGTGAAATTGAACCAGGTTTCTCAAATTGAATATCTGTAGGTTTGTCTTTTTTGATTTCAGTCACGTCACAAACTGTTAATTCAGCATCCTTTCTCTCTGACTCTGTGGTACAGGCCTTTTTTTCAGAAGTTATTTCCGGTTCTTCACTTGTGTCTTTTTCTGCTGCAGGCGGACATTGAGGCTCCACGTCCAGTGCTTTGCTCTTTTGTGCTTGAAAAGCCAAGGTCTGCCCGAGTGGAGGTGCTTGGAAATATTCATTAGTAATCTCTGTCTCTAGTTTAAGAACATTTGTGCTCTCTGGAACACTTCTTAAATTAATATTTGTGTCTACTGCTTTCAAGTCTTCAGACAGCTCACTTGTTGAAATATCTTTATCTTCTACTTTAGATTTTTCTTCAAATTCAGGTGTTTCTTGTGATTTACTGATTACACAGTCCTTAACCTCACCTTCTGAAACAGTCTCCATCTTTGTCTCTAACACCTCCTCCTTTGCTACTGGGTCCTTTACATCCTCTTCCTGTGATGCAGTTGTTTTTTCATGTAAGACTTCTGATTCTTCCACTGACGGCTGAGCGTTTGCGGATCCAACAGCTGACTCTGTTACAAGAGGGCTGTTTTCGTATCCTGGTTGCTGATTTGTCAGACCCAGAGAGGAGGGGCTGCCGGAGGGAAGCTTTGGGGCATCTGCAGTACCACTTGTGATATCCTTCAGTGGACTACTGTGCTGTATTTCTGTTTCCTCAGCTTTGGGTTCAGCTTCAATATGATCCACTGCCTCAACCGATCCAAATACCTGGTGACAAAAGAAACGCAGTGAATATGCAGTACATTTTGCAACCAGGCTCAATAAAAAGGACAAATGTTGAGGCGTTATACCAGTGCTTTTAGAGTTAGCCCAAAAGCTATAAATCATACTGTATATACTACTGATGGAAAATGTTCAAGGAATACTATATGTTTTAAGAATGATTTCCAACCTTCCAGGTAGCTTTTGGTTAACAATGTATTTCAATGTACTTTTTATATCTAACAATGTCCTATCTAATCCTTCACATTTAACTTTTGGTAAAATGTTTTCCTTTTTACAGCCAAGTAGCTGTAAAGCAGACCGTTTTTATTTCTAAGTTATCTATTATTTAAAGATGTAAGATGATTGATTGCAGTTCAATTTGAATGAAACGTAGGAAATCTATAGAGTTATGACCTTCACTGTATAAAGTGTAGTAACAAGTGGGATTACATCTTTTACATGAAGGAAACATGCTGAATATCATTGCTGTTTTGATGTTCATTCCCATGAGAAAGTACCTGTGCACTGTTGCTAGAATCACTTTGTGAGGTGGCACTCTGTGGATCTGAGCTGCTACATAGAGACGACTGTAACGGAGAGAGCATCACACAGACAAAAAGCGAAGCTGTCAGCCAACTTTCCTAGAAATAGCCTCAAAATACTTTAAACAGTTATCTTCTGCCAGTTGAAACTGGTTACACAATGCAGCACATGCCATGCAAAAAAGGTCAAACTTGCATCTGTGCTGATGGTGGAGTCCCGCTGCACCGGGCCTCTCTCCACACTGGCTGACAAACATCTGGCGATGGCCTCGGCATGCTTCTCCTTCTCCCTCTGAAGAACGATGGCCTCGCATCCCTGCCACTCCTTCATCTTCTGCTCATACATGATCCGCATCTGCTCGTCAATCTGAAAAGGAAACCTTGTGTAAACAAAGATTGTAACATTCCCAATGGTGTATATGTGTACTTCACACAGTCTCAGTCTTCAAATAGCTAATCAGAATACCTCTTGTCGGCATTTGGCAGTCATGGTGAACTGGTAGTGTCCCAACAGGAAGGGCCAGACCTCTTTGCGTAGTGAAGGAGCCACACCACCATAATACACAAGCCTGTGTATCTCCTCTTCCTCAAACGCCTGAACAAGATGAAATCTGCTATTTATCAATCATCAAAAAAGTACCATTTAATACAGAAATTAATTAATACTCTTCGCTTGGTGTTTCTCTGTGTATCTTACAGAGCTGTCTTTGAGGAATTGTCCCCAGACCTCCACAGAGAGGCCTCCTCTGGAATCACAGGGCACATCAGGGTCAACTATAGTGATGTTGACCAGAGCAGAAAGGTGTATGCGAACCGTGGACAGATGCCGACAGTATGCAAGCCCTGGAGAGGAAAGACAATGTTTTAATCGATAAGAACTACTTTAATGATTCCCAAATCATCAAAGATAACCAACAGTTCGTTGTACTCACATCCGTAGAAAGCACGGGAGATTATCTGATACTTCATGGTGTCACAGAGGAGCTTTAAGGGAGCCCTGGTAAGAGGGGAACATGGCAAATTGAGTGTAACAGATTGATCTGAATTTATATTCGAGCCTGTCCTAGGGAAATACGCACCTTTCCTGATTACAGCCATTAGGCAGAGAGCCATCAGAAGAGCCATTCTGTGAGCAGGAGGAGCACGAGGATTTTCGGGGCGTCGGTTGCCAAATGTTCACTCCCTGCTCCATCAGCTCCAGGGCCACTGCTGGAAGTTATAGGCTTTATCATTACTGATGCTACTAATACCATCATAGTTCTAATAGATTTGGACATCGCATATTACTTTTTACTTAAAATACTGTGGAACTTTTCACATCCCCTAGATTTTTTTTGCACATTTCATTACATTGTGTATATTTTTTTTATAGTATTTAGAAGATATATTTATTTGTAATGTTTTGTATTTAATATGTATCTTTCTTGCACAAATGACACCCAAGCAAGTTCACTGTTTGTTGAAAACTGAGTTGGAATTAAACTGGATTCTGATGCATGTGCAAGCAATAGGAAACACTTTTGGTGAGATGTAGATGTAGCAAACTAATTACTCTGAATGTCTATGTCAACGTTTCATTGTTGTTGATGGGACTATAACACACAGGGAAATGCAGCAGCCAAAATGAGAGAAAATTAATTATAAAGATGAATTATACATAATATATGCCTTGGGAAAACAGATTAATCTAAACTGCAATTGTCTAATCTGTAGATCAGTATTAGGAGAGTAATGCAATCGTAGATGTAATCTCTGATGATGTTTTATTAGATTAGCTCAGGGAGGCAGAGCAGGAAGATTAAAGACACTTACTGAACTCCATCTGATTGCCAGGAAAGAGGATTCGAAACACATAATCGGTTGATTCATCATCTTCCTTATCGGATACAGAATCACAGGAGCCGTGCGGACTCCTGTTTCTCAGTTTGGGGAAAACCTTTCCCTGTGAGTGGAAAAGCAACAGATTGTTTCAACAGACCATAGCTACACTTAGAATAACATGAAACAGAAGGATTCTATGAGGCACAATTCATGCTGACCTTTCCTCTTTGATTCCAGAGAGGGGGGTCCAGCTGTCCGTGAGGTAGCAGGCCCGTCTCCAGGCAGGTGAGAAACTGGAGGATATGTCCTCCTTTTGGGAAATGTAGAGGAGGTCTCTGGATCCCATCCTGGCTCACCAAAACTACTGTCCCACCACTGTTCACTGGAGAAAATAACACAATAAATAACAATGTAAATAACTCTTTAAACTACTTATTTGGGGGCAGAAAGAAACTTAAGGGATACTGTACCTTCCTGATGACAGTGGAGGTACACAATCTCATCTAAACGAATTGTCATAGCATAATCCCAATACACACTGAAAGGAAGATGAAGGAAGCCAATGAGTAACCTGTGCAAAAGCAAGACTGTTTTTTCTTTAGGTTCATTAGCCTAACCTTTTCTCAGAATCCAGCTCCCCCACATTGCCATTCATCAGCTGATTGGGTGTCCATTTCAGTGTCATGAGGTCTGCAGTTTGATGAAGAGAAAGGTAACCTGGGATGGCCTCCATGTCGTCTCTCTGCAGACACAAGACAGAGATTTGAAATAACAACATGTCAGCTGGAGCTGTCACTATCAGATTTTGCCTACACAAATAAACACAATTTCAACATAATAGGCATAAATAAGATGCTCTCGTGTTTCATAAAAAGTGAACATAGATCCTCTGAAAAAGAGAAACACACACCGGCTGCACCAGGACATTGTTCTTTCCAAACAGAAGTGTAGTTCTGGAGTTTTGGTGGAGGGACTCAACATAGTCCCTCACCCACATGAGAGGGCGATCATCCATGCTACCACTGGACTGTCTCTTCTGGATCTGATACAGGTTAAAAACATGGAATATGTATTACACATTGTTAGGTTATTGCTGATTAGGTGATTTAAACCATTTAAGCCCTCAATATCTAACCAGGGCAGGCCGCCTGGAGGGGGAATCTTGACGACAGTGGCCGCTGTGGATTCGGTGTCGCTGCACGAGCTCATCAGCAGACGGGTCCGTCCAGAAATGGTCTGCAGTCTTAACTTTGGTGTACTCCAAAGCACAAGGGCCAACTGTAAAACAAGGTTCATCAGTTTTAAATGAGTACAAAAGCAAAATAAAAAGGTGTGTGTTTAATCTTGTCCACGTGAAGGTTTATAAATACCCAATAGAGATGCAAGAATTGGTCCATCCACAGGATTCAACAGCATGGCTTCTTTCTCGTAGTAGGCACTGCAGGAAACAATATTTAGAAATTAAGGATATTTTACAATTTTGAAATTCTACCCAACTTTCTGTTTTCAAACCACACATTATGGGATGTTACCATACAATAGGAGAAAAGCTGACAGAAGAACATACTTTGCTTATAAGCAGTGAGATCAGTTCTTACTCATCTTACATTAAGTAACAATACCTGCTGTTCTCCACTAAATACATGACAATCTTGTCCAGGAGCTTCTCTATCAGAGCAGTCCGGATCCACAGGTGTTTCAGTGCCTGAGGCGGGATGTTGGCCAACTTGGATTGCCGACTGCGGTCGTTACTCTGAGAAGAATTGTTCTGCTTGCTGAAAAACAGAAAAGAAACCTGACTGATGACATGTCTGTATCGTTGTAAGTGGAGCAGACACACAGGACAGAACAAGGCACCCGGGGATATTATAACCCATAGAAGGAGAACACAAAAGGGATAAATATACAGGAGTGCTTATGGATACAGCAGAGAGAGGGACACGCCCCCATCATCATCAATGGGACTACGGTGGAGAGAGTCAGCAGCTTCAGGTTCCTTGGGGTCTACATCACTGAGGACCTGACATGGACTCTTCACACTACCACCATCACCAAAAAAGCTTGATAGCGGCTCTTCTTCCTCCGCAGGCTGAGGAGGTTCAACATGGACTCCAGGAGACTCTGCAACTTCTACAGGTGCACCATAGAGAGTATCCTGACTGGCTGCATCACGGCCTGGTACGGCAGCTGCACCACCCTCAATCGTAAGGCTTTACAGAGGGTGGTGAAAACTGCAGAGAACATCACCAGGACGGAGCTGCCATCCTTTACTCCCAGCGGCTCAGGAAGAAAGCCCTCAGGATTATAAAAGACCCCCATCACCCCAGCCACAAACTGTTTTGTCTGCTGCCGTCTGGCAGGCGGTACCGCAGCATCCGGACTAAAACCACCAGACTCAGGGACAGTTTCATCCCACAGGCCATAAGACTATTAAACACCTGAACTGTTGAAACAACATCTGTTAAATACCTGCACTGTTGAAACATCCATAACATTCATCTGGCTGCTACTTAGAAATTATTTATCTAATATATCATATTCCAATAACTTGCATTTAGACTCTTATTGCACTATTTCACTTTTTAAACTATTTTTCTTTTTGTATTGACTATTTACCTGCACTATATTTGTTATGTATATCTGTTTTATTGTGTTGCACTGTTGGAGGAGCCTGTGACCTAAGATGTTCATCATCATAACTACACTGTAGCTATGTTTATGACAAAATAAAACCTTGAACTTGAACCATGAACCATGGTGATTTTTTTGTCCCTGGCCGGTTGGAGTTAACACCTCACCTGGTTTCAATGAGCTGTTGCATCTCCTGGACTTTGTGGCAGAGTTCCTCAGCAGGGGTAAAGCTTTTAGCCGCCTTCATGAAGAGAGCTGCAACCTTGTTACTGCACAGCAGGCCTGCTATACGACGCTTCAGTCCGTGTAGCACACAGGACTCCACTACAGCTGCATACACAAACACAGAGTATTAGTCCATATTTGATTAGGGTTTGTTTTTTGAGGTGGACATTTTTTACTTGCCTTTTAGTATTATTTTGATGAGCTCAATAAAATGGCCTGAAGCCTTATATTTTTTATTTAAATTAGCACAGCTGATACAAATAATCTGCCCAACAGTGTCTTCCGTTGCTAGGATATGAGGGATGTGAATCACATACGCCTCAGTCCTGGTTAGTATCAACACCTTTAAAGGGTGCTAGTCTACTGTATTACATATCACATATAAATAGACATGACTAATAACATTTTGAAAATAAATTGTCAGGGATTGCATAGCTTGAACAGTCTGTGAAGGCCCATTTTGCACTATGAGGATGAACTGAGGATGACACACAGTGATGTCAACCATCTGCACTGTACATGTCTGTGAAGTTGTAACAACTACTGTGATTTATACTATTTAAACCAGCATGCCGTGCAATATCATTTCTGAAATTGGATGCAAAAGGCTGAATTTAAGCCAAAAGAAACACATTTATTCAAGATAGAGAAAAAAGATGCTCTGTTATTTACTTGTAGTTTGTCCCTCTTTATGGCCCCCCACTTGAATAGCCAATGATGCCAACTCCTAAGTTAATTTTCAAAAACATTAAAGATAATGGAAAATGCCTTGAGCGTGTATTCTCAATTTTGGAACACTCTGTCCGAGAAAGATTGCTTTTGGTGCAATGTAATCACAAAAAAACATTTACCGCAGAAGGATATGATGTGGCTGCTGTCTGCGTGCACAAATTTCCTCGTTACTGCCTCCTCCATAATTTGTTTCACCTAACAGAAAAAAGTACACAGTGGACAAGGATTAATCTGTCTGACACAGTTACATGAGGTGACAGGGAATAAACAAGAAGCACAACAGGAAGCAATGAGGGAATGAGTTACAAGAGATTAAGAACAGCAATGGAAGATACAGTGGATTATTTTAAAAGCACAACACAGGCTCTTCCCTTTCTGCTTTCTACAACTTCAACTTGAGCATTGCAAGAAAAGTGAAGGAAATGTTTCATAAACTTGTTCTAGAAGTACAGGAGGAATATGGGTCTTTACACCTCTGATCCATATTTTCTTCTTGCAACCTTAGGGGACACTCCAGTAAATTAGTATTCCACTTCCCCAAAGTTGCGAATTGGTCTAAACCATGTATTTTCTGAATCCCTTTGTTGGTCAAACACTGCCTACACTTCCCACAATGCAACTCTGTTATGCCTGAGTGAAAGATGGTCATTGCTAGGTAAACAAACACATTTTATTGATATGTTTATAATGTAGGCTTTCTTTTATACATGTAAAGCACCCAGTCGACAAAATGTCTGCTTGAAAGGTTGTCTTTCCTGTCATCGTAATTATCAATACGTAACATTTTAAAGGTTGACATTAAATTGGAATAACTATTGCTGTATTGTGTTTTACTGTAACAGTCCGGTCATAAATTGAGATCAGATCTTTTTACTGCCTATTAGTAGTGCATTTTATAAAAACCAGTCCAGAATCACATAATTGTAGATGCACAAACATGTTAGGGACCCATCAGAATCAGAATCCCTCTATTAGTCCCACATCGGGGAAATTTGCATCGTTACAGCAGGAAAGAGCCACAGGCAGCTTAATGTTACCTATGTTAAGAAAAAAGTACTAAGTTATGATATAATAAAAAAATATATATATAAAAATTAAAAAAAGTAAAAGAAAAATACTTTCCAAAATACAAATCCTGTAACAGTTCTTAGGATTTAGCAGCCAGGTATATTACACAGTTATTAATGGCATATGTATATAATGTATATATTGCACATATAGCATATATTGCACAAAGTATGATGGTATTTAACTGCAGCAAGTTACACTCTATTATATGAATCAAGAACTGACTTGAAAATGTTAAATACTGAAAATTATTATTTAAAAAAATACACATTATTATTTGCTGTGTTTCAAACATATATACCAGCTGAGCCCCTCCTTGCTGCAGGATCCAGCATCAGAGCCATGGATGTTGAGAGGCAATGAGTCACAGGTGAGGGGGAGCACAGACACGATTAGACTGGAAGCACCAGTCTTTTTTCAGTTATGAATAAAACATCCTGTGTTCTTCCCCAGGGGATCACAGAGTCACTGAGCAGTTTTGAAGTGTCTGAGATGAGCTAGTTAAATTCCGTGTAGATTAATATCAAAACTAGAATTCACTAATAAATCACGGTTGGAGCATGTAATGGTTGCTAGAACACAGTGTGAATTAAAAACAAAGTCACTTGAAGTTTTAAATAACAAGATGGTTTGTTGTGAAAATGTCAGTTTAGCCATCTTCTTCAGAGAGAGGGAGAGGGAGGGTCACATTTTAGGATGTGAAAAGGGAGGTTTTGCATGGATTGAACCAAATGAATCTTTAAACGTCTTATTAGAAGTGCAGTTTTTTGTCGATATAAAAGCATCATCATCACCACCATCATCTGTATCATTTTCGTCGTCATCAACAGCATCACTACCATCGTCACCATCATCTTACACCGGTCTAACAGCAGTCAAAAACATATGCCATTTTTTGACAACTGAAAGCCTAATTGCATCCGCTTTTTTATTGTGTAAAATGATAGCACATTTGATTATAAGCAGGGCTTTTACGTTGTCGTGGCTCAGACCCGATGAACGGTGTCACACACACACACACACACACACACACACACACACACACACACACACACACACACACACACACACACACACACACACACACACACACACACACACACCACACACACACACACACACACACACACACAGCGGCAGTAAACATAAACTGTAATGAGCGAGAATTGAATAAAATGCAACGAACCTCTTTCTTCACATTGCGCAGCAGTTTCTGTCGCGTCTCGGCCTCTGTCACGGGAGAAAACATACCGAATAATGCTGATCAGATTGCTGTGTGAAATAGATGATGACAGGCTCACGACTAGAGAATAATAAAGACGGCTGTACCTCCCATCGCTCCGGGAAGGGTGCAACCGCTGACACGCACGGATTTCTATTTTGAAGGATGTCTTCTGGAAAGCAAAGGAGACCACACTGGTTGCAAGGCAGAGAGGCTCCGAGATGTGCGATGTGTTCTTAGCGAATAAATTAAACCTATCTGTTACCTCTCACAGAACCAACACCCCTTTAAAGTCACAGTAGCCCATTACAACGCAGACCCGTACTCTCCATTCCCTGTGACACATATGGTGGATTTATTATGCCAAACTTAAAATGTCAAAATATTTGAATATTTATATTTCTCACATTATCGATCAAATCTTCAGAGCCCCTTTAATAAATATGGTAGGCTAGTTGCAGCTACCATGTCAAATAAACCAAGGCCTCATTAAATTAATTATCTCAGTAAGTCTTCATAAAAAAAATGCATTTACAAAAATGTACATAATTGTATTCATAGAGTTTTAAACAGCTTCTCATCTTATCATATTACATTATTAAGCATTAGTTGTATAGATATATAGTTTTATTTAAACAATGTGGTTTATACATTCTTATTAGTAAACCTTGTACAACCTGCTTTGGCAATACTGCATTTCATTATGGACATGCCAATAAAGTAAATAAAACATGTCAATATGGTTAGGCACATAATAGGTGGGTTTTATAGACATTAAAGGTGTCAATTTGAGTATCTGTGGCCATGGCTTGTTAAACTGAACTGCATTAAGAGTGTTCCTGTTTTTTTGTGGTAAATCCTAGGGTTTGCCAGCAGTGTTCTTTCAGGGCAATCAAGCTAATTAACCAAATGAAATTAATTAATCAAATTAATGCAGAAAATCCTGTTAAAAGCCAATTATGTAATTGAAATGTCAGTCCTGCTCATTAATGTGCAATGTTGACCCAATGGGCTTATACACCAAGAGATATAGTTTATTTGCTGCAGTGCTGATGGCATCCAGGGAATAGGCACTTTTATATCGTCTCACAGTAAGCTAAACTGTATTGTGTCTTCTTTATCAAACATGGTCTTTCTGGTGCAACATCTGTTGGTTGAAACCACAAACCCAAACTTAAGACTCAAGAAAGGGGAAACTTTCCCCAAAATACCACAAATGAAAGTGGAACTGGGACTTAACACAAACAAGAACTCATATTATTGTATGTTGAGAGCCTTTTTCTACAGGTTGAAAGAACAAGCGGATAAAACGCAATGAGTAGTTGTGATACTGATACTTGTCCCCACCTGGTGGAAGACACATTCATTGACTCCAGTCAATCAGCAGACGAGATCACTTCCTTATCCCACTCTTAACACCAACACAAATGAATGCAGTGACAGTGAGGACACAGAATCTAAATCCCACATCAGCAGGGAAATGATAAGCCCAGTGACAGTAAAACGTTTTCAGATTGGTCTTTGAATGGACAAACTTTGCTTCCAGTGCAGACACGTCCAATGACAAGAGAACATCTCTGATTCATCTATCTTTATGTTAGGTATGTTCCCAGGATGTTGTGATTGGAGAGAGCAAATTGTTTCAAAAAGTAGTGAGCTCTGCAAAAAAAGAAATGGTGCAATTGCATGTGTTACTTTCAAATCACCCTAAAGTCAAATTTAGCATGAAGTTGGAGGCAGAGGTTGTTATTTGTACATGCTATACAACTATACAAGTAATGATGTGATCAAGTCAAATATGATAACTACATTTGGGACAAACCAATTAAAATGAATGAAATATTAAATAAAATGTAAGATATAGTTTCATTTTTCATTCAACCTTTTATGGCACTGCATAATCTCTTCTCAGTTTTAAGGCCACTCAGGAGAGAATTGCATCTCTTTTTCTCCATTGGAAGGCACTTTATCATGTTTTCTCTACAAGTAGGCACTTTAGCTGCATTTATTTTGAAATAATGATTTCATCTACACACCCAAAACCAGATTTTCCTTTCTTAAGTTTACCAACATGTACTTATTCACATACAATAGGCTATATGTATTCCACCAATTCACAACAATATAGTTGCATAGGGTACACATCAAGGGGAAGGAAGGAAGGAAGGAGGCAGACAAGGAGGCACTGAGAGGCTGTGCAAGTATTGGAATAGGACACTGCTTTGTTCAACAGTAGGGGGGAGGCAAACGATCACAGTAGCTTTGCCTGCTACAATCGGTCAATACAATCTCCTAGGGCGGGCTATCCCATTTCATCTGTGTCTAGCTGTATTGTTACGTTAACTTTCAAATATTTGTCTTGCCTGGACCCTCAGGATTTCTACCAAGGGATGTCAAAGCGAGTGCGAAGCAGAGAGGTCTGCGCTGATTGCAGTGCTCCGGGTATGATGTCAAACAAGCTAGCTTTAGCTGCCTCCTAGCTAACCAGCTAGCCCTTAGTACAACTCAACTACGTACAGTTAGCTAACCTAGTTAACGCTGATAACTGATTAGCAATTAGCCACTCGGTTAATTGTGACGTTTTTAAATGTTATTTTCGTGAATACGTTTGTAGACATATGTCCTGTATGGGTTTTTTGTCTGTGTAATCACATTAAGTTGTCTGCTGAAACTATGCTTGAATGGTTTAAAGCAGTCAAACGTTGGGTTAGCTTGAGCAGATACATTAGCTTATTAAGCTAACTCGCTAACGACGACACGTTGATTATAAAGAAGCTAGCAGACCCACACCTGGTTGCAATAATAATTGTGATTTTGGATCTGTCGAAGATATTGGGAGGCAAGAGCTTATGTGTTGCTGTCAGTTAGCTAATATCCTCGTCTGGCTTGAATGTATAAACTACCATACATGTTCCAGTTTGAAGTTAGATAACATTATGGAACATCTACGTTAGACTGGTAGGTTAACATTTGTACCTTTTTTATTTATTTCTAGAGCCACGCTGGGCCTCTGTGAACAGGGGTGTGTTGATCTGCGATGAGTGCTGCAGCATCCATCGAGGACTGGGGCGACACAGCTCTCAGGTCCGACATCTGAATCATTCTCCATGGCCATCGTCGCAGATACAGGTGAGGAGATTGGTCCCCCACATACACCAACACATATAGATGCAATTATGGGAGATCATCTATTTATCCCAAGTGGAATAGATAATAAAATGGCTGCACAGTCAGACACATCATCAAATGACTAGAAGACAACGTCATGTTACTCCTCTGTCTCTCACAAGTTTTCTCAGGACTTTGAGTGTCCTTCAGGTTTCATGTTGACTTTCCATTATTTTGTGTTTTGTATTTTCCACCTGTTCCTTTACCTTAACTTAAATTACTATTAATTTGTGTATGGGATTGTATTGTTATGCTATTTTACTTCATTTTTAGTACTGTATTTTTAGTACATTAGTATTAAATTACTATATATTTGTTCAGGGCTGCATGGTATGAGTAAAATATACCTTAATAATATTACATGGGATAAATTAAGACATCAAAGTCCAGTTTTAGTACACCTCTATAAGCAAACAAAATTGCTTGTAGAATAAATTCATAAAATAAATTGTCTTCAATATTCTTTACAGATGAATTGGCAAAAGACAACAATAAAAAATTGCAAAAAAAAACATTTATATGTGCAGTTTCTACTGATGCTTTCTTTTAAACTAACTCAATAAATCCCTGGTGTGATATCGCAGTTGATAAACTGTATTTGTGTTTTAGGTGCTTTGTAGATGTTGATGCATTCAGGTAAACTGTTTTGTGCTTTCATGTTTTAGATGGTCCAGACACTGTATGGTAATGGAGCTAATTCCATATGGGAGCATAGCCTTCTGGACCCTTCTTCTTCTGTGAGTGGGAAGCGCAAAGCCAACCCCCAGGACAGAGTTCAGTAAGTGCTTTTAAGGAGTTTGATGCATCAGTGCTTATTTTGATATGCTTGTTTGCACTTTTTGATAAAAAGCTTTATTGGCAACATTGATTTTCATATTTAAGGTCAGTGAACATGCATAATTGACCTTTTGTGCAACGGACATGACTCATGGCCAGTCACTCACAAGTAACTTCAAGTTGGCATGACTTTTATTACTTAACATGCAAATGGAAATATACAAAACTGAATATATGTTCAGTTTAATGCAAGAACATTATCCTATTCATGTTAACTATATGGGATTAATTTGTTGATTATGCAAGAAAGTTAACTCTTGTATACAGCTTTTTCTTTATCGTGAAAGTGTTCTTTCTTTTTTTTAACCCAAAAGGCATAACAAGAAAAATAAAATGTGAGAAGTGAGTGACCCTGATCCACTGCCAGATATAAACACTGTGTTGGTCCAATGTCTGGCTGGTGGAGTAAAGATAAACAGTCAGTCACATATAAACACAGCCATGCTGAGTCTATCCCTCACACTCAGAGCTAACTCTTTCAATCAACAGACAAAAACATTGCACCAAACAGGAGGCAGTTATACTCAATCTTAGTCTTATTGGGTGTTTCTACTACTGCTTTTTCATGGATTCAGGAACAAACCTCGGTTTCGTCCATAGGAACTATGACTACATTTGGCTCATGTAAAAAAAAACGTTATTGTACTAGAACTATCAAGGCAGTTGTGCAAGTTGCTGACTGGTCAAACAGAGCCAGCAGCTTCTTTAACTTCCTTCATTTACAAAACAAGGAAGCATTCTACTATTGATATTTGGACATGGGTTTTTCCAGTGTTTATTTATGTTAAATATACAGCTAGCATTTGTTTTTGTCTTCCCCACCAATTTAGTATACTGTACTTGTGTCTGTAAAGGTATCAACAGAGACAAAATTGGTCACATGAGAAATAGGAGATATTGAGTTTAATTGTGAATGTCCTCAACAATGTACAACCCAAATGCTAACATTAGTAGGGTGATCTGAAATGGAGATAGAAAGATATCCTGTGTAGTGTTATTGTGGAGTAGGTCTACTAATTTGAGTAATTGCCTTCCTGCCATCAAAAACTGTATATTGGATTTGCAGATGTTGTGTGTGTGGGATTTTAAATATTACAAATCAGGTCCTCAGCAGTATATGCAGCATATGTTTAGTTGGTTGTTTGTCTTGCAATTGATTTATGCTTGTCACTTGAACATAGATTTTTAATTGTTGATCTAAGCATCTTTTGCTGTTTCCAGTCCCAACAAGACGGAATTCATCAAGGGCAAATATCAGATGTTGGTGTATGTCCATCGCATGCCTTGTCGGGAGGATGACAGTGTTACTGCAAAAGACCTCAGCAAGGTGAGAAATGTATATATTTTTGGTTTAGTGTTGACTTCTTTTTTAGATGCAATAATAACCGAAATTGGTCCCATGGGAATAAGCTAGAGCAACCAATGGTGCTTTAGCAAAATAATGCTAAACACTTCAAGTTGCACTCGTACTTCCCCATTGCACAGCAAGTGCTTTTAGATTTTTGGTCTATGATATATGTGACCACTTCCTTTACATTTCAGAATGGTTTGTCCCATTTATAGATTAGCATTGAGCACTCAGTGCTTCTATTACATACTTCCATGTTTATTTACAGACTATGCCTCTGTATATAGTAAATCCTAATTGTCCAACCTCAAGTTGTGCGAGAGCTCCCTCTATTTCAATCTCCCATTGTATTTGTGATCTGAATTCTGTATTATTTCTTACAAATAATTCCAGATCAAGCTGAATTCTTGAATCTTGTTATTTAAAAAGAGAAAAGTGCATCTAGGTCTATAGTCTTTGCATTAGAAGGATACATGTTCTTTTCTCCACAACTCTTTTTAAACATGTTCCCTGTGTTCACTTGCAGTTAAATCACTTTTTAGTCAAACTAATTCCAGCAGGATAATTTCATGTCACTCTGTTTTGGGATTGTGCATCTATTGAAGCCAGCACTGTGCAGATGCACTTTACAATCAGAATAAAACAAACTTTTTGTCGATCTCCTTTCAGCAACTGCACTCCAGTGTTCGGACTGGAAACCTGGAGACCTGCCTGAGACTCTTATCTCTGGGAGCACAGGCCAACTTCTTCCACCCAGTAAGTGTTGCAGAAAAACCAACACCACATTTTGTGAGGTAAACATTGACATTCTGCTAATGCTTCATCATTGTGATTTTTTTGGGGGGGAACAGGAGAAAGGCAACACTCCACTACACATAGCAGCAAAAGCAGGACAAATGTTACAAGCAGAACTGTTGGCAGTTTATGGAGCTGATCCGGGGGCTCTGGACTCCAGTGGAAAGACCCCCATCGATTATGCAAGGTAAAACGAGGCCAATGTTTTTAATTAACCACAGGCTTATCTCTTACTTTATTGTTCTAAACAATGTTTATTAAGTACGAGCAGTGGGAACTCTGTAACAACACAATGTAATATTACTGATCATTATCATTTTAGAGTTGCCACAAAATTTAACTTGTCGTTTTAAAGCAGGGGTGTCCAAACTACGGCCCGGGGGCCAAATGCGGCCCGCAGGCCATTTTAAATCGGCCCTCAGTAAATTAAGCTTGAGCTTGTCTTGAATTGTACTTCTTAAACATATCTGTAAACATATATTACACAGTAGTATTCATGTGTTTTAATAAGCACACTTTCAGTCAATTAAAGTTGAAAATATGTTCTAACAAATCTAAGTTGATAAGATAAAAGCCCAATAACTTATTTACATAACAACCTTGACATATAACCTTCCTATTTCCTCTTATGATAAGCAATCTAAGGCTTCTGTTTTAAGGAATGAGCTGCCAACAAAATAAATGAAACCCTATGGAAAGCTGTCATGTAGGCTTTTGTATCCAGCATAATTGACTTACAATTGATTGATTGATTTAGCTAACTTATAACTTCACTTATGAGGCAATAAACCTCACTTCTAGTGAGTGGCCCAGCCCTTCGATTATTTTTCTGTATGTGGCCCTCAGTGAAAAACGTTTGAACACCCCTGTTTTAAAGCATTGAAGTGTGTTGAAAGCCATAGTTAGTTCACAGGCCACCTCCATTTCCCATTATTTTGTGCAAGTGCTTGTGTCTCACAGTGTATGAAAAAAAACGTTGAAGTTTTCACTGTTGCTGCTGCATGACTAACCTTAAGTGTGACTGCAAGCACCGCTCTCACAGGCTCAGCCCAGCTCACTAGTGGCAGGAAATGATACACATCCTTTCGGAGATTGAATGCAGTTGCATGGTACACAGACACAAAGTGTGTGTGAAATGTGGGCTATTTATATATAGAGGTGGTATGAGGAAATAACGTACACACGAAGAAACTAGTAGGAAAACAAATAGTGAGAAACCATCTCCAGCTAAAATGGCTGAAGTATTTGCATGCCTTGCACAACATTGAACATTAGACGCAGTGGCATTCTGTCAGCGTCTTGTAATTCAATAAGAGTATGACTAACTGAGGCAAGACAAAATCTCAAGAAAAGTTGTTCTAGAGGACTTGTTAAAGATTGAAAAAACTCCAAGAAATAAAGAATAGATAGGAACAAATATAAGAGAGAAAAGATCTAGAAACTACGGTGGCCCTGAAGTGCAAGACACCACAGCATTTCAGAAAACACCACAGCATTTCAGAAAACACTACAGCATTTCAGAAAACGCCACAGCATTTCAGAAAACACTACAGCATTTCAGAAAACACCACAGCATTTCACATTGGACGGAAAGGGTATTCCTTTAGGGAGAACACTTCTTGTTTGTGATTGGACAGAGCCAGCCAGAGAAGCACTGCTGTGATTGGTTGTTTTTGCTGCCAGTCAAGAAATAACGCTTCGTGATTGGTCAACACCCGACAGAGAAATATGTCCCAAGTCATCAGCCGTTCGCACACACT
Source organism: Gymnodraco acuticeps (assembly GCF_902827175.1). Taxonomy (NCBI): domain Eukaryota; kingdom Metazoa; phylum Chordata; class Actinopteri; order Perciformes; family Bathydraconidae; genus Gymnodraco; species Gymnodraco acuticeps. The sequence goes on along the minus strand of NW_022992331.1, from coordinate 293,537 downwards.
CAGAGCTCACAGCTCCTCATATCTGTTTAGAAACTGGACACAAGTTAAACATGTACAAACCACAGACTGTCTATGTCATGGCGAATACAGTTGCTGCTTTATTTATGTCTGTATGACGTTGTTGTGAGTGTGGACGGAGCAGCAACAGGTTAGTTTAGCCTGATGGGTCCGATTCCATTCAGAAAACACGCATTTTAAAAGCTTTTCGCATGCCGTCTTATCTGCAGACTTGTCAAAGCGTTAATTCATGGTTTTTACTAACCGTTATCAGTATGTAGTTACTTCGGCATCACTTTGAAACGTGTATTACAATTAAATCACGGTCAAATATGTTCATTTTGTTGTAGTTGATTTACATGGAGATACGCCTCGCCCCCTCTCCAGCGCCTCTTGTTTGAATGACAGGAGCAAACACAGCTGACAGCCGCGGTGAAACTCGAGCGATTAGAGCGATGCGAATATTGGGTGGTCTACCATAGTATTTACATGGAGATAAGCCCCTTAAAAACCATGAATTAATAAAGGATTAATTCTGTGTTTACTCCTGTCATTCAAACAAGACGCTGGAGAGGGGGCGGGCCGTATCTCCATGTAAATCCTATCGGAATCGGATCGATCAGGCTAAACTAACCTGTAGCTGCTCCGTCCACACTCACAACAACGTCATACATACAGACATAAATAAAGCAGCGACTGTATTCATTACATTACATTGCATTTAGCTGACGCTTTTATCCAAAGCGACTTACAATAAGTACATTCGACCAGGAAGACACAACCTTGAAGAAAACAGAATCATATAAGTACATCAGGTTTCATAGAGCCAAACATTTCAAGTGCGACTCAACTGGCTTTAGATAAGCCAGTCCTTTATTAGTATATAAGTGCTTTGTTAATAGTTCTATCGCTCGAAGTGGAGTCGAAAGAGATGAGTTTTCAGTCTGCGCCGGAAGATGTGCAAGCTATCTGCTGTCCTGATGTCAATGGGGAGCTCATTCCACCATCTTGGAGCCAGGATAGCAAACCCACGTGTTTTTGCTGATGGGAACTTGGGTCCCCCTCGCAGCGAGTCGTTTGGCTGATGCAGAGCGTAGTGCACGCGCTGGGGTGTACGGTTTAACCATGTCCTGGATGTACGAAGGGCCAGATCCATTCGCAGCATGGTAAGCAAGTACCAGTGTCTTGAAGTGGATTCTAGCAGTTACCGGAAACCAGTGAAGGGAGCGAAGGAGCGGAGTGGTGTGGGAAAATTTAGGAAGGTTGAAGACCAGACGAGCCGCTGCATTCTGGATGAGCTGCAGAGGTCGGATGGCACATGCAGGTAGACCAGCCAGGAGGGAGTTGCAGTAGTCTAGGCGTGAGATGACGAGAGCCTGGACCAGAACCGGCGTCGCTTTCTGAGTCAGCTGGGGACGTATCTTCCTGATGTTGTAAAGCGTGTATCTGCAGCAACGGGTTGTAGCAGCTATGTTTGCAGTGAAGGACAGGTTGTTATCTAGGGTCACACCCAGATTCCTTGCAGTCTGAGTCGGGGAAACAACTGAGGTGCCGATGTTGATTGTTAGGTCAAGAGTGGGACAATCTTTTCCCGGAAGGAAGAGCAGCTCAGTTGCTCACTGAGAGATGTCAGCTAGACAAGCAGAGATGCGTGCGACGACCTGGGTCTCTGAGCGGGGAAAGGACAGAATTAATTGGGTGTCGTCAGCGTAGCAGTGGTATGAAAAACCATGCGGGCTAATGACTGATCCGAGTGAGTTTGTGTACAGGGAGAAGAGGAGGGGACCAAGAACAGAGCCCTGAGGGACCCCTGTAGTTAATTGACAAGGGTCGGACTCAGACCCTCTCCAAGTCACCCTGTAGGTACGGTCTTTCAGATATGAGGTGAGGAGGGAAAGTGCAGAGCCTGAAACTCCAAGTTTTTGGAGAGTGCGAAGGAGGATCTGATGATTCACCGTGTCGAATGCAGCAGACAGGTCCAACAGGATGATGACAGAGGAGAGGGATGCAGTTTTGGCAGTGTGCAGTTCCTCCGTGACAGCAATGAGAGCAGTTTCTGTGGAGTGACCTGCCTTGAAACCAGACTGGTGCGGATCCAGAAGGTTATTCTGATGGAGATAACAGGAGAGTTGTTTAAAGACAGCGCGTTCAAGTGATTTAGACAGGAACGGGAGGAGAGAGACAGGCCTGTAGTTTATAACATCTGACGGGTTGAGAGTGGGTTTCTTTAGGAGAGGGTTTACTCTTGCCTCCTTGAGACTGTTTGGAAAGTGACCAGAAGTTAGAGAAGTGTTGATGAAATGGGTGAGAAACGGTAGAATATCAGGAGCGATAGTCTGAAGGAGGTTTGAAGGGATAGGGTCCAGAGGACAGGTGGTAGGGCGGGCAGAGGTAATGAGGGTAAGAACCTCACTTGGAGAGAGAGGGGAAAAGGAGGTTAGTGTGTTGGTGGAAGGAGGGTCTGGTGACCCAGCGGTGAGTAAAGGTGAGTCAGAAAAAGAAGAGCGAATATCATCAACCTTTTTTTCAAAGTGGGTAACAAAGTCGCTTGACAGGAGGGGGGAGGGGCTTTTGGAGGGTCCAAGAGGGTGGAGAAGATGGAAAATAGTTTTTTAGGATTGGAATAGGAAGATTGGATCTTATCTTGAAAGAAAGTGCTTTTTGCCTGAGAGATCGAAGCAGAGAAAGAGGAGAGGAGAGCCTGATAGGTTAGGAGGTCGTCACGGTGTTTGGATTTCCACCGTTTCTGCTCTGCTGCCCTAAGGACGGTTCTATTAGCACGCAGTGCATCATTTAGCCAGGTAGCAGGAGGGGACTGACGAGCCTGCCGAGATGTGAGAGGACAGAGAGAGTCCAGAGTGGATGAGAGAGTAGAGAGGAGAGTTTGAAGGCAGAGTTTGAAGGCAGGAGTTGGAACGAGTCAGAGGAAGGGAGGGCTGAGAGCTGACGAGGCAAAGGTAGAGGGGGAGAGGGAACGAAGGTTACGGCGGACAAGTGCAGGATGAGAAGAGACTAGTTTATGTTTGGAAAGGGGTAGAGAGAATGAAATGAAGAAGTGATCGGATGTGTGGAGCGGATTTACAGAGAGGTTAGAAGTAGCGCAGTTCCTTGAGAATATGAGATCAAGGACATTGCCAGCTTTATGAGTCGGTGGGGATGGAGACAGTGAGAAAGCAAAGGCGGTTAACAGGGATGTTAGTTCGTCTATCTTCCCTGTCTGGAGGTTGAAGTCTCCGAGAAGTACAGCGGGAGGGCCAGTTTCAGGGATGTGTGAGAGGAGATTATCTAATTCCTCCAAGAAGTCCCCCAAGGCGCCTGGTGGACGGTAGAGAACAACAATGGTTAACTGTATAGGATGGGTTACTGTGACGGCATGGAATTCAAAGGTGGAAGGAGTGAAGTTAGGTAGCTTGAAGAGGGAAAAGCTCCATTTGGGAGAGAGCAGGAGACCAGTGCCACCTCCTCTGCCAGTTGGTCTGGGTGTATGGGAGAAGGAATATGCAGTGGAGAGAGCTGCTGGGGTGGATGTGTTGGATGGAGTAATCCAGGTCTCAGTGAGAGCAAGGAAATACAGAGACTGCAGGGAGGCGTAGCCAGAGATGAAGTCAGCCTTAGGAACAGCTGACTGGCAGTTCCACAGGCCACCAGAAACTAGATGTCAGTGGAGCATGTGGGATAGATGAGAGCAGGCCGGTTATATCGATTAGGAGATACACCGGGCCAGTGATAATTGCGAGAAGACACATGAACAGGAATGGAGAAAATACACATGATTATAGCATGAGGGGCTAAACAACTAAAGAAAAGAGAAATAAGACACCAGCTCAATCAGAGTAGGATTTGCCTCCTCTTTGCCTCCCTCGTGACTCCCGTAGGACTCTAATGTCTTTGTCAGTCTTACTCCCGTAGGACTCTAATGTCTTTGTCAGTCTTCGGCTGTCTGACGCTTAAGCTGACGCTCCAGGAAAGAGCTACCTAAAATGGACGCCTGATTGCTGAGTTCTCACAGCTGTAGGGCCTAATTAGTTAACTATCTACAGCTGATGGGCGACAGTAGACTGGCCCTGCCTATATTGTAATGCAGGCTTGAGTGCTGAGACCTGTGTAGCAGGTTTCGCCTGAGCAGATCTGAGATTTAAAATCTCTCAAAAGCGCCGTTTTAGCTACAATAACTACAGAACAATTATACAGAGTAGAATAAATGAAACAGAGCAGTCTAATTAAACAAGAATATAACTTACAGTGGTTGCTGCGTCAATAGGTAAAATCTTCACCCGGTCCAGATGCACACTCAGTTCATCAGATTTTAAATGTGGTATTTAAATGCTTTTTTAGGTGAAAGATGACTGAGTCACGCTGTTGTACTTCACGCAATCAGTAGACTGGCCCTGCCTATATTGTAATGCAGGCTTGAGTGCTGAGACCTGTGTAGCAGGTTTCGCCTGAGCAGATCTGAGATTTAAAATCTCTCAAAATGACATAGACAGTCTGTGTTTTGTATATGTTTAACTTTTGTCCAGTTTCTGAACAGATATGAGGAGCTGTGAGCTCTGAGTGTGTGCTAACAGCTAACGGCTGATGTGTTGGGCCAATCACGCAGCGTCATTTCTTGACTGGCAGCAAAAACAACCAATCACAACAGTGCTTCTATGGCTGGCTCTGTCCAATCACAAACAAGAAGTGTTCTCCCTAAGGAATACCCTTTCCGTCCAATGTGAAATGCTGCGGCGTTTTCTGAAATGCTGCGGCGTTTTCTGAAATGCTGTAGCGTTTTCTGAAATGCTGTTGTGTTTTCTGAAATGCTGTTGTGTTTTCTGAAATGCTGTGGTGTCTTGTACTTCAGGGCCACCGTAAGAAACATTGTCTTGTTTAACTTAAAAATCAAAGTAAGACACTTATTTCATGCTTTTTCTGGGATAAGAGGCTTTGTGTCTAAGAATGGCCAGCTATCACACCACACCTATTTCAGTTGTATGCTTATTACTTTACACATTACCAGAGTTTTATCCCATTAGAAATGTACTGTGTTTTTTAACTATGTTTCCACTAAATCTGGTCATACCTACCTGAGGCATTCGGTAGCTTTAGCACAGAGCCATATCTCTGAATCATGACCTTTTTAATTCCTAATGTGTGCAGACAAGCTGGGCATCAGGATCTGGCAGAGAGGCTGGTGGAGATACAGTACGAACTCACTGACCGCTTAACATTTTACCTCTGTGGAAGAAGACCAGGTAAGGAGTTTAGCTGCTGCTGCTGCTGCTGCATGGCGTTTGAGAGCTGATGGGTTTTTGATAATGATATTCTGTTATTATCTTTTCATTGTAGATCACAGAAATGGGCAACACTTCATCATTCCACAGATGGCAGACAGGTAATAGCTATGTTTTAAGTTGTTGATATTTTTTTTTATAAACAAAAACCAACCTCTGACAAGCTACTGGCTGCTTGTCTATGCTAAAGGTTTTACTTGGACTAATTCATACTTATTTGTCCAATGCTGCGTTCTTATGATGGATTAGAAATGAGTAAGTATGCTGTTCCAATGTGTTTCTGTTTGCCTGTTTGTGTGGAATTTTGTTAGCAAAAAAAGTTGATTTGAATATTTCTTTCTGCCCAAAGCAGCCTGGATTTGTCAGAGTTTGCAAAAGCTGCAAAGAAGAAGCTCCAGTCGGTAAGATATCAGAATTCCTTTTTTGTTGCCACAGAGGGGAAATGTACATTGTTACAGCAGTATAGATGGAGAATACAAATAACACACTATTAGATAAGAAAAGGCATGCACATAGTTTGTAAAATAAATGTACAGACCTACACATTCATGGAAAATAAGTAAGTAAGCATTATTTATAAAATAATTGTAACATTGTAGAATACTGTGTGGTAGTGGGTTGATTGCAGTGGTAAATAGAACTGAAATGAGATATTTACATGGTAACATAGAGATTATTGTTGGAATGGACAACCTAAGAATTAGCAGCCAGTAGTTATTCCATCAGATGCAAGGTCTGCATTTCTTTCTATTCAATCGTGTGACAACTTCTTCTTTTATTATGTTTCCAGCTGAGTAATCATCAGTTTGAGGAACTTGCCATGGATGTTTACGATGAAGTCGACAGAAGAGAAACGGATGCAGGTGAAATTGCAAGAAGTGTAACAAATATAAAATAACCATTATTTGTATCCCAGTTTTTTTGTATGTATATCTTAAATATATTTATATGTTGTACAGTGTGGTTGGCCACTCAGAACCACAGCACACTGGTTACAGACACCACAGTTGTGCCTTTTCTTCCGGTCAATCCAGAGTACTCATCCACCAGGAACCAGGCAAGTCATGGCACCAATGTAGCCTTGTGTTTATTTGTGTATTTGAAGACTTGATTCAACAGTGCAGCCTTTATTTTTAAATCTATTTGTTTTTTTCAGGGTCGTCAAAAATTGGCACGGTTTAGTGCTCATGAATTTGCCACCCTGGTTATTGATATTCTCACTGATGCTAAACGGCGGCAGTGGGGTAATTCCTGCGACAGTCCCAAAGGTACAATTTATCTGTTTATTTTTTATAACCAACTTTGAAATTCCTTGCTATTATACTTTTTGTTTTCTTTTATTACGGTTTTTATGGAAGTGAATATATTCACTAGCATACACACAGTAATAAACACTAAGAATAAAGAGTTGCAATTAGTTGCATATCAAAGTGGAGCATGTGGGTTCCAGTTATATATGCCAACATTAGTATGTGGACCATATGTACGGATGTTTGTGCAAAAAACGGGGCCAAAAACAGATCAGGGCTTTTTCTAATTAAAACTGCATTCTGTAAATCAGTGCTTCTCAAAGTGTGGTCCGCGCCCCCTAGTGGTCCGTGAGTATATTGGTAACATTTCACATTTGAAATAAATAAATAAATGTAAGTTTTCCGCACTCTCGCGGGAATATCTCCGCAATGGAGCGAGCTTTAGTTTCACTTTTGATTGCATGATATAGCCCAGCGCAACACCTTCGTCACACATGTTGCCACCTGTTTGTACCATTTTCAGGCGATTTGTAAAAATCTGTGTTTTTGGATATTTGTGGAGTTAGGTGGTCCGCGAGTGTTTTTTTTATTGGTTAAGTGGTCATTGGTATGAAAAAGTTCGAGAAACACTGCTGTAAATAATGCAAACACATCACAGACTGCTTTAAAGTCAAGGGTGTTCTAAAGATTCAGTAAATGGAAAGAAATATGTTCCTTTAGCTTTGTGATTTATACAGCTGCTTGTAGCCTGCAGGGCCTGTTTGATCTCTAATGCTTTGATCTGGTGGTCTGCCTTCAGAGAACGTGGAGTTGATCCTTCAGGGAATAGACAGTCGCCATAACAGTGACAGCCAGGATAATGACCAGCCTGATTACGACAGTGTGGCATCAGATGAAGATCCAGTGCACGAGGCCACCTGTGGGGACAGCAGCACTGACCGAAGGACCAAGGTTCATGTTTTTATTGACTTCACATATTTTAAAAACATAATTGTATTCACATTTCAACTCATCAAATGTTGTCTGCTGCAGAGCTCAGAGTCATCTGACCTCTCCGATGGACCAATCACAGTGCATGAATTCATGGAGGTGAAGACTGCCCTCACTGCATCGGAAGCCAAAATACAGCAGCTTCTCAAGGTCAACTGTCACCTCAGTGAAGAGCTGCGGAGCATGCAGGGCAAGGTTCGTCAATTACACTCATTCATAAGCAAACTGGTTATTGTAGATCAGTTTTGTTTTGCAGTTGCAAACTCTACATGCCCTCATAGTTTCATTTCCACCTCTTTAATTAGATGGTAGTACACATTGATATTTCAATAGCCATAATTAGATGTCACTTTGTACTGGATGTATGGTATTTACATCCTCTCTGATGCTGGTGTTGCAGCCTCTTTATTCTTAAGCAATTGAACATATTGGTTGGTGTGTGCAAAACTTGATCTATGTTACATTTAGTTATTTGATTAGTAATATATGTTCGGGTCATGCCTGTTTCCACGTGTCAGACATTGCCTCTACCCTATAGAGTTCTACAGTGGATACATTTTGAGTTGCAGAGAATACCAGATGTATTTTGATAAAGATGCCATAAAAAGGTCATACGGAAATATTGAAATGTGTTCAGTGCTAGTGCTACAGAGAAAATGTCTGCTATGATTCCAGCTGGGGTAGAATTCCTGTGGTAATAATTAACAATCACCAGACTTCCTCTGCTATGCTGCTCAGTGAAAAGGCAAACAAGATCTGATTTGATAGTTCTTTGTGGTCTAAAATAGATTGAGGATTCACTAGTCATGTACAAATCAACAAATAGTTACCATAGAGGAAATGATGATTCATCCTCTTGAATCAGAACGATCATGCAGTCGCCATCCAAAAACAACCTAAATGTTGCAGTGATTAGAGTTTGAGTGTGGGCGAGTTATCAACTCCTCACTCCCTCTCACACCTCCAGAAGGCCTGCAGCACCATTGGCAGCACACAGCCAATCTCTCTGCTGTAGGTTTATTCTAGTCACATTTCATCCTTCACTTCCTTATTTCTTAGAACTTCAAAAAGCCCCACTTGGCCTCAGCGTTATTTATACAGCATGTTTTATTCAGTGTTACTTGCTAAAGTTTTAAAGAATATCCTACTTTGTTAAGAGTTCTGCCCTCGATCCAATACTGAGTGATATATAAAATCAAAAGCAGTACCTGGGTCAAGAAACAATTTCCTGTTACTAACCCTAATCTTAAATACACCGACCCTGCTGTGGACTGTTTTATGACTATTCTTACTTATTTTTTTGTTAACATATTTCTACAAAATCTATCTGTTTTTGGAGGGACATTGAATACACATTTTTGAGATTTGGCAATCATATTTTAATCTGTCTTGATTGTTTATAGTGTTTTTCTTTCTTCACTCAGTTCTAAGTAAATAAGTGTAAATGGGGTAATACCCTCTCAACCAAATACATGTTGATTACTCTGACCTTGAAATGTTCAAATAATATCTTATCTAACTCATCTTATGAATGAATGTATGTCTGCCTGTCCTCAGTTGTCACCACTAACACCTGATAATGTTGCCAAGTGTATCATCTTGGGAGCATGCTTAGAAAATAGTATATAAAGAAAGACGACAAGGTTTGTCACTCACTGACCCATGTTGGTAGATGGCAGCATTCAGTCTGGTTTTCTTGTATGCATCACAGCTCTCCAGAACCCAGTTTCTTTCTGTCTTCACTTGGCTGGGAGACAGTGTTAACACGATGTACCTACTGCTGCTTTATTTACTTCATAACAATACTGCTTCTATTTGACAAAAGTGACTTTCCATTTCGGTCCCTTATCTTCATTACCAAAACGTAATTGCTGAAACAGTGGAACCGCAAGATATCTCCTTACTTGTAAACTAAAAAGCTTCTAAAATCCCTTATTTAATGTTTTGTATGTTGTTCATTTGTTGACTTGTGATAACTTGCATAACAGTAAGGAGAAAGTCATGTTTCCCATTGCTCTTTCGAGGCCTGTGAATGTAAATAAGGGCAACTCCTTATGTGTCAGCATTTCACTTCTCAAGAATCAAACCTTTTAACGTGAGAAACCCAAAACAGAGGTGACGGTGAACTGGGCATAGATAAAGTGTTTCTCTCCCTGAGGCAAGTGTGTGTGTTACTCTATTATTAATGTGTGGCCGAGCTTTTGTAAGGAGATCATCCCCCAGCCAGAGCTGACTTGAAGGATGTTTTGTTCTCTGCAGCTGAACTCCCTGCAGACTGAAAACACAACACTGCGATGGCAACCCCCCAGCGGACAACAACAACACCTACAGGGGCCCTTAGGTCGACACCCGCCCCGCGGCGGCCGCGCCATGTCCATGTATGAGACCGGCTCTTCCCCGAGGCAGTACCCCCACCGAGTGGAGGCGGCTCGGCATGAGGACGGAGTCGTTTTACAACCCTTCCCTACCAACGTAAGCTCAGAAGCACTCATGTTCCCGCCGGATTGTCATCACGAGACAATAATCATGATGCCTGGCTTGGGGCTGGTGATGGTTTTTCATTCAATCATTCATTCAATCATTCATTGCATCTCATTTTAGAGTATGCTCAACTTGGTTTGACCCCTTTCTAGATTGGGAGGGGTCCTTTGGGGACGGCTGCTTCCTCCCTCCCTACCTTCCCCTCTTCCCTGTCCTGGTCGTGGGACGAGCGATCTCGAAGGGTTAAGTACTGAAGTTCCCCTCGGCTCAGAGGCAGCCCCGGGGGACGGTGCACACTGTCCCCCCTGCTTGACCCCACAGCCTTCTCTCTCCTCTTGACCTGTATCTTTGAACTGCTTTTGATCAGTATGGCCTGCCTGCATGCATGCACCACAGTGCCTCTGCTTCAGTTCAGTTATCTGAACAAGTTTGCTTCCACAGAGAACCTTAACCAGAGCTGCTTTGGCTAATGTAAACATCACAGGTGATAGAAATGTTGGACCAGCTGGGGAAGCTGTTTGGATGATCAGACAGCAGAGTCCTATGTCAATGAGTCAAATAAAATGTCTCATCACAATGTGCTTATTAGTCATTGACACTGGTAAGAGCACCCACAGTTTACATCAGGATTTCTTCGCCTCTACTAATCGCATCCACTGCAGAATGAGCTGTATGACACTGCAATGACCTGGTTTACATTTCCTGTCTGTTTCTCTTCATCAGCTTTGAAACCAAATGTCTGATGCTGTGAACTGTCAGAAGTGCATGATTCCAATTTCTATGTGCCTACAGTTGCCCTGGCAATTTGTTTTTTGTTATGCAAGTGTTTATTGTATTTGATTGATGTTAATTTATGTTTACATTTACTGATCTCTCTATAGGGCTGCAGTCTGGAAGGACAGAGTATGATGCTGGAGAACGATTACGACACTACGCCCAACCACTCCACTGAAATGGAGGAAGCTGGGTGAGAACATTTGTTTTAACTTTATACACAACTGTCCAAATGTTTTCTCTGTGATGGTTTGAACCAATTTATAGATTTTCAACACCATAGAAATCCAGGTTCTGGGAATGGTGACGTCATCGTAGCAGTGCTATTCAAAGTTAAAGGTCACACAAAGACAGAGGAGGAAGCTAGACTAATATTAGTTTTGACAGATGTTTGAAAAGAGGCCTTGATTTGAACAGTCTGGCTGTACAGGAGTAAGTTTACATATTAGAACTTGTACCTGAAAGCTAACAGTTATAAAAAGTCAACATGAGCCGAGCCAGGCAGGTCATCCACCTCTGGTTGTTCTTTAACATTGATGTTCATGTAGTGCTGATATAGTCATCTCTATTGCCTCCTGGTTGAGTAGCTATATGGATGAAACTTGTTCTTGAATACCGACTGTAGCACATTCAAAGCTCATTTTATGTTGACTACTATCAAAGAGTTTTTTGGTTTTTCACAAGAGTTTGGTTCATTCAGCCTCTTATAAACCCCAAATTGTGATGGCTTGTCAAGATACATTATATAAACTTTGTCTGTATGGGTCAGCTGTGATAAAGCCATTCTTTGTTTTTATTTGCAGCAGCCCTCTTCCATCCTCTGAATCAGTGGCACATGGAGAGGAGGGTGAGGATGATGGCACCCTGCCGTGCACAGAGGACGTCATCTGTAAGACGGAGCAGATCACCAAGAACATTCAGGAGCTGCTGAGAGCCGCCCAGGAGACCAAGCATGAAAGGTAGTTTATGACTAATAGAAAACTATTCAAAAACAAACCACCTTATTCATTTACGTGCTGTAATAAAAGCATAGACTTTGTTTTTTTCATGGCTGTATTTCTGTCATTCTGCTTGTCAATAGTAAATAGCAGAGGTGGGGACTCGAGACACATGACTTGACTCGCATATTTTTTGACTTGAGACTTGCTTGACTAATATTGATAAAAGACTTGACTTGACTTTGACTTGGTATTCATGACTTGAGACTTGACTCGAATCTCACCACAGTGACTTGGGACTTGCTTGATACTTGCACATGTAGGACTTACTCCCACCTCTGGTAAATAGTATTTCATTCTCTTTAAGCTGCTTCTAGGTCAGCTGTTCTCAATAGTTCACCCCAGGGCCCAGAACTATGATGGGTTTAGATTATAATAGCCAGCTAACCAGTGACTTATTAACATCTGATTTAATGGCAATTGCGGTTTTATAGTAAACCAGCAGCTCTCAGTAATTTGAGCCTTTTTATAGCGTGGCCTCTGTCTTGAAAACTGTGTCTGCTGGGGGTAAACAGTGGCTCTTGAAATGCAGCTAACAGCAAACACCACATGACCATCTATTCCCCTGTGACCGGCCAAATCCACAGCAAGTTAGTGTAGTCAAACTGGTTTTCTTTATTCATCCGTGTCTGTTTACAGTAACAATTTACTGTTAATATTTTCCTGGTTTTTATCATGATGTTTTGAGTTATTGGATGTTGTCCATTTTACCCGATCCTAGTTTTTCTTCAGTTTCAAATTTTTTCAATCGAAACCATTTAAGAGATATTCTCAAGGGTTCAAATTAAAAGAAAGTGGTTCCTGGTAAAAACATCATTTCAATTTGATCTCTATTAGTGGCCCTAATGTGCACACATACTATAGTAATAAATGAAACAACAGTAAGTGCTTTTCCCAAGGAGTCAGGGGCCTAATGTCGGCTTTCAGTGTGATTCTTGGCTCCTTCGGTTAGAGCTTTGGTCTCTCTGGGCAAATGAAACTGCTTTCACTTTGAGTACAAGTCATGATGTTGATGACAGCTGTTTACTTTGAAGCCTCTGCTAGCCCAGTGTTGTATTTGCTCTTTTTTTTGTTGCTTTGGTGACACATATCATCCAAGCTATATGTCAGCTCATAATCAAATACAGTAGAGGGGCAGTGTGTCAGACATTTTGAATGTTTACAGAGCTGTGCAAAAAGCAGTCATTATTGTTATAAGTTTGTGCAAACATCTCAAATTTGATCGAAATGTGCAGTCTGCTGTATTTCTAAATAGTGCTTACTGTTGGCACAGGGAATCTGGCCTCAGGCTGCTCTTTCTCGTAATATCACATGTTGGCTGTTGAGCATTGTTGTATCTATAAATGGCACAGGAGTGGTTGATCAGCCTTTTGTCTTTATCTCCCTCAGCTTCCTGCCTTGTTCAGAAAAGATCTGCGTGGCTGTGAAAGAGATGGCCGCCCTGTTTCCCAAGGTAAGATGACTCTGACCCACAGCTTCAAATCCCTCCCCCGAGCAATTAAGGGATTTATTTTTTGTTGGAAAACAGCCAAAGGGAACCTTTTAATGACTTGTCTAGACAAAGTAGGACCTGTTCATTGCATGACTTAGTTATACATGTACAGTTAATCGGATTACTTTGCTTTTATGTTTACTGACACACACAGCCTGCTGACTACAATGAGGGTTTATTTATGGTGGTTGTCATCTTATCAAGTCTCCATCATCGTTCCTTCCCCCTCACAGAGGCCGTCTTCGGACACGGTTCGAGGGTCTCTGTATCTCCTCACGTCCAGCGCCAGCCGACTGCACGGAGAGTGCCAGAAGGCCGCAGAGCACAACCCCTGCCCGTCGGACATCCAGCTGGTCACTCAGCAGGTCATCCAGTGCGCCTATGACATTGCCAAAGCTGCCAAGCAACTTGTCACTGTGACAACCAAAGAAAACAATAACTAACTAAAAATCCAAAGACATTCCTGATGCACCCAAAATAGTTTATTTAGATACCGCTAATTTTTGTTTAATCAGTGTTAACACGCTTTTTTCTAATTAGGCGGCAATTATTTACGTACATTCCTTAAAAAAAACAAGATGCACCATGTAAAATGACAGACCAATCTAAACATTATTGTGATGTTTTTGTATCATGGGTAATACAGAGTAAACAAACACCTTTAAAGCTGTAGGATAGAATCTGTTACGCCTCTTAACCTCACAAAGAGATAACAGTTTAATCCACACAAAATCCAAAAGTGCAATGTTGTGTGTGTGTGTATATAAACAAAGAACAACAAGCCTTCTACATTGTACTTTTCCACATAGAGGTCATCATATAGATACACCTTTATCTACACCATTGTCATCTGTTTATTTTCCTTTTTTATTTGAAATGTTTTTAAGATGCAATGACAGTATTTTAGTCTTGAACCATTGTGATGCCACTTGCTTAGAGTTCAAATGTTTGTTTGGTGATTATGAAAGTAGCTTCAGTGCATAGAGCACCATGTAAGGCCAGCAGTACAAACGGTGGTCTAACCTTCATTCCATCCAGCAGCTCCAGCAGGGGATTCAGCAAAGTGACAATAGTCCTTGGAGTTATAATGTTACAGCCATACTTCTGATGTTGTGTATGTGTGTGTGTGTGTGTGTGTGTGAGAGAGTGTGTCGGCGCAGTTGTCACAGAGATGGCATCGATGGCCCCTGTGAAACCCATTTTGAATCAATTTTAATAGCATTATGCAAATATATAAGATGTATGTATCTATGTAATTCTTTATCAAAATAATCCAAATGCTATTCTATTTATGAACTGTGTGTCATACCTCTAAGAAAATATTAATGTTTATTTTCATAAGCTTTTGTTTAACATGATGCTCCTCGCAGACTAACTTTTGTTCTGAGGTTTGGGACGTCTCAGCTGGCAGTGAGTTATGGGCAACCTGTGATCTCTCGTCTATTTGGTGTGGTGCTCTAACTCCAGTGTGTTCAATGCTACCTGTGGTCACATGCGTACAGCTATGGTTTACAATCACTGAAGTTAATGTGCCCTTAAAGTTAGAGTAGAACTCGGGTCTTATGTTTCATTTGTTGTTGTGAGCCAGATCAGTCTCAACCAGGGGTGTAAAGCTAACCAGAAAACACTTCACACGCCAACAACGACAATTAAATATTACTCAAGTAGCTTTACAAAAGCTTTCTCAATAGGTTGCCTGGATGGAGAACAGGTTTAAGACTCAACAAGAGGATTATTAAAATGATTCAAACTATGTTCAGTACAGATGATTACACCATTAAAGTATTCATTTTTATTTTAAAAGTAATTTTTAGTTTTGGACCAAAACCGTTCTGATGGTTTGCTTACGAGCTTGTTTTGTAACTGCATTGCACAGTCTAGGCAGTGTAATTTTTTTTTTTTATGACTTAATTAAAAAAAATAATGTCTGCATCTTTTTTTCAGGATGTTTTGACCATGCAAAAGTATTGTTATTTTCTAACAATTAATTATAAATGTGGACAGATGTTCTTAATGCAAAACGATGTAACATTCCAGTAACTCAGTCCATTATGCTTCAACCTCTTTTTAAAGTTAGTGAGTGTAATGAACTGCTGAATTGTGCATTTTATTGCTTAATAATCCAGCTTTCGTTTGTAAAAGAAGAATGTCTTATTTCCTCTTTAAAGATTTTAAAGTCATTTTAATGATAAACTTCCTGAAATAATGACGTACTATATCAAAAATACCTTCTTTGAGATACCAAGTCATTATTTTGAGGATGTCAATCATCATAATGACTTGCAAGATATATTTGTTTTAATTAAAAAAATATTGAAGTTCATTGGTGCCTGCTCTCACTGGCAGCAATGGGCTTCCATATGATGCATATTTGTTTCAACCTAATATAATGATTAATCCAAGGGATTACTAAATAAGAAAAATCCTTCTCTAGGCTATACAAAAAAAACACATTTTAAAATTACAAAATATATTTTTTAAAGTACATTTTTGTCAAAAGCTAAAATACAAATGTTTTCAGTTACTTTCCACCCCTGGTTTCAACCCTGACATTTGATATCCTGTAACTTCTAGCCTGCCACTGCCTCTGTGGTTGAAAACAATTTCTGCCTTAGGTTTAATAAAGTATAATTCATACCTCAAATATCTCATTGTCGTGTGTGTGTACTTGTGTGATGAACAAACAGCGGTATTAACACGCCCATGTATAAAGTCCCACCTGTTGGAGGAGCAGGAAAGCGATAGGGGCTGCCGGAGCTCCCCCACCCACCTCACAAGAGTTCCGGGTTCTTTCAGCCGAAAGCTGCTCGTTGCAACGGCTCTCACACGGCAGGACCATGGCTCTTTTACTGGATAACCAATTCAAAGACCTGCCTCCTGACAAGGCGATAGACACAAAGTTGTTTTTGGAGGCTGTGTCTCATATTCCTCAATTTTTTGGTGAGTGTACCCCCACTTAAACTCGATCAAACTTTAGTGTTGGAGGCGACTGTTAGTGTTATCGCAGTCACGGTTCATAGAAGGCTGACTTGTTCCTCATGACACGTTCAAGTGACCCGTCAAATGGTAGTTATTTTACACATACCAGAAGTGGAGCTGCTGCTGGGTCACGGTGAGGGGTCGGACCCAACTGTTTAGCCTAGAGAAACTCTTTGTTTACACACTGAGCAGAGCAAACATTGGCCTCATTGTGCCTTTTAACTGAGACTGCATTCACTGCATTTTCCTCCCTCTGTGTATTCACGTAAAGGCTGATCTGTATTCATCCTCCCCTCTGTCCCGGGGACTTGTGTGATGAAGTCATTCATATTTTATTGCTTTGCTCTCAAATGTCTGTTTCTCTTTCAGACTGCTTGGGATCAAACGTATTTTCAGTCATCAAATCAGACATTAATGGCAACATAACGGTAAGATACAGATCTATTAGGACTGGTGTGTTTTCATAGCACTGTCACAAATATGTAACGTGCAAACTCAACCCCAATGTGCCTTTTTCAGAAAATTAGAGCAGTTTACATGACGGATCCTGCAAAGTACGTCACCCTGCAGGACATTGTGGAGGCAGAGCGAGAAGCCCATGCAGCAGAGTGGCCTAAAGTTGGAGCTACACTAGCTTTGATGTGGCTGAAAAGGTTAAAACTCCATAAGCTTAATGTTATGTCATACTGTATGTTGAATATTCAGCTGCTGAACTAAAACAAAGGTATTTGTCTCTCCTGCAGGGGTCTCCGTTTCATACAGATCCTGCTGCAGAGTTTGGCAGATGGAGAAAGAGAGGAGAACAACCCCAACCTAATTCGGGTTAATATCACCAGAGCATATGAACAGGCGCTGAAGAGATACCACGGCTGGATTGTACAAAAGATTTTCCATGTGAGGAAAATGTCTCTTTATATGTTTTTCTTAATAATTTATGGAAATATTTTAGAAAAGTGGACGAAATCTGACCACACCATAGATTATCCTGCTTTGTTGCATTACATAATGTGTTTCTGTAATAATTTTCCATCTTATTCTTTGCTATAGTATTATATTGTATTCTTGGTAATAATAACCCTGTATTTACCTCTACATTACTGTTAGCCTAAATGATATTTTTTCCCCGTTGCAGGTAGCATTACATGCAGCTCCATACAAGTCAAACTTCCTCAAGGCTCTGTCAAAAGGAGAGGAAGTGAAAGAGGAGGACTGTCTTGCAAATGTGCGTCAGTTTCTGGTGAATTACACTGCCACTGTAGATGCCATCTACGAGATGTACACCAACCTGAAAGCAGAGCTGGACTACACTGTGTGACATCCCGGGACATCTGTCCCATCTGTCCAGGGGTCAGACGAATCCAGTTTTAAAAGGTGTTTTTAAATGAGTTACTTTTTCTTTCTGTCAGTGTGGTATACTTTGATAATGCCTTTCTAAAATTACTACGGTATATTTAGTCTTAAAATTATGAAAATGCCTTAAGATTTTAAAACATAACAAAGGGTTATTTGTTTGATTTAATTAAGGATATTCTACAGCAGCTCCTACTGTGCAGAAGGATGTTATTGTGTGTTTTATTTATGACAAAAACAGGTGGAATATCATGTATTCCACAAAGAGATTTAACAAGTCTGTAAACACTGTTATTACACGTCACAATATATGTTAAAACCTTACATTTCAAATGTTTTCTACCTCCTGAAGCAGCCCATGAAGTAGTTTAAGATTAAACAGCTTGTTTCAGCTGTGCATTATTCCACTTGTGCCTTGGTGTTACTGCAAACATATCCAAAGCTAAGCAAAAAAAATGTTTGCAATTCCATTTTACCTTCAAAGCTAAATTTAGCAGAGCCAGAACAATTGTATCAGAGGGCTTAACCGGAGTGTGTTCGTGTTCAATAGAAGGTGTGTTAGACCTTTGTTTGTATTGTATCTGGTTCTATGGGCTATTTTATTCCTCCTTGTCAGATCTGATGTGACTTCTTTTATCAGCATGAAAATGTCAAACCAAATTATTCATTCATTATTCATGTTAACAGCACATCACTTGATACATTTATTAATAACTTATATCTGCATTTTCTCTATGCACAGGCTGGTAATGAAGTATGATCAAACGTGTTTAATCATAAGATTGTAAAGTATGACTTAAAATAAAAATATAATTGTAACTACCAAGTGTCATTTCATGAAGTTCAGTTCAGTTCATGAATTGTTCTCTAGGTGGCGATATTTACTTACTTGACATCTGTGTTCCAGCTAATACAATATTTTAAATATGTTCCGGGGGAAAAAAACCGATATGGAATTTAGATACAGTTCCAGTCATAGCCAGATCTTAAATTACTCTAAACAGCAGTTCTGATTTATGTTTGTAATTTTGCAAGAGTGGATTTGTGCATTTTCAAAAGCTCTTTTGGTTGACCACAAATTGATTTGCTCTCTGAAAGACATTTCTGAGGCTGATTGCCGATTTTTTTTAATCTAAAATGATCTTGAACACTCAAACATCCGCTGTAAATTGGAGTAAAATCCTCTCTTCTTTGTGTCTCCTAATCCCCCACATCAAGCAGCCTTTTCCTCTGGCCAGTCTTACTTATCTGAAGTGTGTCCCAGAGGCCATGTGGCTCTGGTTCCTCTCCCAGAGGAGCCTGAGCTAATCGTCTCGGAGCGAGAGGAAGAGCAGCATGTCTGTAATCCTGAAGGTTTATCAGCACAGCGGCCTGGCCTGTCCCGGCTGACAGATAGGACGGAAAAGCTCCGAGCTAAGCTAGGACACAATAGGCTAAAGACAGGAAATCATTTACGACAATGCCTCAGTGACAAAGCCACTGACCTTTAACTCTGAAATAGGTTATCTGCAATGAGGTCATCAATTGAATATTGTAGATTCATTCCAAACAGTGCACCTAATGCCATTATTCACACCATCCAGCGTATTTGTTTTATAATCGTCTACTTAGAATGGGTTTTTTTTCTATGGTGGCCCAAAACAAATTACTGCTATAGCATCCAATTTAGGAAGACAAATGTAGAAAAATAAGAGGTGCAGGCACACCGCTATCTACGATTAGCAATTTAATAGCTGGCCACATAATGTGGAATCCATCTTCGAGATATCATGTATTTTTCATACATAAATGTAATTTTAGAGGTGACCTGTACATTTTCATTTCCACACATGTATTTTTGAAGTATTCAATGTCTTCTGCCTCAAGCGATGTCCATCCATCTCGACTAACGTAATTCACTATAACAAAATTAGCTATTTAAACTCGTATATAGAGGAACCAGTCCAATATCTTTCAGCCAAGGATTGATTTACATCCCATTAAAACCTGAGATCCTGCAGTGAAAGGAGACATTAATAAAAACGAGATATATGATTGAAGAATAAAGACTAGCCAGGTGGTTGAGCTTTGAATCCCTTTGCAATAAAACCAGAAATATGACTCATCTTTACACAATTAGATTATTGTTCATGAATATAATAATAACATTATAATTCTCAGCGACATGTCAAATAATGAGTAATAATATGCAATAACACAAACTATATGTTGGGTTTAGAAAATTTCATTTACTTGACAATCCTTATTAAGAAGAGGCAAAAAAGGGTTGAGGGATTAGGGTCATACATTGCAAAATGTAATTATTCCAACAACATACTTCATGGAGAGCGCTCACATTTTCATATATAATAATTGCACTTTATAATTATAGACAGTTTGCCTTATAACTCAACAGGCTGACATAAATAAATATTATTACAGAACCAGTGCAGACACAGAAAGAGCTACTCAGTCATACATCTTACACCATCAGAGATAATGTAGCCCTACAAAGAAGATATAAGGTGGCCTGCCTCTCTAACATGGCACTCATATGCACCCAGGTGTTGTGTAACATTGTCACAACCCTTTTCATTCAAGAAACAATCTCTTAAAATCAAAAAAGAAAAACAACCAAAGGGCACATCTTGCCTGGCCTGAATCGCCACAGTGTTGATTTGGATATGCAACAGTCGTAATACATTGTGCTGAGCATGAATACATGAAATCAATCAAGATGTTAAGTTACGTAACATTCTCTATGGCTGCGTAACTAAATAATATATTCACGTTTGTATACAAATGATCAAAATGTTTCCCCATACAGCAGCCAGGGAATTTGCATCATACTGCAGAAGCCTGGTGGGTTTTGAGTAACACAACAAAGCAGCAGACAACCAAACGTTCATTTAATATTTAGGAATGTTCTAATAAGAAGCCATTTTAAGGAAAACCGATATTCACCAAACCATCCTTTCCAGATTCAAGTAAATGTTTTCAGAGGGGTGCCAATGATTATTTCAGTAAAGTACATTTCCATTTTTTGTAAAAGCCTACAGGGGAATCCAAACATCTGCAAAATACATACATGTTAAAATGAAATGGGGAAATTCTGATTAGGTGCTCAGCATCAATATTTAATGAGGAACAGCAGGCATATATGATGGCCATTTCAGATATAAAAAATAGAACATCCATAAGATAAACCTGTATCTTAAGTCTTGATTATCAGTTACTGTTTCAGGCTCATAACACAAAGCCTTCTACAAATACAGTACATGCACAAACTAAAAACCCATGTCTCATTCTCACAGACGTCTAAACTTCCATCCTCTATAAAAGGTTTTGTCACTTCTGCGTCCCGTTGTTTGGCAGCCCCCACCAGCTCTTATCTGTAGACGGGCAGCTGGATGTGTGTTTGTTGGTGGTGCTCCAGTAGCGGAGGCATCCCCATGGCTTGGTAACCACGTCCCAGCATGCTCTCTTTGATGCAGGGAGGGTGGATCTCACTGATGAGGCACTCCAGAGACTGCAGGCTGCTGCTGAGTACCGCAGCGTGGCACAGGCTGGAACTAGGCAGCCCACAACAGAGGTTTTGGTCGGTGCTGTAGGCCTGGGTATGAGGAGGGTGGAGCTGAGGATGATGTCTCTGCGATTGGTGGTGTGGGTGGGGGTGGAGATGGGGATGGGGGTGTGAGAGCCCCAGGTCTATAGGCTTGCTCGCCAGCACCTGAGAAGGATAACAGTCGCTATTAGGGGTGCAGTCCCAGAGTGGAGCGTAGTACTGTCCCATAGAGAACTCCCCCTGCATGCAGTTCAGAGAGGAGCTGCTGACCCGCTCCACACTGGCAGGATGGGGTCTGTACGCCATCTGGGGGGGCAAAGGGAGGCAGATTTCAGGGGACTCGTCCTCTCTGAGCCTCTGAGCGCCGTTACTCACACTGTACATCCTCAAGGCTCCCTGCTGATAGGGCGGCTGGATTTGAGGTTTATGCTGCCACACGGAGTACTCTCCCTTCTCCAAGTATCCCGCTTTGGCTCTGTCTGCACTCTGTGTCGGGAGCACCGCCCCTGTGAAGGCGAGACTGCTCTGGGGGGGCAATCCCAGCACAAAATCTGAGTCTGAGTTTGCCACCGCGGCCACAGCCTGCAGATAGGGGCTGGCTCGAGCCTCCCCCCCCCAGCTGCAGGGCCTGGCTGTGGGGGACTCGGCTCATCTGCCTCATCAAGCTTTGAACCTCTGCCAGCTCAGACTGGGGGGCCAGGCCCTGATCTCCGGAGGCCATGCCTGCGCTGGAACACAGTGTCTCAATGGGAACATCATGGGGCTTACATGAGCTTATATGATAGGCCTTATGCCCGTGTCTGACTGTGTAGCCATTATTCAGAGGATTATTGTACGGTGCCACAGGGTTCTGGCTGTTTACATGTCTAGTCCTCCTGCCCTCTGAGTTTTTTAGCACACCTTTTGCTGACACGGAGGCTTTGATGATGGCCAACAGCCCCTGGTGGCCTCCTGTGTACAGGTGGGAGTAGTCACTGTGTGTGCCTGTCGTGTCCAACCCGTTGACGGTTTTGTTTATCTGTTTATGCTGTGGCACCCGGACCTCAGATGGAAAGATTTTGATGGACAGAGGGTTGTTGGCGGTCTTCTGGGCAAAAGCATCCAACTGTGCAGGAGAAGGGTACCGAGAAATCATGGAGGCTGGCTCGCCTGGGGAGAAAGAAGACAGAAACTAATGATTAGTACAAGCAGCTCAGATACATGTTTTCTGTGGTTTTTCAGTTCAATTTGAAACCTGTTTTGGGGGGGAAATGCAGACATCACCATGTCCTATAAACACATTTTAAGGAGGGAAACACCTCCAGCCCTGTTTGATCAGTGCCTAATGAAATTATTTCAGACTTAGTGCAACCCAAAATTAGGTTACCCTGGGAAATCAAAAGGCAGGAATTGGGAGAAGGGGGAGGGAGGACCTCATTTAACTGAAATGGCTCCAATGAGATGTATTTGATGACATTTAGCCGTTAAGCCACAGCGGGATTTGAGCAACACCGGTTCCTGCCTATACAATTTGGTTCCACTTTATGCTTTTATGAACCTGAACCGATTCTACTGTGAAAGCTTGGAGCCTAAACTGTGAGGGAAAAGTTGATGCAAATGGAAAAGAGCAATCACAAAGAGCACTGCTGATTGAATTGTGTGCCGGAAAGCTGACGGAACAAACTAAGATTGGATTTAAACACTATTATTCTGGCAATTTCATGCCTGCTTAACTCCCGGCGACAAAGGAAAGGTGGAAAAGCCACCACATTTAAAAACAATAAATCACCTGGTAGAAATTACCGCCACCTTTCAGAGTGACACTTTTATGGAACTCCTGACATAAAGAGAAAAGGCGGTGAAATTAACCTATACAGCAGAAATCATAGCAGGCAAAAGAACAAGGCTGTAATCGGCAATAAAAGGGGCGCAAAATAAAAACAAAACACTTCATTTCATTTTCAATAACAAAACCAATTCCAGCTATGCAGGGGAGAGATCACTTGTTGTTCCCATTTGAAATTGATTTGGGAGTTCATTTCATTTCTGGCCTACAGTGAGCCCTCCCGACTGTGAAAATGAATCAATCTACAAGATCCATCTCATGAAAGAAAGAAATTGGGTGTATAAAATGGAGGAAAAAGGGTAAGGTGGAGTGTTCAATCCATCCAGCAATCTCCCAGCGGAACTGAAGGAACAGCACCATGGTGCCAGAAGCATGAGTGAATTCTACAGAGAAATATAACAAAGCAAAACACTGCTTATGATGTAGCGAGATGTATAGTGTCTCAATAGAAAAGCAACGCTTCTGGGATGTTGGAGAGGTGTTCAAACTGTATACAAAATCAAGATTTAAAAGAGGTAACAAGGGGAAAAAAGCCAGCTGCAATCATGATATCCGCCCTATGGCTAAAAGCTGAATATGTATTACCAGAAATGACATGTAGAGCTTCATAACCACCAGCTTAGATGATGAGAAGGATCATAAATCTGACAAACACCAGCATTGACACCACTGCACACATCTTGTCTGTGTTCTGCCTGGGATAATATAACTCAATTAAAAGATAAATGATATAGCAAAACAAGCATTTCAGCCGTTTGTTGTTCAGTAAAATGTCGTTGTGGAGCTCTGCATGCTGCGATTGGCTTTCTGTTCCACAAACACTTCAAACGCTTTGAATGCTAACACGTCTTCACAGGGTGTCTGATATTGTTAGTCCGGAGATTACAGCCCTGTCAGAGCCATGGAGACACAACACAGCTGCACTTTCCACTGTGGCTGCCTCAACGCGGGCACTATGGAAACCTCATTAGCAAATAGGCCATCCCCACTCTGCATTCACATATTTATCATCTGAGGACTGCTACTGTGAGACATATGCATAGAGGGGATCATTTTAGCCGATCCTGACAGAAGCAAGTGGTGTAAAACTATGATCAGACACTACACGCTGTTCTATATTATAACCAGAGGTAATTGTATCAATCTCGGGGACTTTACGGTGTTAAATGGCCGTAAACTGAACACAGCATGTGTCCCAAAGCATGTGGTGGCTGTAAAACTTTACCTTGAAGTCATTCTTTACAATCTTCCTTCCTGCAGAACACACCCAAGTTAAAAAGTGTCTAAAATATGTGCTTCATTCATTACAATCTGGCAGTCATTCCCTTTAGAAGTGCCAAGCAAGCCTACTGTGCGGCCTCACCCAAACTCAACATGAGGGCAAATGCATACTGGTGACAGTGATAATTAAAGAAGTGCATCAGGTTTGACCTCTATGGTTCTCTGCAGGTGTTCAAAGAGGTTATTTGCACTCTAAAAGGGAGTATTTTAAAACATGCATCAGTCGCTTCCAGCTCATTGTGGCCTTTATCCTGAAAACAAGCACTTCAAGCAAACAAGTACACATTTTCAAATAAGGCCGAGCTTCTTAATTATTATCACGCTGCAATTATCTGTCAGCTCCTTGGCCCCCTTTATATCCCAGGAATTTGGAACTGCAGCACAAAAATGTATGAGCCACTGAATTAGTAAATATGTTCACCTAGCAGATGAGAATGTTACACAGGACTGGTTCCTTTAATCATAATGCCCTTAGGAGAGGAAATAATTCATGCCTATATTAAAGTAGGTTTGCATTTTTAGTAGATTATCATAAGCACATAGGCCAGAAGAAATGGTTTTGCATACACTAAAGACACACCAAAAACAGGTCTTGTTTTATGAGTTAACAAAAACATCTGTTTCTCGTTTAGACTCAACTAGTATCTCTTTGTACAGGTTTGTTTTATTGACAGCCACAGAAATAAATAACGACGAGACATGGAAACAAATATGAGGCTGTTCACATGACAACGGGGAAATGGCAGCTATTGTCAGGTGAGGAACGTCAGGAAGATAATTAGCAGTCTGACCTTAAGCACTTAATCACCCTGAACCTGCAGACTGCACGCCGCTTCACTCTGACACAGACGGAAGAACAGCACAGGAAACAGAGCGCCAGCCACTTTTAGCGAACAACCGTGCCCCAGAGCATCCTGCAGTGCTTACAAATTCAAATTCTTTGACCCTTAACATTTTCCCCCAATTGCTTTTTTGATAGAAGTAGTTTACGCAGGATGGAAAAAGCTTGTTTATCTTTCTGTTTTCCTCAAAAATCTGCATAATGACACTGTCGCATCCGCAATCCTCGATGGATAGATTTAATGGTCCCCGGAGCCAGGCTTGAATGTTTTCTGGGTTGGAAGGGGGCTCCACGCATTAAACATGCTGCTCAACTGTTGTGGCACCACGCTGAGTAAAACTGGCACACTTTCACAGGAAACACCTAATCCTGATTTCCTCTTTCCAAGCAGGGGACGTGCACAGTTGGGGGTAGGGGGCCAATTATAAACTCTCAATCACCACTAGGCCTGATTTATTATGTGTGTGTGTGACTTAAAGGAAATAGATTATTGTTTAAGCCTGAAAATATTAAGGAGGGATAACACATTGAGTTCTAACCATTCAGTTATATACATGGTCTTTCATAACCCTGATTCCACCCCCATACAATCCCACTCGATGCTTTGTGCCACTCTAAACTGGCTAATCTTTTTCCCGTGGTCACACTTGAAGCCATTTCCCCCCAGATTAGAGCGGAGACCTCATTGTTTCGGAGCAGTTTCAGTTAATCACTAATTTATGGGCAAAACAAGCCCCAGAGGCAGAGCTGAAAACGGCACTTGGATAGGCTCATTGCGAAAACCACGGCTTCCAAATATGTCATACCCAGAGGGATAACATAAGAGAACCATTAGAATGACCACCGCATTCCCACATGAGATAAAAACTGAACATGCATACATTATTCCTTGTTAATATCCGTGCATGTGAGCTGAACAACCAGAAATGAAATCCCACAGGTTTTTGATGTTGTGCTGAATACTTATCGTGCAACACTTGGTGCGATAACATGTTTACCAGTGTCTAATCCTCAGCAGGAACATGGCACTGAGAACTGCCGGTTAATTACAGAACAGTGTTTCTCAGCAGGCACGGATATTTGTTTACAGCACCGATAATCCTGATATTTAAAATACTCTGTCACCTTAATAACCAGGGACTGAGCACAGTACAGTCCCAAATGCATGAAGAACCTATGTCTCATTACCATGGCAACCTCCTCTATGCACATGTCATTAGAGCCATGTAATTAATTGGCCCTGACTTAATTCATCTCTTTGAGGCGGGCCTCTGCAATTGACTATGTGCTGATTAGATTTTAATAACATTAAAAGAAGCAGCTGCTAGCTTTTCCCCTTAATTTAGGTCAACATTGAGAAATATATTTAGTCATTTATATCATATGTAAATTACTAAACATATACAGCTTGAATGGACATACAACTCTGTATTAGTCAAATCATTCCAAAACACAACTGTGTGAGAAAATATCTGGCTCTTTAATGAAAATGTAGAATGTATAAGACGTACAATTAAGGGTGAGAATTTAGAGCATTGTAAATTAAAAACAAGAATACATCTGTTGAGTCTCAGATTCTAGGTCATTTAAAATAAAATCAGAAACCATAGCTCCGTGCTTTGTTCCAAAATGCAACAATGAAGCACGTAAAACCAAAACAATGGGCTGAAAGGAGCGTAGGAAACTCAGAATTCAATGCTAATTCTCTTAGTTTCTCACTGAAACAAGTCAGTCATTTGACTCAAACATATTGATTGATACTGGTCTGATAAGTGGTATCACTACAAAGACAAAGTGTCAGGAGTGTAGTCAGTGGACTCGTGCATTTACATGTATCTCTCATGGGGTTTAAAGAAGATTGCAGTTAATGCCTCCATGTGGTTTCCTCAACCCAGAGGACCATTAGATGGAGATAAGTGAAGCAGAAAAAGTCGACATGTTGACACCAGAACACAGACTCTTAAATCTCACTTATACTCTATTTACAACTTCTTCCGTAAACACACTAAATAAGAATACAGACGCTCATTCACCCCATTTTCACATGCATCCCTCCTTCCATGTCAGTGATCTCTGCATGAAGGGTGCTCACAGAGCGGCGTAACCTCGGGGTTGAACACTTAGTTATGTGTGCTCGGAGAGGCTCAGGCGAATGCTCCTTTGCACCAGTGTCACTCCTCATTTGTTTCTGTGCCGCTTGGCCCAGCTTGGGCAAACTTTCCCCTCTCAGAGCCGACCCAAGCTCAGGCCAGCAGCGTGGGAAAAAGCATTTCCAGCGCCTGTGCTTTCAAGCTGAGATAGCAGAGAACAGCTCTCATTCACTCATCACATAATTCCTAGTTTCCCAGAAATCACTCGCATGGGGCTGAGAGCTTTCATGTCCTGCGCCTTCCATTTATTGATAGCTAAAAATGGAAATGGCTTTGAAAGGCGCAGCAGCGACTAAAGACCGTCCCTATTTAACTCAATCCAACAGCGAGTCATTTAATGAAGAGGCCACACAGACTGAGCTCCCATCAGCAGTCTATTCCCTGTGGTTGTGTTTGAAATGTCAGGCTGGAGCTGGAGGGTGCTGCACTACACACAGTACATAAAACTCAAAAGGGGGGGAAAGGCCCTGCAGGTAAACAGGATGAGAAACGTACCCCTGGTTCTGCCTGAGGCTAACTAGGCCCTTCTGTTCCAGCGTTTAGCAGACAAGTGCGCCATTGATTCCCAATTAATATTTAATAGCATAAAAGACAAAGAGGCATTTCACCTGAGGAGATGGGAGAGGAGGAGATGGAGCGTAACAGGGAGAGATTTTCATATGGATACCCATTGCTCGGCTAGTTCATAAAGGAGAAATGCATATCAAATACATCTATGCTTTTTGTTAATTAACTACACAGTCTGTCACCATGACAACACAGGTGTTTCCACTTATTTTTGGCTGATTAGACCTCGTCTCCGGGCTGAGTGGGTATTTTTACATCTCTGCTTGTTGCACCTGTTAGATCAAGAACCCTTTTTATGGTGCTTTTAAATATATGCCATTTTCAGTACCTCAGAAAGCCCCAAGCATGAATCCGCCGGAGAACAAGTCTAATTATCCAGACTAATGGAAAACACCTGTGTGTGTGTGTGTGCAGGTGTCGACGAAATCTGATCACTACAGGGTTACCTGAGAATAATGTTGTGCCTTTTATACTTCACAAATTATGTTCACTATGTAAAACACACTCAAGGAAGATTAGATTGTATTATACATGAAAAAAGATAGCTTTGATGAAATAACGCAGGCTCATGCAAATGAACAGAACATTCACTAGCAACATGATGAGATGGAAAATATAATCCTGACCACTGCCCTGCTCTGCAGACAAATGTGCATGTGTGTCACCTTTGCTAAGCTAACATTGATAATCAAATGATGGTGACACCATTGGAGATTGTACATAATGTTACCGGTCAATATTTGCATTGTCGTGCTTTCTATCAGACTATGTTGTGAGCCATCCTGTTTCATTTCCTTTATAATGATCACTCAGAAACAAACTCCTTCCATGGATCTAAAGAAATCAAATGATATATATATGGCAGCATAGGCTTAAAGCAATAACAGCACAATAGCTATACCAAGGATCTTTAAAGGACCATATCATTCAGGAGGTTTCATAATGCTACAATACACACCCAGTCGAACCCTTAAATGGTAGGTAGTTATAGATCTTCAAAATAGCTTCAAACCAGAGCCAGCATCATAGTATAAAGACATCAGCCAATTTTTAAAGCAATTTGGAAAAGCAAACAACAGCAGAATGACTCTTTCTGCTACTATGATCTAATTATGTGATTCTAGATGGTCCGGGAACATCTCTGCACAAAATAATATAGATGTAGAGTAACTAACATGAATAAGGACGTTTCTGACCATGAAGGAAATCTGCAAATAAGTTGCATTCCATCAATTAACCCAAATAACTCTAATCACAAATGTCACTCCATGTTAGGTTGAGACACCCACTCCACCTTTGAGAGACTGCAGTATAATCAGTCATGATGAAGGTCAAACAACACAGACACGGAGCATTTTCTGCACCAAATGTGAACGTCATTAGTTACCCTGTATGTCACTTGATTAAGTCAGTAATTTTAGAGTCCACTTTGACCCGCATGCATATGCACTGCAGGAGCGCTCTGATTAGTTGCCCAATTAAGAGGCATCGCCATCATCAGGAGGCCCATTATTTTAAATTCCAGAATAGCTGCTGAAATGTTGGCGCACCGCTAAAACCATGCATGAGCTTCATGTGGAAAGGTCAAGGTGAACATGATTGATTAAAAAGTAACTCAGGAGCATGACCGAGACAGAGAGTTGGTGGTATCTGTCCTCGCTGGCACAATGTCTTCACATGATATAAGCTCACCTTTGTGGCTGCACGGCTGCAGTTGGGGAACTGACAGCAGTAATGGCGGGGGTGGAACATCAAGGCTTTTGGGTGCGCAGGCCAGGCTCTGCGACGAGAGATTCTGCCGTCTCTGGATACAGGCCAGCATGATAGTTCTCTAGGGCTGCACACAGCCTGGGTAAACCTGCTGAAGGAAAGGGAAGCACACGTTTTAACTCGATAGCCAATACACTTAATACAATGGTGATTCAAAAAGACAAATCTACAGTGCTTTAAGCTACATGCTGACATGCTCACAATGTCTGTGTTCAGAGCTCATAGGTTAACCACGTTCAAAATGAAATAGTTAACACATGTGTGTGGCTAAGGCTGATGGGAATCATATTGCCTTGAGACATTTGACAAAAAACTGAAATGTCAACTTTGTGGATGAACTACAGGAAAAGTCAGAGGATAAACAGGATCAGTAGGCTTCATCCTCTAACCAACACGTATGTCAGTGTCAAATTAAATGGCAATCTATCCAAAAGTAAATCATATGTAACACATTCAAAATATTGCATTTAACATCAGTCTGACGTTAGAAGAAAACTGTACACTTGCTTGTGAACACTAAAACCCCTGAAGTATGCTTTCCTCTTTAAGAAATAAAATTATTCTGCATCACCACTTGTTGTTGTTTTTTTTTACCATTTTAAAATTCAGAAGTTCTTTGAACTGCTGGGATTGTACATTGACAATGATATGACTCAATGACTCCATCGAGGCCAGGGTTTATTCTTCTATACATTTATGGCCGTATTGATCAGCAGAGAAAGCCAAAAGCAGCTCACTCCAAAGAATAAGGCTATGGTCTTAGCAGAGTTAAGTCATATCAGAAGAAATGAAAGACTGTGTCTGAAAGAGACGGCGTCTTAATACAGATTTGCTGATTGAAGCAATCATTCAGAAGATAAAGCCCGGCATTGAGGGAATATTTCAGCGATAAAACCATTTGACATTCTCTTTGATTATCTCAGTCACCAAGTCTGAATGCAAGCTCTGAAAAATCCAAACTCCCTGGGCTACTGTTATGTATGTATGTATATCAGGTACCTTATAGACAGACAACTGCAATCTATGCAGCTAAAAAACGGCCGACTTGTAGGGTATACATATCTAATAAGTTCAATGATTACCGATGGAAAGAAACAGCATTTCAATCACAATGCATTAGTCCCTCACAATGTTAATATAAGCCTGCAGCATGCGGCTGTCAGATTGCGTCTTTTTCTTGCTCAGTTTTTAAGGTTCTTTTGGATTTTTGCTTTCATTTCTCCCTCAGGGTCCAGAGGGCAGCTAAAGCGAATCAACCACAGAACGAGTGTTCAGTGACGAGCTGCAGAAACATGATTACCCTCGCCTCAAAAGGAAGAAGAGACGGAGTGGCTTTGATTTCACTCAGGTGCCAAGTCAAAAAAAGATTCCCTCACTCTTCCCTCGCTCATGTACCCGCTCCCCTCCTCCGCTCAACATCTGTCCCTCGGTGACAAGCCCACTTCAAACCGCTCCGTGCAACCTGTCTCATCTGAGCACACACATCTGAAGAGCTAAAAGCCTCAGCATGGTCAGATTCCATTTAGAAAATAATGGCAATTTCACAACAACCCTTCCATTACCACACAATTGTCAAGAGAGAGGGGCCGAACACGCAGAAGAAACACAGGGCAGACAAAAGGTTTCTCCAGGGAAATCCCTTCACCAGCAGAAAATGAGACGTGAATTGGAACACCTTCCATTACTCCCATAATTTTTAGCTGGAGTCAAATACATCAAGGTGGGCATTATAATTCAAGGGAAGCCGGCAGTGGCTTAAAGAAAGAAAAAAATTCCACTGAAAGCAGAAAAGGGAGCTAGAAATGATGCATAAAGTGCAAGTAATGACGGTTTCTTTCATCCTGCTATCTACATTTTTTATTTAAAGGATTTTATGAAAAACTTAAGCTTGAAATGGCCTTCCGACTCCTGAGCAGAATTACCCGGGAAAAAAGGGAAGAAAGATAGATCAAAGTGGTCCCAGAATGCATGATATTACCTGGGTTAAGTTATAAAGCAGTATCAGTTCTCCAGCCGTTCATTTAATGTTCTGCTCAAAAGAAAAGTTTTATGTCTTGCACTTTCTTACAATGTCATATCAGGATAAGTCATAATAATGAATGGCTGCAATAATAAAGAAATTAGGTACATGGCAACTGCAAAGTCAGCTATCTTTAAAATGGCAGCATAGTTAAACTCAACCTTCACAAATGAGGTCAATAATCTTTTTTATTAACATAATAGTCAGTGTTACTCTCTCCAAGCCAGTTTTCTACAATTAGCTATCCATTTAGCATTTAACCTGCCTTTGTGCAAGACATCACTTCTCATATGTCCTTTGTAAGTCTTCACTTGTCTTACAAGAGCACGTATTCAAGGACTTTTTTAACAGGCATAAGAAGAAAAAGAGCACAAAAGTTGAAGGTTGTGACGAAAAATCTTCCCCACTCTCAGGCGACATCCAAGGAGATAAACCTTGTGCTTTTCAGTCTATCTAACTGTCCCCTAAGGATGCCATGGCAGACAAATGTGTTTTTCAAGCCTCTTCCCCGGTCAATGACGGGATGCAAAATGCCAGATTTATATTTTTCCCAAATGTGTCGTCTGTCTTAGGATCAGGAGAGGAAACACTGTGAGAGAGGAGATCAACTGAAGAGCCGTGAGGGCAGTGATGGAGGGACTTTATAATGGCTGCTTCGGTTTAACAGGCAGAGAGCTCATGCCTTAAATGTTAACTGAATTTTAATGATATCTGTCAGCTAATTATCTTGAGAACTCTATTGATGAATTATCATAGGAGCACCATTCATATTGAGGCTTTAATAGGAAGAACTCCAGGAAGAAATGGTAGGCTATGTGGATCACGTTTCTTGATATGATAAAGCTATGCATGCAGCAAATGTTAAACTAAATGTGCCTTGCCTTACTTTTTACCAGTTTCACAATACAAAGAAGCAGCATTGAATAGCCATTGAAAGCAAGAAAAGAATCGCCTAGGAACATCTGTCTGACCTTCTTGAGCCTTTTATGGGTTAGCACAGCATCGAGGGTCAGAGTGAAGATAGACGCAAATTGCAAACAGGGAGGCTCCCTCTAAACAAACATGAATCACGCAGAATAATGATACACACTGGCTCTACACACACCCTCGCCCTGCCACACACACACCCCCCCCCCCCCTACCAGCTCAGCTCCTGTTAGCAGTTCTCAGAATCCTCAGTTAATAATTAGATGATAATGAAAAAGGTCCAAGACAAGCACCCTTTTAACTCTCTGGGTGGATTAGCATGTGAGTGCTATGCTAATGGTTTTCTCCTTCCTTCCACTCAGAAATTGCAGAAAAGCAAAAGGGAAATAGCACAAAGACGGTTAATTTAAGAGGGAATAAATGATTAACAAAGAGCAATTGGTCATTAAATAAGATAAAAAGCATTGTGTCTCTTTGAATGAGCATGAAACGGCCCATAAAAAACAATCCATTCGCTGTATAATTAATTGTATATTACCCATGGCTTTTATGCTGTCTTTCAGGTATGGCACTATGAGCCTGTCTAAGTAATGAAGACCAGACAAGTATTCTGACATACAGACAGAATTAGACAGCAGTGCTGCAGCAGCTGCCGGATTCATCTCTATACACCCCTCCACACACACACATGCTCCCCCCACACTGATCCCCCCCAAACCCCTCATACATTTTTAATAGAATCTATTACTTCTGGATTAGCCGATAAGAGCTGGCCTGGTTAAATTCTATAATAGTTTGCATAATTGGTATCAGAGCAGCATATAAGAGGGACCCAGATTTCTCTCTTCCCCTTCTCTGGAGAAAAGGAGAAGGAAAAAAAGGACACAAAGGTTCACATCCAGTATAACCAAACAACCCGGAGCCACTCTGCTCTACGCTGCAAGAACACTCGAGGCCTGCGGCTGATAACAATGAGCCTCATTTCCATTGAGATTAGCTAAATGCTATTACAACAGTGTTGAAAAGCATTTCCTATACAATCCACGCGCAAGCACAAAATGTATGCAAATACAATCGTCAGGCAATATTCAGACAGATGTCCAGAGCATTCTGTTGGGCGTAAATCATGCATTTATATGGCTGGGTGTCTGGGAAAAACCACATTAACATAACAGTTTCTCCCATGAAAAAAAATCATATATCCATCACAAGACAGTTGTGTAATGAAGCTAAAAAGCATTTTAGTATGAAAATGCTGAACAAACAGACAGAGTCAGACAATCTTTAAAAGTCCTTCACATTCTGACACACATTTCCCCCCCTCCTGCAAAACACCCACATACTTGGGCAAAGTCTAATGCTAATATAAATTAAACGTGTTAATATATGCAACACCCAATGTTGTCCTTCACTGAGCTATGACATTGTTATCAAACTTTACTGTATTAAAATATAATTTACCCCCTTTATGTTCAACCACCTCCCTATGATGCTTTTCCATTGTAAGAAAACATGTCATTTATCAAGCGGTTTGAATTTGTCCTCAGAAATTGCTGGTGCATTTTTGAACAGATTATGAATTCTAAACAGCATTTACGTACAACTAATTACAACTTATATTTTGATATCTAGCTATTAATTAGTTGAAAATCAAAAAACATACTATGTTATCAAAACGTTTAAATGTGTAAGAGCAAAGTAGATAAGACTGTTTTTACTAGTAAGTAACACTCCAGCAACAAATGGATTGAAAAAACTAAAGACGGTCCAACTTGCTGGCATCAGAGCTTGCATCATTAATTTCAGCAGCAGCCGCCACAACATGAAGTATTTAAGGTTTCTAGTTTGGAAAAACAATTAATCATTTACTTTGGAGTTGATATAGGGCCATACAAATGTGCACCAACAAAAAAAAGCCTCGTAAAATCCTCAGCTTGACTACATGTATAGAGATGCTGACAACTAATGTAGCCATGTATTTAAAGTTGCACAATTAGTCTTATCTTGATGTACAGCCTGGGATAGGGAGTAGAAAGCTTTGGACTGACCCAAATCTGCCCTTGCCCGAAGACAGCGCCAAGGTAAAAGAAACACACGGCATGGGGTAAAGTCTGGCCAATGCCAAGGTAACATTAGAGGGTAAACAGAGCCTTATCTTATCGTATGCACACGGAGACACACTGTCAAAGAGCCATGGGTATGCTGTCCAGCCTTTAGAAAACCTTGACTTCAAAGATAACAGATGGTAAATGGGTGGGCTGAAGGTTTTTTTAGAAAGATAAGTTATTTTTCAAAAGAATCAAACTGATTAAAATGTTATGTTGACATCTGACGGTCAACTCAGGTAGGGATAACACAATTTATAAGTCATCCATTCTCAACTATTGTTAAAACCATAGAACAATACAATAATGAACGAAGCAATTACTTTATGAAACATTCAATTCCTCCCAACCCCCTTTTCCCCAAGCCCTGTCCTCTGGCTGTTTACTTTACTTTAGGGTCAGTGCTTCCTTCAAGTCATTAAAATGTTCGAGCAAACATGAAACTCATTAGAAACTGTACCGCTCTAATGTGGGAGATAACATAATGATAAGCCCTCTCCCATGTATCGCAGAAACATCAAAAATGCTCTAGGAAGAAAAAAAAAGGCTCTTTGATCTCTGGACCAACGAAAAATGTCATGATTTCAAAGCCTTTCTATTTGGGGCAAATGATGATGCGTCAATTGCAATTTGGCCGTCTTAATCATTAATTTGAAGTAATTACTGCATGAGCACCACCGTGTAGACAAAATAAAAATGATTGGAGCTCCAAATAACTTTTGCAGTCATGTCCCCCTCCCCGATGACCCTGGAGGCCCAGTCCTTAACCTTCCACCCCTAACCCCCGTCTCACTCCCCCTTCATCCTATTAGAAAGAAAAGACCAATTAGACAGATTTCAAAAGATGGCAGGCTGCCTGTAATTACACATGACATCTCTTAGCAGATACAAAGGTGATTACAAAGGGTGAACGGGCGAAACTGCAACACGACCAAGCCATGGCGTCATTCCTATCAAATCTATGGAAGTTGGGTGCGGAGCATGTACATTTAGTCATTCTGTATCATATCATCCAGTCTGCGCATATACCCACTTAACCAGCCTTAAATCTAAAGCTATGGATGACATGGCAGAAAAAGACATGACCTTAATCAGTCCTTGTACTGGCCTGCGTAATAGTCATCCAAGAAAAGGTCATTCTGGTGGTGAGCCGTTTCCTCCATTCAGTAATTCGGTAGGCATGGAGATTGAGCGAGCCTGGGGAAACTTCACAATAAATCAGAGCTCAGCTTCGCTCCTGAGAAGGCAAAGGGAAGCAGGCAGCCAAATGACAAATCCCTTCCCTTCACAGAGTTGGAATTACTGCTGGGGTGTGATGCGAGATCAGAGGGAAACCCCCATGGGATACCTGTACATGGACTGCTCATAACACCACGCAATTTACAAGCCTCCCTAACGACTCCAGTCCCAGGCATAGCACAAACAACCAAATTATGAATGTCAGATTTTTACTAGCTACCTATAACAGTCTATACTGGAATAAAATATTGGTCTAGATTAAATGACACGACGAGCGATAAACATTCACTTGTATAGTAAAAGTAGACAAAGAGTAAATCTTATAGAGTATAAAGCCATACTTTATGATGCAAGGGGGATAACGCACTAACAATTTTAATATAACAATGTGGTAAATCAAAAGCTACAAGACCAGAATGGATAGGTTTATAGGAAATGCAAAAGACAGAAAGATAAGCATATTCCTGATCAGACATCTCCATATAAACCCGGAGGGTTTTTTTTTTCCACAATTTGTCATGGAAGAAACCTGACAAAAAAGAAAGAGACAATAAAACACCAAATTGCAGGCTTTCCTGAATTCCCTGCCTCTGGTGGGAAGCTGTGACACCCTATCTCTCTGGGTAATAAAGGATCTGGCACAAGCAGGAAAAGCATGCGGGGTAGAATTTCACACCTGGCCAATAATCCATAGGCCCCTCTGCTGCGGCTAACCTTCAACCTCGGCTGCCACCGGTGCAGTGAGGTGTGATGATCCCACCTCCGGCTGCTAGACAATAGAAATGGAAACCTTCACAGGCAGCCCTGAATGACCAATAATATACTTCAAAGTACTTCCCTTCCCGTATCCACTGAGATGCTGCTGACATATAAAGCGCCTTTCACTGCGCGTAAAGCCACCATCCCAACACAGATGTAATTTGAGGATTAAAAGGTTAGACTAGATTTAGAATTACCTCAAAACAGAAGAGTTCCAAAGAAAACATTTAGAAAACTACATATTTGTGTTACGGAAATATTTAACTGATGTTATAATAAACACTGCTATTTCCTACATGTAACAGTTAAATATGATTTAGGGTTTAGTCTGCCATTAGATAAATGAGTCTAGTGTATATAAATTACAAACTTCATAGTTGGACTCGGCCCACATAAATACACATTAGCCAATAGCATGACTGATATGGGCGAGACGCTCCTATCCATTAGTGCGCACTGGGCATCTTTCACCACTTTAGCGCTGTCGACTCCAAATCAATGCATGACAAATCCTGACATCATACATTAAAACATCTCTTATCAACCATTAACATTTTTATGTTATTATTTAGTTACACAGCTACCATTACATACTAATTCGGTTACTACAACAAAACATTTTCTGCACTGAGAAACATTTTCAATAAGCTCCCTACACATAAAGGATGGAAATAATAAACATAATCAATTTCTTACAGAGTTTGGTGTTATCATAAGGCTTGTTTATCTTTGGTTTTCCACGGCTGATTGGTTGTTCTCCTGCTCGGAAGGCGTATTTCCTCTGGAAAAGATATCTCGCCACTGATTTCGCGAAACCTCCGGAAATATATCCATTGAGGACGCTGGCGCCATTAATTGTACTTCCTCCACATATTCAACATTATTGTAAAAGATAATTTCATCGATTGGGTTTTCCTTGCAGCTGCCTGTATCTCATCTCGGCAGGCGATCAAGCTGTGTGTGCCACAGAGAGTGATGTCGGAATGGACATGAGTCCCCTGCACTGTGCAAACCGACTCTGGGCCAATCAATCAGGCCTGGATTTGAATATTCCCACGGCTCGACCAATCGTGTGAGAGAGGGGGCGGCCCGCTGTCGTGATGCCAGAGCCGTCAAAGTAAGCACGTTGCTGTTTCACGGAATCATTTAAAGGAGAACATCTCCTGTGTAAGAAAACGAATGCAAGTTTTTTTTTGGTGTAACTTGAGTCCTGCACTTCTGATCGATTAAGAAAGCCATGCACCTGCTTTGTACAGTAATTGTTTCTACAGCTTAGTTTATCAGGAGTGCTTAATTTACTCTCAATTGGTTTAGGTGTGCAGGACTGGAGTAGAGGTGCTCGAAAGAGCTGCATCACCTGTAGGGATAGTCACAGTTTAACTGGTTTAGGAGCTTTTATCCCCCAAGTAACAACAACACATCCTCCATCCAAAAATAAAAAGTGTTATCAACAAAATACAATTAAAAGTAGCCTATACATAAAAACAAACATGTATATTTTAATGTCGATCATTGTAATGTGTGTATACAGGCCTACTGTTCAGTAACTCTCCACGCTAAACTAAATGATGTATAAATGTACATGGGTGAATGAAAAGGTACAACACTTCCCTTTGAAATGTTTTAAAGAAGTGTAATGTAGAACAACATTTGTACTTCAAGTGTACTTAACTACTTTGACCCCAGAATGTCAGACACAAAGCCGCACTTTGAAATATTATGCAATCCAAGTGAGCGACACAACAAACTGCAGCTTCATAAATCACTAAAGCATGAATCAGCATCTCACTATGGCCTCACAGCAAATTGACTAGCTTAACCCAAAATGTCAGCTGTTAAAAAGACCACCCTAATGTATTTCTGATCATAGATTAACTCACTCCTGCAGGAATAGTGAGACATATAAGAAAATATACGTATTTGCTTTCTTGTTAAAAACTATATGAGAAGCTCAATCCTCAACATGAAAGCAAATAAGTATATCATTATCTGCATATGTCATCCTCAAAGGCTGAATTAGACTTTGAACACCAATTCGTCAATATTCAACTCACAATGCTGCATCAGCACCACTCTGTACACCAATAAATCTTCACAACGTCATAGAAACCACCAGTCACTAAAAAAACAACCCATCAAATCATGCAGTGCACACCAAGAGATGTGCAGCAGACCCACTGTTGCTGTGAGATATAATATTGAATTGTTTCCTTACAGCTTCCTGAGTGTCATTTCTCTGAATGAGGCCTGCAGATATAGCAAATGGGGTTACCATGCCAACTAATGTCCCTACATTGAACACTGAAGACGTAGATGGATCACCCTTCTCTAGTTCATCACATATTGTTGTAATGGCTATACAGTCATATCAATTAAAAGCAGCTTACTGATCCTTCGAGGTCAAACACACAAATCTTTTGAATACACATGTTGTAATTGTTCAAATGTCAAGACCATCATCCAGAAATCCTAACCCAACACCACCTTATGTGCTGGTATGCCTTGTTGAGAGTGACACCATGAAATAGTAATTAAAGAGTCATTACAGACTACACGTTTGTTGGTTGTGATCAGTCATACAAATTGATTTGTGTGGATATGCTTTTTACAGTAATGCCATTAGCAATGGATATTTTATAACACATCATTTTTCTCCTCCTTGTTCTGTTAAGAAAACAACTCTTATTCCAAGTGATCCAGACTGACATTCCTGACTTTAGCCATATGGCT
This sequence comes from Gymnodraco acuticeps, assembly GCF_902827175.1. Classification (NCBI taxonomy): domain Eukaryota; kingdom Metazoa; phylum Chordata; class Actinopteri; order Perciformes; family Bathydraconidae; genus Gymnodraco; species Gymnodraco acuticeps. The sequence continues at coordinate 254,195 of NW_022992331.1, read as the reverse complement.
GTTTTACTATGAACGACATCCAAAGAAGATATTCATAAATAAACACATGTATAGGGACTTACATATCTCAACAATAGGCTTAACAAGAGGAATGTGAACATACAAATGTGTGAGCATATAAATATAAACACGAAGCTTAAAGCCTTATTGAGGATTGGTCCAAGGTATACAATTGAAAGACTGGAACCAGCAAGATTGAACCATACGCTCATTAGCATGACAATAACAGCATGGCAGTTTTGCTCTGTTGGAACAACAAAACATATTCGTCACCGAGGAATTCACAAGTTGATATTCTGAATGCACACAGTTTGTAGGGGATTCAACTGTTTGCTTCTTGAATTACTCTGATCCTGATTATCAATCTGTTCTGGCAATGTCATCATGTCCTTATGTTGTCAAGCTCTGCCTCTTAAGACGGTTCTCATCAGACCAGAATGTACCTGGCAGTGACAGTAATAAAGAGCTCCATCTGCGCCTGGCAGGCAGAGGCAAATGAACCAATTAAGGTCTGGTGAAGTCTCCTCTTTCACCCAATCGCAATGGCTGCTGTCATCTTCATCATGATGAAAAGGAGAGAGAGCAGGGGTAATTAAATACCAGCAAGGCCGGGGGGCAAACCTAATAACTCTCTGTAACAAGCCCAATAGGAGAGCTTATTGCTTGAGAGTTCACAGAGTGAATAGTGAACAGAACCACTTAGTGCACGCAAACATTCGGATAGTTTCAGTAACAGGCCTGCATGTTCCTTGGAGAAAATTGACCTTTTGGAGAGATATCTGCAATAGCTCAGAGGCGAAGTACAAAAAGCTTCTTATGCCACCGTTTATCTACCACACTGATCTCTGCTCTAGTCAGAACTGGCTTCTCTATGTACTCAAACACTGTGCTGGGTATACTTACAGTAATGCATGTGGAAGTATTGCCATCTGCTGGAAAAGGTATGCTTGTGCAGCAATTCTGAAGCATCTGTGAATGGGCAGTGCACTACACATTGCCAGGTGTTTTTGTCGTTATTGAGTGTTTTTAAAGTATGACATTTGGCATTGAACACAAAAACCACTATGCGGAATAAACCGCACTAAAAAAAGGTCGACAAATGAAATGAAAACGCATATTTTTAAGCAGGGTAACGGTGCTTTTGTGAGTGTTTAACAGAAGGCACTATTACGTTCCTACGGCAACGCGTTGCAGCTTCCTCCAAGAGGATCATGGGAAATAATTCTGGCTATTGAAGCGGAGGGAGTTTCGAAATATATCATGATAAGTTACGGGATAACACGTAATAAAATAGTTTAATTGTTATTTTGCAACACAATATTGTGACCATTAAAACAGTTGACCATGGCAAATGTAGTTAAAGTGCTCAGGTAAGGATTGTATCGGTACCAAATAATGCTCCGCGCAGTAAACACATTTAGCTAGGTGGCTAATGCTAGTTAACGTTATGGTTGACCATGGTGATGTTTTTGTTGCTTCAAACATCTGATAACATTAGCTATAAACACCGAACCATTGCCAGTACATAACACCCATTGCTGCAAACGTATAACGGTTACATTGTACATTTGGGAGTGGTATTTCTTACTAGAAACGTGGCTAATTTTGAATGATTACATTGCAGTAAATACAAATGTTGCTTGTCAGCTAACCAATAGCTTTATTGTCTTGCTTGTAAAGGAGAATCCTGTAAGCACAACAAGCCCTTTCTGAGGACCAATCAAGAGGAATACCTGATGCTGTCTTTAAAACATGGAGCTGAAGTTGGAGGTTGTTTTGTCATCCAGCATCAAACGAAAGAAACCATGGCCGCGCTTCTGTTGGCTTGGGAAGGTGAGGACAGTCAAGCATTTCAGTCAGAGTCACTCAATATCAACATGAGGAGAAAATGAACCTGTGTCATGTCCCTCATCAGGAGAAGGAGTCTGTGTTCCTGTTGGATGACAAGCGGATCAGTGAGATCAACATGGTGTCTGGTCGCACCAAGAAGAGGACTCCTAAACTCCATCCTTTACTCAACAGTGTGGTGACAATGGCTTCATCCCACAGTGGTGAGTAAAATGTGTAAACTCAAGGCAAAATACATCACCTATCGTCACCTATCCATTGTGAAAATAAATTACAAGTCTCTTATTGTTTTTGTTTGTAGGTATGTGGCTTTGTGGACTTTTGGTCTCAGGAGAGCTGTTTCTGTGGAACAGGGATAAAGACTTGTTGAAGACGGCTGCAGCAGTCCCTGAAGTAGTTCAAATGATAACTGCTGTTCAAGGTAGGATGGTACATTATTTGTACATGTACATATGAATCCTCCATACTGTGAGTCGATAACATACTTCGCTTCACTTGGAAGATGTGGGAGGGTGCACTGACCTGATATGCAAAATGTTACATTTGCTTCCACATTTAATCCTGAATTTAAGAAGGGATGCAACTGATGTGGGTTAATAAGATGATGTTTAGTATTTTACCTTTGGCTGATCGTTGAGTATCCTGATTCCATTTAAATGAAATGGTAAATCTTCGATCCTTGTGTTTATTTTTTCACAGGCAATGCCACACGATTGTCTCTCCGGGTTTCAGGGGATGGGATGCGTGTGCTCCTGGTATCCATAACAGGGCAAGTGTTCCTGTGGGAGTGTGTGGATGTCAGGGATTTGACAGGAGTACGAGATGGCACAGTCAGGGGACACTGGGCACATATACAGCCCCTAGAAGACTCCATTCTGCCTTCTTCACAAGACAAGGAAGCATCTGTACACACCATCTTCGTCAAATCAGAGGTCTGTCTTAGTTATGAACGTATTGTATTTTGTCTCATGTTTTAATTCATGACAACATTTGATTTTCTATAGGCCTAACAATGAATTGTATCTCCAATCTTAGGTTATAGGGGATGCCTGCTTAGCAGCTTTTGCTTTCACATCTGGGAAGAAGCTAATCCTCACCTACCTGAAGATTCAGTGGGAAGAGGCCAACCTGAGAGTAGGGTGAGTGAACAGGTCTATGTAGCAGACAGGACTCTCATTGGGTATTACAGTGGTTAAAAGCACACATTTCTTTTTGTAGTTCTGTGCGATACAGCATAAAGTGGGCGACCGAGACATACCCCATGTCTCGTCTCACCCCTCCCTGCCACCCAGTGAAGTCCAGAGGGGCGTTGGTGCCAGCCTTCTCCCCAGATGGCAGCCTGTTAGCCATTGTCCTGAATCAGAGACAGCCTAAGGTAACCTGTCTATCTTATTCTTTCCCACACATTTTGTAATATATATGTTTTGTTCCAGGATATGTGAATTAAGATTGATATATTCTCTTGTTGAATGCAGGCCACGCAGGTGCTCTTTGTGAGCACACAGAATTTTGTCTCAATATCAAGTAGCCTTGGAGGATGTGGAAGCAAGAAAATGGAGATCCCTTCTAAGTACATAAGGTACAGTATGCCTAAATACAAATGGGTAGTGATGGATGTTGTAAAGTATATTCACAGTAGTGTTGACAGTGTGTCTGTACAGTTGTATAAAGAATGCCAGGGGTGTTGCATTACCTAAATGCCATCTGTCATTATAACTTTACTGAACATCTTTGATGTATAGTGTGATTATACTCAAAAATGTACTTTATCTTCTTCAGGTCCTACTGGGTGGGCAGTGTGAGCTGGTCACCAGGCGGTCTTTTCCTGGCCTGTGTTCTGAAGAGAGGCTCCCTCCTGATGTTAGCTCGCCTCGGGGGGCTTCTCACTCTAGCAAGCTGCGGTTGCAATGTGGACTTTGGACCTGCACACTTCCTACCACTGCACCCTCTCGTCACTTACCGGTACACATTAAATACATTTTGCCTGTCTTGGTTGATTTGCTTGTGTGTATGTTCTGTATTCTGAATTCTCATATCTCAATCTATCAATATTGAGTTTACCATGATATCAAAGAGAATCTCAAACAAAAGCTTTTGTATTTTCCTTTCACAATTATTTTATTATCAAAGTTGATAGTTAGCAATGTAACACTTCCATTTCTGCCCCCTGTTTTATGTTTTGTCCTTATATCTTTTTTTTGTAGCTCGAGATACACTTGTTGTTATATTCCATGGAATGCTCTTAACATCCCGATAGCAAAAGTGCTTTGACAAAAAATCCATAAAAAAAAAAAATCCCAAAAAAAATTAAAAGGTAATCTGTGGAAGCCGTAGTACTGTAAAAAGCACGACCAATCATTTTAGCCGGCCCGGCTAAAATAACTGGATGGCCTACCTGCTTGTCAGCCTTCCATCTGTGCACAAACTTATCTGGTGCCCTCATTCTAGCGCACTCGAGCTGGTTTCTCCAAAATGACCTTCCCCACCTTTAATTCAACATCACTAATTGAATGTCTGTGATGAACACTTTCGATCTGTTCCCTCTGCAGGGCACCAATGTCTGCAGGGAGGGAGGACGCCTCTCTGTCCAGCTCTAGCCTGTCGGTGCGGGATGTCCTGAGGCAGCGCTATTCTGTCACCTGGCATCCACGGCTGTTGTACCTCATTGTGTCTGATGGCTACATGGCCACAGTTATGAGGGCGCTAGATAAGCCTACTCCTGCCCTGTTGCTGAAAACACTTCTGAACGACACAAGCAAGGACCTCGAGAAGGCCAGCCGGATACTGGAGAAATCACAGGTGAACCAGGGGATTGTTGAAGTGGGAACCGGCATCTTCCTCAGCTTCATCTTTTTATGTACTTTGTTTACTCTTGACAACACTCTTCTTCATTTTTGTTTCTTCAGATTCATGTGAGGGCATGGTTGGAGTCTGTATCTTGTCTGAATGTTGACAGCAGCCTTCTCACACGTGGGCCCAACACCGCAGACTCTGTGGTTTCTGTAGCAACAGACGGATCCACTTTGCCACTTTTCCTGCAGGATCAGGGGACATTAGGTGGTACCACGGAGCTTCTGGAAAGAGTACAGGTGGGTTGAAGAACATAGAAAGAAATGTATTGCTTCATATTCTGAGTTTAGTGTAGGCTTTATACAGCACACAGACAGGCCACATTTACATAAAGGTATGATCTCTCATCAGGAGTGTCTTTATGTGCCTGCTTACGGTGAAAATGACTACATGCATGTGATTACCTTGAGTACAAATGTATAACAGGTGCTTTATTAGTTGATTTATGTTTGTTAGCTATCTTTTTTTTGTGGTTTCCTAGACTTTCTTTGAAGATGACTCTGATGTAGATGGCCCTCCTGCTGGTTCTCACATGGAGGATGGCGGCCGTCTGGAGTTTGCCTCAATGTTTGACACACTCCACGCCCTGGACACACAGACTGGACTTGTTACTAACCCAGATTTTGAAGAAGACTTTGAAGAAACGGAGAGAAAGACATCTCTTCTTCATCGAGAACTTGGGAAAATCCAGACTAAGCTGTTGACAGCTTGGGCTTTTGGCATGTCTCTAGGAAACGCTGTGGAAAACAGAACTCGTCTGCTGAAGCACACGCTCTACTGTGTGGTGCGATTTGCTGCTTTACTCCACCTGACCCCTCGCCCAGTGGGCCACACAGGGGAAAAGAGTATTTCAGTTTGCCTTTTGAACCTTCTCAAAGCTCTTCTATCTTTTCTTCCCTGGGATAGCCCTCACTCAGATGGGCCTTGCTGCCTGGGGCTGGTGGTAGAGCTCAGTAAACGTCTGGTACGCCTCCTGCTGAGCCCTCAACCTGAGTCACACCTGACCGGTCACTGTCAGTTATCATCTCACGGTCTATCATCAGTCCTGCGTATCCTGGGGCTGGTCTCTGATTCGCTTGATCACGCCTACAGCCTAGAGCAAAGAACTGTCTGGTGTTCTGCGGAGAAGGGACCTCTCTCCAAGCTCTGGCCCTCAGATGTACACTATGTGCCTCTGTTACAGGATGACAGGGAAGGGAAATCCAGTTTTGTACATCAGGCCCGACCTGTTCCCCAGCGGCCATCCAGCAGGTACGCACCATCTCTGGCTTTTTTTGAGCAAGTAGTCAATTATGTGTTTTTAAAAAAAAATCATTGCATATCATTTTAGCTGGGATATAAGATTGGATGTCAAACAAGGTTGGTGTTTTAATTTTTTTGGCTAGATTGTTTGGAGTGTGGCAGTGGGTCTACAAGATCTCCCAGCAGTATACAGAAGAACTAAAGAGCTGTGAGGGCTGGGATGGCTGGGAGGAGGAACAGCAACAGTTGTCTGTCATCATGTCCCGGATCCAAACAGCTCTGCAGGCCACAGGAGAGAGGCTAGAGGAGGGTCCTGCACTGCTGAGTTACACAGGTCTGTAATAGCACAATTACTATTCATACAACTATGAGCAAGGCACCAGCTTCAGGACCGTAAATAGCCTCTGGGTGACGTCTAAATAATGATTGTTGTTGTATCTCCAGGCGAACATCTTTTCCTGTGTGGCTCGTACCCAAAAAGTGCTGAAACGTTGCGGTTTCAAATTTGTGAGGAGAGTAACAAAAGTAAGAACTTCTTCCTTCATTTTTTTTTCACTAACATACAGCACGTGTTCACATTCAGTATGAACTCGTAATATCATGTATGTGAGGGAATAATTCTGTCTTTACTCCTAGATATTTAACCTTATTGCCTGTTGACGTTAATAACCAACCAATATTCTGTTATCTCCTTTAAGGAATGTGCTCCAGCACTTAAGGGTCAGTTTTATGGCCTGATAGGGGAGTTTACGACTGTGAGAACGCTGGCTTTCTAAGCTCCACAGATGTGAGAGACATCTCCTGTGTCTCCAGATGTTTACGCCTCCCCCAATATGCTCATTAACTTTCTGTAAACTAGTTAAAAGTTCTACCAAGATGCGAGGCTGATCAGAATTGACATGACAACCCACCCGTGCAGTCAGAACCTTTTGCTGCTGTGACTTGTGATATGAATTCTCCGGCCGTATCCTTGCAATAAACTATCATTGTTTGACATCAAAGCTCCAACTCTCCTCGTGTCTCTCGGAGTCCTGACTCTCCATTGCTGCAGAAGTTTCCCTTACAATGTATTAAATAATTACGTGTCGTTTTGTTAGACTGTGATCGTAGCGTCTTCAAGGAGACCCGGCTTTGTCTGGCACTCCTGTACAGTCTCTTATCCCTGTACCATCTGAGAGAAGCTCAGGAGTTGGGGGACCACATGGCCCGTCTGATCCTGAACAGGACCGGACACCAGAGGGACAACGTGACCTGGGAAACAGGTCAGCCATGGGCAATAATTACTCTTTGAGAAATGTCACGTGTGAGTCACTTAATGGAAATTAAACTGAACATACAAGTGAATAAAAAAAATCTATGACATGTCATACTGGCCTTTGAGTAAGCTTTGTCACACTGAAAAGGCTTGGGACAAGAAGAGTTATTGATCCCTTTGTCACTTATCAGTCTGCAACAAATGTATTCACTCAGGTGCTTGAAAGTAGGGTCTTTATCCATGATGATTAATAGTTTGATGTAACCTCATACCTTGAAGTCTTTCTCTCCTTAGGACGGCTGTTTTTAAAATCATTGATCTTCCCAGCCTCAAACCCCATACTAAATTCACAGTAGCTTTAGTCAGTGATAGTAATAATTGATCATCTGCCTTTTTGTCTTGCCGCAGACTCTCTCCCTTGCCCATGGCTGCCTGCAGACCTTCACAGTGATGCAGCTTGTGCTGTGGTTCAGACCCTGGGGAGATTCATGGCTTCTTACTTCACAAACCAACCCCTCTGCATCCTGCCTCCTCACCATGTGGCCGTTCTGCCTCCACTTCATCTACCTCATGGTGAGTTTTTGTTAAAAATCATTTGTCAGTTAAAAACAGTTTTAGTGCTGTTTTCTATCTTTATGTAACTCAGTATGACCCTTTCTCAGCCCCTGGTGTGGAGCGCTTGGTGCCACTGTGCCAGGGAGAGGTGTCAAGAGCAGTGCGTCAGCAGCACCTGTCAGAGGTGTGGACAGTAGACTACGCCCAGGACCTGCTGCTGCTCGGGGGTCTGCTTCCTGAGACCGTGTGGTTAGCTGATCATCTTGGGGACTGGAAGGCAGCGGCCTCTCTGAGCCTGGCCTATACCAATTACTGCACCGGCCACTTTGACTTCACCCGGTCAGTGTGAAGGCATTCCATTTATTTGAGCGGTGAATGAAATGTAAAGATCATTTTTATTAGATCTTTTACCATCTCAGTTATATCTTTTATGACAGGCTCAGGAGGAGAGAGCTGCACCTCCCGGCTGCTTTAGAACCAGAAAGCATTTTTCAGGTTGAGTTGGAGTGTCTTCTACGCATGTCTGACTCCCAAGAGTCCACGGATAGATATGGCGACAAGAGCTTCACAGGTGGGTGAGACCTGAAAAGTGATAAGATGAAAATAATTCATATTGAACTCCTTGGATTTTAACCTTGGATTTGTCTCATTTGACTAGACCCCTCTGAAGGAGAAGACTGGGACTTATTACAGGTTTCCATCCAGGAGATTCTGAAGGCTTCAGTCATGGCTGGAGTGAATGTGTTGTCTTCCCCCTTGTCTTCCCTGCTGGAGACAGCCAAAGAGCTGTGTTCCTGCCTGCCAATGTTGGTGCCAAGTGGACTGTATCTGCCTTCCCCCCCACTCTATTGCCCTCAGCCTTCCCCCAACACACAGGTACATAACAAAAAACATTTCATACCGTTTGTTTACATACATGTATGAATTCTCTGATGAAATGTTGTCTGTGTCTCATGCTTAGGACCCAGTTGGGACAATAGGGCAGTTTGCAGAAGTTGCATCCCGTCACAAAGTGTCTGGAGTTCTCCAAAGATTACTGTTACTTCTGAGATCTGCTCGTTGTTGTCATCCTGCTGCCCAGTGGTACATCAGAGATCTGCGCCGTGCCAGACATGTACTACACAAGGTACTTTCTCGTTTTTAAAAAGAACATCTGGTTCAATAAGAAAAAGACAAGTTCCGTAGGTGAGGCTGACAAAGCTGATATTCTTTGTTGCACTTTCATGCATTGCATTACAAGTTTGTTCGATAAGACACTTTTAACCTGAGGAAACGCCAAATCTTTGTTACTACACTCTCTAATTGAAGCATTACTATAACTTTTGTTTTCAGATCAAGAAGAAGTACGCCTATCCATCAGCTAAGGAAGAAGAAAAGGCTTTCCCAGAAGGCCTGATGAAGTTTGTCACCCGAAGTGGATTCTTCAAACGGGGGCCTAACAAAGATGGTCGCCTTGACCCCGACACTATTCAAACTATTAGTAAGAAATCTTACATAGTAAATGGTGGATATCTAATCTATAATCTACTGTCGCGTATTACTTATCAACTTTATTTTTCCAACAAGTCTGTTTCAGGGAGCTGTGTGGTTTGTGCTGGATGCTTCATGTCAGGGACCAGCTCTCCATTTCCTGCAGGAAGTATCAGGCCGCCAGACAGCAGGGTAGAGATGAGCAGGTAGTCCATTTGATTGTGTGACATCGTTATGGAAGTTATTCTCAGCCATAGAGGCCCTATAATGTGTGTACTTGTACCCCTCAGACCCCTGGCGATTCAGACGTGAGATCAACCTGCATCGATGCTCTGCGCTGGGCCGGTCGCTTCCTGCCTTTCTCCTGCTTCCTCAACGCTGAGGAGATCCTCCAGGACCTTCTGCTCAGCCTTGTGTCTGAACTTCCTCCTCTTTCCCTGGTAATGTGTTGCCTTTACTTTCATAAGTTTAACAGACTGACCCTGAGTGAGTACATAATACAGGGTTCTTACGGTCATTAAAAACCTGGAAAAGTCATGGAAATTCAAAATGCTAATACTATAATGATAATAAATACTGTATCGTATAGTAATGAAACGTAAAATGGCATTTAACTGACGAGGTATTTTGCTGGTGAGAGATATTAGTTGTGGCGTGTAGAAGCTAGTAAGCCTACTATTGGATTTATTTTAGATAGGCACAACATGTTTCAGACCTTATTTTCCTGTTCCATGTTAAAATAAAAATGTTCAGTGGTACCGCTGAGAAAGAGTAATGTTTTTGGTCATGGAAAATTAGGTAAAGGTCATGGAGAAGTCATGGAAAAGTCATTGAAAATCATTGGTGAAAAAGTGTATGAACCTTGATAATAATAATAGCTTAGCGCCTTTCATGAGACCCAATGTCTTATCCTTGCCTCTTCTTCTTCTTCTTCTTAGGTGGCAGACACTTTGGTGCGCGCTTTCCCAGAGGAGGAAGAGTCTGTGAGAGTGGCTCTGAGAGAAAAGTATAACTCCCAGCTGCAGAGACTGAGGCGATGCAATGTCCTTGGTATGGAAACCTTTGCTCATTGAACAAGTGGCTTTAAAGCATCATATAGCACTTCAACTGTTGGCATGCAGTTTTTATTACGTTGACTTATTTATCCTAACGTTGCTTAAACGTATCTGATGGCTACATTGTATCATTTGTACTTTATTTTGTAACTATGAGAAATTATAAAGAATATACTTGAAGCCAAATAATAATGATGCTCTTTAAGCCGGGTCAAACACCAGTCTTTGTGCTTTGAGTACTACTTTGTATATATAAACACTATATGCTAACTTATCATTGTCAATGCTACATTAGAATGTAGGATGATGTTGTTACTTGTTACCATGACATCATAATAAACATCATTACTTATAAATGTCACTCTACATTTTTCTGTGTGTTCTCTAGATGGGGAACAAGCGGAGGAGAACGAGTTGATGATGATCGTGATTCAAGACAAATCCAGGCTGAGGAGAAAGCATCTGGGGCGTTTGAGGAGGCACCTGGCACCACCTGAGCTCCACCTGTGGGAGAAGGAGGAGGAGGTGGAGGACAGGGGAAGCAAACATGGGATGGCCGTGTTGAGGCAACTGTCTCTGGGTACCAGTCTGAGCACCAGCACTCTAACTGACTGTGGGTTCCCTCCAGTGTACAGCGATGGAGACACAGTGGATACGTCTGAAGCCATCTCTCCTGAGTTAAGGTAGCTAGAGGGGGATCGTAGCTCTACCATTACACGGTGATATCATGCATCTATGTTGTGGCTTATCTTGTGCTCTGTGGTGCTGTTTTCAGGGGCAAAAAAGCCAAGAAGGTAAAAGACAGAAAACATGCAAAGAAGACAGCTGTTCAAATCGAAAGTGTCATTCGTGAGGAGGGTCAGCCGGGCGTTGCCACGGAGAACGAGCAGCCCCCTCTGCCAGTGGTCGGCACCTGGGAGTTTGAGCTTGAAGATGACGAGTACCTTAATTTCCTGGAGCTCTTCCTCAGCTACGTGCTAGAGAAGGATGATGGGGACTCAGCTGGTGAACTTCCTTTGTTAAAGGGCTTCTCCTCCCAGCTGCGGGAGAGAGAGTTGCATTCCCTCTCATTCGATGTGCTCACAACTATTCACCGCCGTCAAAGAGATGTGCACCATGCAGCGCGGAAACACTTGGGTAATGACCCTCCTGTGTTCAGAGCTGGCAGCTGCTACAAGCCTGTGAGACAAAGTGCAACACCGGAGCCCTCCGTCTGGAGTGAAGCTCCCGCATCCAGAGCTTCTGTCAGCTCTCCTCCCAGGCAGAAAGGTTTGTTTGGCCTCAGAAGGCAGGGTACTGTAGGCCAGAGGATGAAGGGAGGGCTCTTTGGTTCTGAAACCAGCCCTGTGCGAAGTGTATTCCCCCCGGAGCAGCCTTCACAGAGCTCCATATTTGGCTCATCAACCTTTGTGGAGACTGTCATTGAACTGCAGCAGGGCCTTGGTCCTAAACTGGAAGCCCAGTTTCCAGAGCTGGGCCGGCTGCTGGAGTGGATGGTACGCTGGGCTGATAGGAGGGCGCTTCTGGGACATCATGGCAAAAAGAAGAAAGATAGGGGAGGAGCGGATGGAGGCACAGCGGATGAAGGAGTAGTGATGCGAGTCAAAGCCTCTGCGGCCGCTGTGCTCACGTCACTCAACCTGCTGGAGCTCAGATACAACGCTCTACTCGGGACTGACCGCTACAGTGCCCACATCCAAGTTCCAGAGACACGATGGACCGTTTCCCCTGTGCTGCACCCTGAGGGGCATCTGGAGAGAGAGAGCAGTGTTGATACGGGCTACCCGGGATCTGCCCACACTCCCATCATTGGTCTTGATCACAATATACAGCACGGAGAAATGTCCATGTAAGTTCCCAATGGTTTATTAGACAATGAAATCAACCAGTACACGTGTCCTTTAGTTTATACAGTTAATCATATTCATGTTAATAGGCAATTGTTTTGTATTTACTTATTCTTCATTTGACTTTTGCTTCATATAAACAGTAACTGTACATTTGACTGTAAATGTGAATAACCTATTGTATTTATATGTTATTTGTTTCCTTGCAGTGGTTCTCGCACAGACGACCTGACTTTCCCTAATGACCACAACCAACAAACCTTTGATGCTCAGCAGATACAATCAAGTTCACAACAACTATGTCTTGATGACTTAGACGTTACACCTGAAAAAGAAGGTAGACGTTTTATTGGTTCATCAAAGTCTCTGTGATGCAGACCCTTAAAAAAACAGTATATGAATTGATGTGTTGATATTTCTAGACAAAAGCAAAAGTGACAGTGAGGGCTTGGCTGTGTCGTCCTCTGTTTCCAATCAGAGCATCTCCGGACACATCTGCACACCTGAAACGGTACCAATCAGCTTTCCCGTTCTTCATATACTGTATATATCACCACTGTCAGAACACACAAAGAACTGTTGTTTTGTTTGTTGCAGAGTTTAAAGCTTGCTGACTTGGACCTCTCAGAAGACGTGTCCAGCTCTGCATCTCTGTGAGTTTGTTCAGTAAACTTGTTCACTTAGGAATTACACAAGTTTTCTTTTAGGTGTTTCATTTTCATTTTAGAAAATCCATCACTGTAGTACTTCCCCTAGTGGTCCGTGAGTATATTGGTAACATTTCACATTTGAAATAAATAAATACATTTAAGTTTTCCGCACTCTCGCGGGAATATCTCCGCAATGGAACGAGCTTACGTTTCACTTTCTATTGCATGATAAACCCCAGGGCAACACCTTCGTCACACATGTTGCCACTTGTTTGTATCATTTCCAGGCGATTTATAATCTGTTCTAGAAGAACGATGTGTTTTGGGATATTTGTGGAGTTAGGTGGTCCGCGAGTGTTTTTTTATTGGTTAAGTGGTCCTTGGTATGAACAAGTTTAAGAAACACTGCTGTAGTAAGTATTAGCAGAAGGTTGCAGAATTATTTTCGATTTGACTTCTTGAACACCACACTGTGAAATTATAAAAACTGAATAAAACACAATCCCTGCTGTTCCCTGTTGACATCAGCCTTGTTTGTTGTTCAAGCCCTAGTCAAGCTATAAGCCTGGAAGCCCCCCCACACGAAGAGCCCCAAGCCGTTCCTACTGTGCAGCCTGAGGCAGTGGCCGATGCACAGCCTTCAGGCTCGACTGGAGTGCTGCTCCCCAACACACCTGTGGATCCTCCAAGCCTTCAACCTCAAAGCTCCACAGCTGGTGCACCCCCTGCAGAGCCCACCGCCCCCGATCAGCCATTATTCAATCAGATTTCGCCAATGCGACAGCGTCTGGGGGAAGATTTATTCAGACTGGTTCAGGTAAGAAAACCAAAAGGATAGTTTTTGACTTCACTGACTACTAGTTTTGATTCTGATCCAACGTTCTTTCTTACAGCATATTCACTACATGAGCCTAACGGAGGTTTTGGGTGTTACGTTTTCTAACCTCCAACTTGCCCAGCAGAGCTCTTCTTTGGCCCAGTCTAACGTGAACTTCTCACACCCTAATGTTCCACCATCTTATGCCACCAATGCCATCCCTCAACCAAATGCCTTACCCCTTCAAACCCCCATTTCAGTGCCACCTCAGACCCAGCCACATGTGCCAAGTTCAGGATCCAACAACCTTCAGTTCAGTCAGGCTCCTGCATGTATTCTTGCAGAACAGCCTGCCATACAGAGCTCAGGGAAAACCTCCCACGCAGGAGGCCAGAATCACATCAACGGGAATCTACCATCTGCTGCTAATGGTGCAGGTGTAAGCTATCAGGTATGTTTTCTGTTAAATTGTGACATATTGCACGTCTGTAAGCAATACATAAACACAAGTGAAACCCAGCTTTTAACTGTTTTTTTATTTAGGAAATGCAGCCACTCTCTGTGCAGGCGGCGTCACCAGAAATCCAGTTTGGGGAAAGCAGGAGGTTAATCCCGACCTCACAGGGGCTTCTAGCCACTACTGACACAAGTCATGCTATTCCCATTGCACCTGTGTTGCCACCTAGCATTCAAAGTGATCCTGCTCCACATTTCCTTGGCTTGAAGTTACTCCAGCTCAACCCCCCTTCATTGCCCCAACAGAATGCCCCTCACCAACACCCTGCAACTATAGAGTCCCATAAACCTGAAGAATATAACCAATCCACCTCAGCTCCAAAAAGACACCTCGGCTTTAATCCTCCACATGATCCAACTCACAGGGGCTCTCAACCGATGAGAGAGACATCAGAGAGGGTAAGGGAAGGGTTCCCTCTACTTCCTCCCGCTTTGCCAGCTCACGCACCTGCTCCGATGCAGGGCCTTCGTCTGCTGCGCGTTCAGCCTCCTCCACAAAACAACACTACGTTCCCCAAACTCCCCATACCCTCTTACTCCAGGCCTGCGTCTCTTATGGTAGCTCCTATGGGACAAGCACCTATGATCAAGCTCCTGCACATAGATTCTGGACCACAAAGGGTAAGCAATACCGTCATTGTTTCAAGAAATTGGGTATAATTCAATTGTGCCTTTTTGGTTTATAAACAGATGTCTTTGCCACAGATGTTTCACGAGGCAGCCCCTTCAGCCCCAACGATCCGTCTCATGTCCATGGAGGAGTTGACGAGTTTGGCGTTCGGGAGGCAGACTCCTGCAGAAGCTCGACTGCGGTTGCTCAGAGTGGAACAACCGACAGAAAGAAGGGCGACCACTTCTCCTTACTCTAACTCCAGCAAGAGGCAATCACATATTCATTTTCACGTTGTTGACGTATTTTTTTTATCATACTGATTTTACTCACTTGACACACTGGGTGCTGTTTTTTAGGGATAAAAGGAGAGAGGAGAAGGCGGGGATGGCAAGACAAGCAGAGGTCACGTTCAGACCAGAAGAGTCTATCATCCCTACACTAGAGGTATTAATCCTAGTAAGAAGTATTTTGCGCTACTACCAAGTAGGGCTGCTCAATTAATCGTATTTTAATCGCGATTACGATTTTGGCTTGCGACGATTACGAAAACAACGTAATCGAAATAAAACGATTATTTATTTATTTATTTTAAATAATTTGTATGGTTTTTCAGTTGAATTACACTTAAAGTTCAGGGTAATCAACTGTTAAAAACATACTGTTCACTTTTTTTTTCTCCAATAAATTGATGTTTTCAAAGTCAATGAATAATCGCATTTAATAATCGCAATTACAATTATTGACCCAAATTATCGAGTTTATGATTTTTGCCATAATCGAGCAGCCCTACTACCAAGGCTTAAGTGTCATTCTACTATCTTTTGTTGGTATTGTTATATCTCCAGCCAACAAAGGAGCCTGTACGGGAAGAGCCTCAAGCTGCAGAAGACATCACAACCGGGCAGGATGTTGCCAATTTTGCTCAATTTGGTTAGTGTTAAATACATAATTTCACTTTCCTGCTACATCAATAAACAGCACCCTCCTCCTAACTTATAATAACGGTTTGGCGCTGATCCCATTCTGATGAATTGCAGTCAAACCAAGTGTCTCTGTGCTCTCTTCTACTGTTTCAAAAGCTCAGGATTGATCTGTTGTTCTTTTTCTGTTTCACTTGAACTCCCAGGGTCCTTTGATACTCTGCTGACAGGTCGAAGATTATTGGACAGGGCCGAATCCACTTCAGCTGAGCTCCATGCTTTTGCTTCCACGTGTAAAAATCCCCCAGAGTGCCATGATGCGTTCACAAACACAGATCCAGGTAGAGTTCTGGTTGTGTTTGTATAGTGTTTACGTTTAAATTGTTGTTGCACAGCAGGAATGTAATTACACAGTTGTTGCTTGTATTTGAAGTTGACAGGAAGTGTTCATGAGTAGTAACATACATTGGGTTTCTCTGCTCTACCTGGTTTGTTTCAAACGTATGTTTCCTAAACCTAGAATGTACCCAAGTAAAGTATTTTTTTATTTTTCAGATTGTCCTCCTGCACTTGTGGATAAAGCCGTGTCAGCATCTGTAACTACTGGTAGCCCTAAACGTGAGTGAATTAAGTAAAACTCTAGCTACAAAGATATAACACTTCCTTTTTTTGTCACAAATTTAATAGAAAGATACGCAACATTTGATTTTTTTTGCATCCAGCACAAACTTCAGGGAATCAGAAGTTTGGCAAAAAGCACTTTTCTCAAGAAACAGAGGAGACCCCGCAGGAGCCAGAGAGGAATCTGGTAAGAGGCCACATATACAACGTAGACCTAGAAGTGTCTATGAATGGTGCTTTTTAGACTCCGTTTCCTTCATTGCAGTTACCTAAGCTATGTACTAAATTCAACACATATTACATTTATGCCTGCTTTCCTGTGTTTCAAATTAATCAAACTTGGTAACTTCTGATCTCTAACTTGTGTACTTACATAAAGGTACATAAAGGTAGCATGTTTTATCATACAGTGACTTCCCGTTTATCGTTCATGTTGTTAGCGCACCTGTTACTTTCATTAATGTGTATTTCATATTCACTGCCTGTTTCTTTCCTTGTCTCCTAGGGCACAGATGGCCGCCAGTTCATAAGTGTCTTGGATCTAGAAGACAGAGCCATGCATCAGGACCTGCCTCCCTGTCTCAGCCTGGGACACGATGTTCCTTCAGTCCGTCCTCCTTCACCTACTTCTGCTGATCTTCATGTACTTGCAACTTCTGTTTTAAGGAGTGGTGCTGCTGCTGATCCACAACCCTTATACACACTTCCAGAGGATTTCAACTGGAGATCTCACACAGGTGTTTTCTATTTTTCTAATATACTATATACTGATTACAATCACATCATCTTGAAAGTTTGATCCTAATGTATGTTGTACTGTACCTCTAGATATCCCTGAGGAGTCTCTGTCACTCGGCCACATTGAGCCCAGTAGGGATCCAGAGAGATTCTCTCCACAACACATGGTGGATCAGTCTGACTCTGAAATCTGTCGAGCTCTAAGGACCCAGAGTGTTGGCCCTCACAGTGCCTCGCCCCCCACTCCTGCAGTCCAGTTCTCCTCGCGCCTGTCAGAGCTGGACGCCCAGCTGGCTGCTCTACAGAACATCGCAGACTGTCTGGAGAAGGACTTTTCAAACTCCAGGATGGTACATAAGCATGTTATTATTGATCCTACGTTAATTATCATGACACGCAATTAATTGTCTATAAATGCTGAGAACTATATGTATTATATCGTTCTTTGTGTAGCTGGTGAACACCATTGAAAATCTTGCTCCTGATGTGAAGACTACCACGGCAGTTAAAAAAACTGTCCGACTGGCTGTCCCACGGGAAGGTAAGACCTACAACTATTCATCTGCAATCTTAGCCAAAGCCGCATTGAATTTTAAATGACATTGTAAATTCTAACAAATGTAAAGGTTTGATAAAGTAATATACAGTATAACCCTGTTGTATTGTTGGAAAATCAAACACTATAAACTCTGTGGTTTATACTCCGTCTCTAACAGCATGGTTACCACGACTGGACACTTTAATTGAACCAAATGCAAGTGAAGAGGAGGAAGAAAGTGTGCTTCATAATGACTCCTGGTTTCCTTCCAACCTTCACACTTCTCCAAGTAAAGATGCATTCTAATCAGACATTCCCTAAACACTTAGTACCCTAAGTGGCTCGCATAGTGGCAAACAAAACTGCCTTTTGAGTTGATGAATACAAATACTTCTTTATTTTTGTATTGTCAAATACATGATTCTTTTCTCAGTAGAGTCAAACTGTTAAAGGTTTCATCTGTTTGTGTTGCTCCATCAGAAAGGAAAGATCAGCTGACTGACGTGTCCGGAATATCTTCTCTGTAGGTTTAAGTCAATCTTAACCATGTTATAACTCACTATCTATCGTGGATGTGCTTACCGCTCGGTTATTCCTCCTTTACACAATACCCTGCCCTCTACCTGTCCGTGTCTAGATTGGCCGACGAGGATCTGGGTCAGACCGGGTTATCCGATACAGCAGAAATGTTAGACGAGTTGGTGAGGGAGGGGTATTTATCCCCGTCTGACCTGGACTGGTCCCATTCAAAGTATGCACTCCACAGCAGGTATGGTACCTACAATTCAGTGGTGTCCAAATGTCTACCTTAACAACTTTAATGTATCATTAAGCTAAAAAAGTAATCCCTAGCAGGCTGGACCAGCAGCAAAGTAGCTGGATGTCGCAGAAACGTGTCCTTCCAGAGGACGAGAGGAGAGAGCTGCGGATCTGGATGAGGAGGAAACAGAGGGAAAACCTGGCTGTTTATCAAAAACACAGAGAGAGCCTAAGGGAGAGGGAGCACAAACCTTTTCCTAACTCAGGAGCACTGGTAAGATATGCGAAGCTCTTTACTTGCTCTTGTATTCTATTGTATGTTATTTTAAAAATATATCCACTTTTCAGAAATCAACAAAGAAGAATCAAGCGACAAATTGGAGAACCAGAGAGGAAAAAGAAAAGTATGTACCGGGTAACATTGTCTGTGGACAAGAAACATCCATGTGCCTAACTGTTATTTCCATTTCATTTCATATAGATTTGAGCTTCTGAAGCGATTCAATCAAAGGGCCCATGAAGCCTGTTCTCTAGTCAGTGACATTCCCAGCAGCACTGTAACCCTACGCACTGCTTCTCAGACTGGAGGATTACCAGTGCTTTTCAGTACAAGACCCAACTCTGCTCCAGCCCCTGGTAGCACTCACAGGTAACAGTAATCTGACCAGGATCTCGTCTCATTAAAGAATAATTGTACTTTGATCTAGCTTTTGGACACACCATTAAACATTCATTATTCAACGATGATCAGATTCAGCACAAACCCAAACCTGTTGATTGTTAACATCTGGATGACCTAGTGATAACGTGTCTATCTGCTTTTAGGGCTCACAGTGTGTCTGCTAATGATAAAGTAAGTCTTAAGTCAGGTCAATCCCAACCCCCGGTTCGTCCATGGACTGCTGAGAATCAGGAACGATATTCAGAGGATTACCGCAGGAGACTAGGACTACATAGACCAGGTAAAAGAGGAAAAGCTTACTAACTTAATTGTCTGTATTTTTTCTCTATTGTAAAAACTATAATATTAAACTGGTTTATGTTGTGTGTTTCGTATCAGTCACTTCTCTGCCAAAGGACCGTCTGTCTCAGGTGACCAGACGGGGCATGCTCACACACACAAAGAGCAACACTAAACTGCCTACAGTTAGCCAGAGTGAGGAGCGGCCTGTCGGACAACAGAGGAAGACGGGGCCAAACAAAGGTCCTTCAAGAGGGGCTGCTGTAGGCAGAGGGATCCTGAGGGAGCAGACGAGGAGGGAAGAGGAGAACCTTAGGGGGCCAACTTCCCAAACCAATAGACTGCTAGAAAACGAAGAGTCAGACATGGTAAGGATCTCATTAATCAGATATTAGCATATATCTGTGACGAGTGTAACCGCTGTAGATGGAACAAAGTCATACGTGTATGTCTTCTTTGATAGATGAGGTTGTTTCCTTCATTTTTGTACACTACTTAGGTTTTGGCTGGACTGGTGGATGAGCAGGAGAATGGTGCGACAGCTGGTGATTTTGCGATGGACTGGCTGGACAACCTTTCTGAGAGCGCCGGCAGCACCCTCAGCAAAATAGACTGGGCAGCTATCGAGAGGATGGTGGCTGCAGAGAACGCTTGAGCTCGAGGGTCTCATGGAAAGGAGAAACAAACCACAAGGACACTTCAATGGATACTATATTGCTGTACACACACTTCAAGATTGTATTTTCCTATTGAATATACAGCAATTCATTTTATAGCATGACAATTACAATGTATATATGTTTATTAAATTAGATATGATCAGCAGTGATAATAAATCAGTCAAAGAATATTTATTTTATTGATAAAGTATAAAAAATCGATAACATATTATTTGCAATAGAATATTTGTTGCACTGTCATTTTAATAGTTGTCTTCTTGAAGTTGTAGGTTTGTGCTATTTTTGTGTATGTTTTTCTATATTTATAATTTATTTTTGTATAGACATGACTATTAAATATCTGGCTTCAAGCATTTGAAGATGTTTCCTGTATTGTTGTAATTCTTGTCTGTGCCCTAAAGAGAGAGAGAAATATTTGGGTAGGTATATAGAGCCTATATTGAATATTGCCTTTTCTTAAGAGATATTGTGCATTGGGGAAATAGAGCGATTTATTGTGACAGAAATAGAGTGATTTATTGTGACAGTTTTCGAATAATAGCTCATGTTATCTCACAATTGCAAAGTTGTATTAATAGACACTTGCCCAATGCTAGAGACAATCAGAAGAAATGTTGTGGAATTTTTCCTCATACTAAATAAAGTATTTGGGCACACAGATTATTGAGTTGTTTTATTGCCTTTTAATAAACTAGATGTTGCTGTGGATCTCTAAACGTTTCCTACATAAGATATATCCTATGCTTGTTATCAGTCTTGTGTATATTTAAACTATACAAAATGTAAACAGTATAGCACTTTATCATCTCTAAAGGTTTAAAACATGCTCACGCACCATTGTATCTAAAGAGAATGATTCCAGACTGTAGTTCCAGCAACGACCTCTCAGCGGTGCCGCAAGTAGCGCAGAAGAAGAAGAAGAAGAAGTAGTAGTAGTAGTAGAAGAAGAACTTCCGGAGGGCAAAGGTGACCGTTGTATTTGAAAACATGGACCCCAACAAAGTGGATGAAGGTAACAACGTTTTGTTCTTACACGTCTTTCAGTGTTGTTTATTCATTTTAAATATCTTGCATGTATGTGCAGGCATATTGGGCTGTACTTCCAAGTTGTTTGACATGTATCAGCTAGCTACATTACGCCAAGTAGGCTATGTGAAAGAATCGCATCGCTTCTGGTCTTGCTAGCTTGTGTGTTAGCTTATTCTCTTCTATGATGTTAACCAATTTCCACCATCTTATTCAAAAGCTAACTGTAACGTTAGCTAGTGCAGCTTTACATTTCCAGAAAAGCTGCTATTGTATTTCAAACGAGAAATAATTGGCACTCTAACCATTGATAAATATTAACGTGTCATTCATGCTCAAATGTTACAGTATTGTTAACCTTAGCTGACGTCTTTGAACGTTATATTCTAAGCACGTTTGTGTAAACGGTGGAGCTTTAACTTGTTTTGGTACTCCTATCTAGGTCGATAAAGGCTTGTATTTATTATTTGCAACAACAGTTCAATTCAATCTTGCGATGACGCCAGATATCCAAGTGTCTGCCTGTAAACTAAATCCTCTGCAATGGACTATGCGAACATACGTGTGGATATAATAACACCGAGAGAGCTGTATTCTATTTTTCAAATGTCATGTGAAAAAAACCAATTGTTAACATAGTTTCCACGATAAACAAGATAACACAGTATTGATTAATGTTCTTGCCTCTTCTGCAGCATCTGACGATATGAGTGGTGATGGAGAAATGGCATCTGTCATGGGATTCTCTGGGTTTGGTACAGTCAAGCACAAATGGACAATAACTTTAGATGTTTACTTAATTCATTCTATAATGCACTGACAATATGCGTCAGTTAGTGTTCAAACAAGCTGTCATTTCATCCATCCAGGTAAGAAGGCCCGCACATTTGACCTTGATGCCATTTTTGAATCGACACGTCGCACAGCCATTGAGAGGACTCAGCGTGTATTAGGTACGTTTACCAACATTGCAAGCTGTTCACTCTTTCGTGAAGGTGCTTATAACCCTATGCTACAACCAGGTCATTTTTGCTTCCTCAGAGGAGCGGCAGAAGGTTGAAGAGATGGGGGAGAAAGGGGAAAGCTCCAAATCAGTAAAGCCATCAGCCCACACCCAGAGAGACAAACTTGCAGCGGCCGCTTCCAGGTAACCAGGGATTTTAGTTTGATCGTTCTTATTGAGAACTGTCAGATGTAGTTAACCTGTCTGTAGGTCAAGCATATTAGACATTTGGAAATGAAAGGATATAATGTTTCTTCAGGAGAAAACAGGAGAGTGACAGCAGCAGTGACAGTGGGTCTGACTCGGACTCAGACTCTGAGCTTATTGGTCCTCCGCTGCCTCCCCAATACAAAGCCGAGGAAGATGATGACGAACGTTCCCGAGTTCCTGGTCCATCAGGCAGCACGGCTCAGAGTGATGATGATGATGACGATGATGACGACGAGGAGGGACAAGATGATGATGATGTAGGTTGGAAATAACCCACTTAACAGTAGTCAGTGTTCAATATTTCCTTGTTATTTCCTTTTAGTTTTTATTTGTCCTGTTCAAACATTCAATCTCTCTTCCTGCAGCTTTACACAGGTCTTTCTTTTCTGTAGACATTTTTACTTCTCATAGAAGGAAAAGCACAAGTGCTACTAAGATCATAACTGTTGCTTAGGTCATTCAAAGTACCGATAAACCCAGACAGTGTAATATTGAAGCTTCACCGCTAGATGGCAGCACAATGAAATGTATTCATTTGGCAGTGTTACACTACAACATGAGACACCTACTTTCATACTGTTTGTAACTGAACATTGTCTCTTAGGGGTTCCCCTCTGTTTTCTTTGTTTCAAAAATGTATGTTCCACTCGAAACATATCAGCATCTTAAATTCAAGATATGGGAAGTAATTGTCTTAGGTTACGAGTGAATAGCTCAGATCCTAACCTTTTCAATTCAACAGATTGACTGTTCCCAGTGAGTCCTTTGATGGTGATTCCAGAATGTCTAGCCATACAGGCTATTCCAGTTAAAATATCATGTGTAATTGAAACCTGGAATGAAATGCTAACAACTATAATTACACACCTTATTGAGTCAGTTTTTGTACTGTTCCCTTATGATTCATCTCAACTTTCCTCATTAGAATCCAGTGAAGAAGATTCCAGACACCCACGAGATCACTCTGCAGCACGGCACCAGGACGGTAAGGACTTCTTTCAGCACCCAGTGATTATTGCTTATGTGTGGAAATTGATTCAGTGACGCTCTGTTGGGAAGAAGAATAAGAAGGTCTATATTCATCGTAAGTGGGTTGTAATTAGCACCACATTTATTCAAATGATGCACACGTCAAAACATCTGGAGATCGTTTTCAGTTATTGGGTTTTTTTAGCCAATGTTCCTTCGCTTTTTCCTGATTTTCAGCAATAGCATTGGCATCGCGTCTGTTTTCCTTGATATTTTGTAGCAGTGAGGAAACATATAGTTTTGAATTCTCCATGTCTTCAGTGTAAAGCAATTCTGGTATCCACATCCTGAACTCTATTGCAGTTTTAAAACATTTCACATCTGAATAATTTGAATATGACACAAGACTTTAAATATTTGGCTTGCTGCCTTTTTCAGAGGAGTATGACTAAACTGTCAATTATTTTGACCTTCTACGGTCGGGAGGCCTCTTAATCATACAGATAATTTCTTCATTTTTAAATGTAAGCATATTGTCTCCTCAGGTATCGGCCCTTGCCTTAGACCCCTCTGGAGCCCGTCTGGTTACCGGTGGTTACGACTACGATGTGCGCTTCTGGGACTTTGCTGGGATGGACCAGGCTCTGCAGGCCTTCAGATCCCTCCAGCCCTGTGAGTGGTGAGTCAATTTTCTGGGAACAATGTGGAACATCAACACAGTTGCCTAACATGTGGTTAATTAGTTTCACGCAAACATCCATTAAACTCCCTGTGCCAAAGTGTAAGCACATGCACAAACACACACATTTGTTAAGCTTCATCGAGCCTTGTGTTCACCATGTGACATCCTCTCGTTTCATTCAAAATGAGCCTTTCAGAAGCAGATGGTGGAGATGTGTGTGCGTGTGTGTGTTTATTCTGTCTTCCACTGAAGCCATCATCAAAGATTACATTCTTTTTTTTGTTTTTGGGAACCAGTGGGCTGAGCTGGAGCAGGTTTCCCCTTATTAACAGACGTTTACGCTACATTTCATTTGATTACAATGTGATCGAGTAGTCTGTTTGGTTTACTAACAAGCTGGTCTCGAATAGAAAGCTGTGCTGCTGAGGTCCAGTGTTCCTCGTTTCTGACCCAAAAAGCCAACAAGCTTAGTCAGACTAAAACAAAAATTCAAATTAGCATTTGGTTCTGTATAGAGGCTTTGAAGAAGCCAAAGCCCCCCAATTAAAAACAGCACTGGTGTTACCCTCCCTTTCATTTTAGCTATGGAGCGTTTTGCTTAGTGTATGTAAATATTGGCGCCCTAGCTGCCCCCTGCTGTGTTAATGCTATTTGACTACTACTGACCTCAATTGCTCCCACTCTGGTTAAGTAGTCCAGATTGTTGCGTGTGTCCTCCATTGTATGCCGTGCCGTGCATTGTACAATGACATGCATATTTCTAAAATGTAAAAAACAAAAGAACCACAATATGTGTGTAATGGGTTTCCATGTCTTGGCTGAAAATGCCCTTATGTTCCATCACTGCTCAGTTGTTGTGTGTGACTGTCTGTCGCGTGTGGTTGATCAAAGAGACCCTTCATCACATGTACATCAGATGTTGTGTTGTTTGTTCCTATAGCTACACATATCTGTATTTGGTTTGGTTTCTGAACCCTTTATGATTAAAGAGCTCCTTGTATAACATTGTTTTGGTGCAGAACTCTTGTAATATCGCAGCTCGCAGATGGCTTGCAAACGGGAAACAAGACACTTATCAGAAACTATCAGCACCACGGAAATGCAAAAACTAGCTTTCCCTCAGATGTGTGTAATGTGTGTGTGTGTGTCCCCTCAGCCATCAGATCAAGTCCCTGCAGTACAGCAACACTGGTGATGTCATCCTGGTGGTTTCTGGCAATGCACAGGCCAAGGTGTTGGACCGCGATGGCTTCAATGTTATGGAGTGTGTGAAGGGAGACCAGTACATCGTGGACATGGCCAAAACCAAGGTAACATTGTGTTTATTTATACTTGGGTCATCTTTTGTAGTTTTGGGACATCATTTCACATAAAGCATTCGTCTGTGTACAGTACCAAATTCGGCTTATTATTACAATAAGCAGTTTTTATTTCACTGTTCAGTAATTATTTTACATTGTGTTTTTATTTTACCCTATTCTATTTTCCATATATATTGTTTTATAATTTCTGGATTTACTTGCACATTAGTCACTTGCACAATTGTTCTTGTTTTTTGTCTTATTTATATTTATGTTGCATTGTTGGAGGAGCCTGGGATTGAAAATGGTTATTGTAACATTGTACTCACTCTGCAATAGCTGAGCTCTGGTAACTTATTGTTTTCAGTGTCATTTCATGGATTATTATTATTGTGAACAATTATTGAATATATCCAGCCGCTTTAAGTATGTTACAAACATTTGTGTTTTCCATTCTATAGCAACAGCGTATACGCAGCCCAAGAGTGACTGCTTGTTCTAAACACAGACTAGCTGCTCTCATGTTCTGAGGGAGGATCCTGCCAGCGCATAATGTTAGCAAGGTGCTCCATGTACTGCTCTGCTTTCTGTATTGTATTCACCAGCCAGAGGCAGTATCAGGGGGAGAGGACCACCACATGCATCCAGGACTCTTGTGGTCCATCTCTTGCTTGTACTCTCTTTCTAAAAAGGAGGATCCTAATTATTGCCCATGTTTGGGGTCTTACTGTGATCCAGAAAGCTGTATTGGTGGTCACTAACCATCTGTGCCATCTGCAGTGCATTTAGCCAGAGTTTATACCAGCCATATGAACTACTTGAGCAAGTGAAGGCCCATTGATTGCAAGTAGTGTTTTCCTGGTTGTCCTACATTCTTGTCCTGCTCAGTCCCATCTGGATCTGATGGGAGAGTTTGCTTCAATGAGAATGCGTGTTGGCCGGCTGACAGTGTCCCAGTCGATTAGACGTGTCTCATGTGATAATGAAGTCTCTGCTTCCAGTCTGCCTCTGTTGACAGACAGGCACTTACTTGCCTTCTACCTCATCCCGCTGTGTGCCGAGGGATTTGTCAAACAGACAACTTTGTGCACATGCAATGGAATAACATGATTTTGTTTTGAATAATAATTTGTGCACGGTTTCCTAGATCCCAATGTCTTGAAATTGGTTGTTTTGATCCAATAATTGCCAACTCTTCAGGGAAGGGAAAAAGAGCAAAATCGTCATCAGAAAATCTGAAACCAGAAAAATCATTGGCTTTTTTGCTTCATAAAAGATGTAGAATTGTTATAAATATCATCCAGATGAACACGTTTAATTTGCCGTCACCTGCTTAATAGATGTATTGACTATGAGGTTCCAATTTTGAGTCAAATGACCTTAGCTTAAACCTTACAAATGCACTTAATGCAGTAACCCATGCTAAATGCTTCTGTAATGAAAGCAAGCTGAACATGCTACTGCTGTCCCCAGTTGGTCGCTTCTTGTTATCTCAAAGGTTTCCACTCTTAGTGCTATTTGTCATCAACCTGCTCTATT
Source organism: Gymnodraco acuticeps (assembly GCF_902827175.1). NCBI lineage: Eukaryota > Metazoa > Chordata > Actinopteri > Perciformes > Bathydraconidae > Gymnodraco > Gymnodraco acuticeps. The sequence goes on along the minus strand of NW_022992331.1, from coordinate 227,530 downwards.
TGAGTTCACTGTTAGTACGAACATCAATCTGCTTCTCTTTAGTCTTGGCAATTTGTTGACCTAATCTGTTAAAGGAAGAGGATCAAATGTGTTCAGGGAGGTAGCGGCCCCTTTTCCCTAACAATGAGCCAATAGTAAAGCGTGTGTGTTTGTCTTGAGGTTAGTGCACACAGCAGGGAAGCAGTAATTCACATCCCGTTTGAGCTTCAACCTCTTTGAAAAGCAATCTGTTATTAAACCTTTTCAACTATTAAACAGCAGTTCCCCTTTAATCCATTATTAAAGTGGTGTTTTTTGAAGTATTTGAAGGTGAATAGACGGGCCTCTTTCTGATACAGACATACCGATGTTATTCAGTCAGCTTCTGCTCTTGCAAGGCTCTGCTTTCTTGAGCATCCTGTCAGAAAGCGGTACGTGTCATGTCTGAAGTGCTCCTCTCTGACCTGGCAGGCCTGTCTCTGGGTTATCCCGCTTTGAAGTCATTTGTTATGAGTAATTCCCCACAGGACTACTCCAGCAGAGGACTTGTCTAAAAGGTTACTCTTGAAGGAGCTAGCTGTTTGAAGCCGTGACACTGCGTGCTGCTCTGCCTCAGAGTTCACATGCTCAATGTCAAGGTTACAATATGATCAAATTAAAGGTCCAAAAAGACTTCCTCAAGGGAGAGCCTCTTTAAGGGGTTTTCAGCTCAGGCAACATCATTGGTTCCTCCCCGGGAACTTCTCTTTGCGTAGTTTATGACCTTTAAGTTGCTTTGCACAGATTCCACTAGAAACCCTGAACATCCATTGTCACAAAAAAGAAACGCACCCCAGAAATATTTAACCGGTGCCCTTTCTAAGTCATGTTGGCTGGAGATTTAATAAATGAGGACCAACAGCTGTCACTGCACATAATGTGTGAGCTGTAAGATTGCATAACACGTTGTCTAAAGTGGTTCCTCCTGGCGACATTTCACCTATTGTGTTTCCACCGGCTCTTTATCGGCTTCTGCTTTGTAATGGGTTGAATTTCACTTTCTTCCTTTTCCAGGGCCACACAGCTATGCTGAATAGTGGCTGTTGGCATCCAAAGATTAAAGAGGAGTTCATGACCTGCTCCAATGATGGGTGAGTTTTATACAAGTGCTTTGAGTTGTAATGCAGATTCTAATATTTTGGATGGTACGAGACATATGCTATGCTTCAAAGTACGTTTCTCATTGATCTGAATGACTGTCCAGTCAAATGGTCTACTGTACAGTAACAATTATTTATAATATACTGACTTGTGTATGCCCAATACACTTACAATACACTAGTGTTTGCTCTCCTCCTCCACCAGCAGGGAGTCCTCTAGTCCAGATTATGCCAATGGAGAGACTCGCTTGGCCTCACATCTGTGCATTGACACATTTTATACTGTATGTGGTCCAAAATCAGCCTTTTTTTCACAAGCAGTGATTAAGACGATAGCAGACGCCTCACACACATATTGTCAATCGCTTTGCTTCAGAAAACGTTTTATTAGTCTTACTTTAAATCAGCACTAGTCCTGAATGAATACAGACGCGTTAACCCATTTCCATGTGTACAGGTGCAAGTTAATATTTCTGAATATGTGTGACTTGCACAGTGATGAGTCTAAGTGAGTGTGACAGGCAGCAGTGCAGAAACCATGGCCCTCATCATTAAGGGGAAACAAGGGCCTGGCTTTGTGTACAGACCGCTGTTTACCAGTGTTGCTGCTCTCCCAGATGTGGAGGCTGGTTTATTTAGCTCTTGTTAAGGCTCTGGAAATCCTCCCCTGGCACGTTAGCACTGGGTGTTGCCCCTGGCCAGCTCACAGGAGAACAGTGGAGAGCAGCGCACAGGGAACCATTCACAGGCAGAACAGCTGCACGAGAGTGGCATTCACAGCAACAACCTGTCTGTGTCGCAGAGATGGAAAGAGGTAGTGACTGCCTGAAGTGATTTACAGGTAAAAGGTGTCAAACCTCTCTTTTTGCCCTGTTACTTATTATCACTTCAGTAATGTGTGCAGTGAAAAACAGAGGCTTCTTGATGTAAGTGCTGTACTTCTTGGTTGAACCATTACCCCTAAAACTTCACACTTCTTCAATCAAAAGTCCCTCTCATTCCTCCAGTGCAAACAGCATGCCTGCGCCAGGGTTTAAACAGGTGCCAAACACACTACATCAGTCTGTGGTTCTGTTCTCCTCTTTTTCTGAGTTCAATGTTTGAGACTTTAAAAGCATGTTTGTTTGTTTGCGTTGGTGCATCTTTGCAAAGCCTCAGAGCAGAGCTCATGTGGCTGCACATGAAGCTCCAGTAAGCTAGACAAAAGGCCCCCAGGCATTTGCTGATGTGGTTCTGGATTTTACTCGGCACATACAGTGGGGCAAAAAAGTATTAAGTCAGCCACCAATTGTGCAAGTTCTCCCACTTAAAAAGATGAGAGAGGCCTGTAATTTTCATCCTAGGTACACTTCAACTATGAGAGACAGAATGAGAAAAAAAAAATCCAGAAAATCACATTGTCTGATTTTTAAAGAATTTATTTGCAAATGATGGTGGAAAATAAGTATTTGGTCAATAACAAAAGTTCATCTCAATACTTTGTTATATACCCTTTGTTGGCAATGACAGAGGTCAAACGTTTTCTGTAAGTCTTCACAAGGTTTTCACACACTGTTGCTGGTATTTTGGCCCATTCCTCCATGCAGATCTCCTCTTGAGCAGTGATGTTTTGGGGCTGTCGCTGGGCAACACGGACTTTCAACTCCCTCCAAAGATTTTCCATGGGGTTGAGATCTGGAGACTGGCTAGGCCACTCCAGGACCTTGAAATGCTTCTTACGAAGCCACTCCTTCGTTGCCCGGGCGGTGTGTTTGGAATCATTGTCATGCTGAAAGACCCAGCCACGTTTCATCTTCAATGCCCTTGCTGATGGAAGGAGGTTGTCACTCAAAATCTCACGATACATGGCCCCATTCATTCTTTCCTTTACACGGATCAGTGGTCCTGGTCCCTTTGCAGAAAAACAGCCCCAAAGCATGATGTTTCCACCCCCATGTTTCACAGTAGGTATGGTGTTCTTTGGATGCAACTCAGCATTCTTTCTCCTCCAAACACGTCTAGTTGAGTTTTTACCAAAAAGTTATATTTTGGTTTCATCTGACCATATGACATTCTCCCAATCCTCTTCTGGATCATCTAAATGCTCTCTAGCAAACTTCAGACGGGCCTGGACATGTACTGGCTTAAGCAGGGGGACACGTCTGGCACTGCAGGATTTGAGTCCCTGGCGGCGTAGTGTGTTACTGATGGTAGCCTTTGTTACTTTGGCCCCAGCTCTCTGCAGGTCATTGACTAGGTCCCCCCGTGTGGTTCTGGGATTTTTGCTCACCGTTCTTGTGATCATTTTGACCCCACGGGGTGAGATCTTGCGTGGAGCCCCAGATCGAGGGAGATTATCAGTGGTCTTGTATGTCTTCCATTTTCTAATAATTGCTCCCACAGTTGATTTCTTCACACCAAGCTGCTTACCTATTGCAGATTCAGTCTTCCCAGCCTGGTGCAGGTCTACAATTTAGTTTCTGGTGTCCTTTGACAGCTCTTTGGTCTTGGCCATAGTGGAGTTTGGAGTGTGACTGTTTGAGGTTGTGGACAGGTGTCTTTTATACTGATAACGAGTTCAAACAGGTGCCATTAATACAGTTAACAAGTGGAGGACAGAGGAGGCTCTTAAAGAAGAAGTTACAGGTTTGTGAGAGGCAGACATCTTGTTTGTTTGTAGGTGACCAAATACTTATTTTACTGAGGCATTTACCAATTCATTCATTAAAAATCCTACAATGTGATTTCCTGGATTCTTTCCCCCCATTCTGTCTCTCATAGTTGAAGTGTACCTAGGATGAAAATTACAGGCCTCTCATCTTTTTAAGTGGGAGAACTTGCACAATTGGTGGCTGACTAAATACTTTTTTGCCCCACTGTATCTAATGCTTTTTGGAGCCTGCCTCAGGACTGGATTTGTGAAGACTGCTACTGCAGGCTTAGAGTCACAGTCTATTGTTTTTTTGCTAATTAAATTGGTTGGAATTTTAACAAAACATGAAATAATGATTTTATGTTTTAGTGCTGCAACAAATGACTATTTTACTTTCTGATAAATAGACTATTTAGCTGCATTAATTGATTTATCTACTCAAAGTTTGGAAAACAGTAACACATATTCATTCTAATTTGATATCTTTAAATGTCTGTTTAGCCAGACCAAATCCCTATGATATTTAGTTTGACATGCTATTGATCAGAGAAAAGCAGAACAGTCGTCATCTTGAGAGGCTGCAAAAGAACAATGTGTTTTCTGTCGATTTAGTAATGGATACATTTACTAATTGCTTACAACTATTATGTTTGAAAGTGTGTTTGCTTGATTGACATGAGTGTCCGCTTATCACTGGCAGTTGTGGCCTCTTGCTCATCCTTCTGTAGCTCCATCGGCCCCCCCTGAAGAACCATGCAGAGGCCATTCTGTGGTCAGGGGCCCTCCTGAGAGAGGCAGTGGGCCAATAGTAGCAGTGGGTGTCTGCTGCTCACTGTTTCTGTTTGAACATCAGACCCACACCTACGTTTTCTGTCTTTCTTCCCGTGTCAGCCTAGTTAGAGAGTCTTTGTTGTGTTCATCTGAATAGCTTATTAAGCCTGATCAGTGGACCGCCCAGCTCCTTAATTAAAGGTACCTCTCGTTGTATGGAATCTCATTCATAAGAACTGCCGCCCAGCTCTTTTTGAATGATTTCATGAACAGAAACTCTTTTTCCCCCCCAGAGGAAGTGGATGAGAGGGAAGTACTGATGAAGCATAATGCAGCAGCAGCAGGGCGGCAGTGATTGTCCTTTCACACCGAGGGTTGAATGGGGGCTTCAGCAGGACTGTGTCAAGTCCGTCAGTGGAAGATTAGTCCTTGGACTGGTGTGAGGTTGTCAACATTTCACATTCTTCATCATTCTGTTTGAAAGATGTGTGATTGTTAAACGCCAAAATGTTTTCCGACATTTCATCCAAGAGGGAAAATGTGTATCAAGCATTGAGCCACTTTAACCAAGTCTTTGCTGAAAGCCTGAACACCTGTTTGAAAACCGCACATTTATTCCTCAGAAAGCGAAGGCTGGGTCGACTCCTGGTGGAAGTGTTTCTTTGGCAGGACTGAACTTCAATTCAACTGGAAATGTGGCTTGGACTTTTGTGTTTTTGTTTTTGAGAGCTGCAGCCTTTTTTTAAACAGTAGTGCCTTGAAAACATCTTGAATAAGTTATGCTCAAAGATAACAAACCGTACTGCAAACTGTAGAATTGTTAGTAAGCTATAACGAATGAAAGATTAGATTTTGTGGCTTATTGGCCATGACACTGCTGATTGTTGGGTTTTCCAGTGAGCCGGGAAAACAATACAAAATTGATGTTCTGCTCTTTAAACGACTGGAATTTCAGCCACGGTGGACACGAGGACAAGCGGCGACTCTCTAATTTCAGTTTTTGAGGCTCACATGCGCATTTGCACGCACAAAAACACACAATTTGAGGAATGTTTCCAGGAGGTTTGAATGCCAGGGATTCCCTTCCTGCTGGCTGCCTCTCAGGGCTGCAGCTGGATGTGTAGCTGTGTGCAAGGAGGCACAGAGGACACCATGGCAAACATGTTTCTACTGCCGAGGCACACAATATTTTTCTTTATCATGATATGACACTAGGGCTGCTCAATTAATCGTATTTGAATTGCAGTTACGATTATGGCTTGCAACAATTACGAAAACAACGTAATCGAAATAAAACGATTATTCTTTTATTATTTTTTTTTTTCACATTTTTATTTTTTTAATTTATTGGTTTTTCAGTTGAAGTATACTTAAAGTTCAGGGTAACCAACTGTTAAAAACATACTGTTCACATTTTGTTTCTCCAATAAATTGATGTTTTCAAAGTAAATGGATAATCGTTTTTAATAATCGTGGTATCAATTATTGACCCAAATAATCGAGATTATGATTTTTGCCATAATCGAGCAGCCCTATACGACACTTAAGGAAATGATCATAAATATAGTTTAACAAACCAGATTCATGATCTACTGCTTAGAATTTCCTGGTAATCCATAATGCAAGAATAGACATTTTTAAAGTCGGCATTTCATTCGCTCAATGTTTTTTATTCCTGTTTGCCCTTACTGTTTATTGCCTGCATACTGGTCCATTAAGTAAGTACTCTTTGTTCCAGTTTTTCAGCCAAATGCTTAGTGATACCTCAGTTTCAAATTATTTTTAAGGGGCAAGAGCTCTACAGCGGGGTTATTAAGTGTTATCTGCGTGACAGAACAGGGATGAGAAGTGAGGACAGACGTGTGTGTGATTCACACGGTTAAACACATCAGGTTCATCCACAGTCCAGCTCATCTCCTACTGTTCCCCACCTTACACTGCAAGTGTTCCATATCATGCCCATAACCGCACATACCATACCTTTTTAAAGAGTGCATTTCTACTTCTGGTTCATTTTACAGTCATGGCTGGATATTTCACTGACACTAACTTTTAGTTTGTGAACAGGGTGTTTGTTTGTTTTCTTATTGAATATGCGGGGGAGACATTATCAACCAGATTGCTTGATTACATCTGAAGAGCTGTCATACTGACTTCTTTAAGCTTGAGTCAAGCATTGTGTTCCTGCAGTGTGTGGTCTCGCCCTCCCTGCTAAGGACTTTTTCAGGTAGATTTCTTTTGATCTTTTCATATTGTGACTTTATTTATCTTACTGTACCCACAGAGCATCTGTCCCTAGACCACTCTTATTTGTGCTTGCTTGAGTACCACTATGTGTATGCCTCCTCCCAAATCCTTCTGTTATTTGCCCACTTTATCTTCTTCAGCTGTGATGCAAAGATCTTACTGTACCTCCTAATCCACATTTCTCATAACAGAGCCCTAGTTAGTCAGTCAAGCGACCATTGGGCATCCCAGCCTATCCTCAACACCGGAGTTTGACTAATAAACAACCTTATACAAGACCCACGTCTCTCTTATTCCTCTCTCCTTCTTATCTAATCATCTAGGAAAGGGATCATCCCAGCAGCCTATAACCTGATGGACAGATACAATCTGGGGCCTGTGGAGTTGTCACTCCTCAGTTGATGTGTGAATGACTGCTGCCTCGTAAAGTGCACACGCATGACTGAGGATGTATGGCTCTCATTTCATTACATTCACCCCTCTGTCTCTGAAGCGTTTGTGCGGGGAAAAAGGGACTGCTGATTGAAGAGAAAACAGAGTCTTCATGCTGCATGGGAATATTTTGACATTTCCTTTTTTTTGTTGCCGTTACTTTCCCCAAACAACCACCTCCTCTGAGAGAAAAATGCTTTGAGTCTGCACCAGATGTTGCCCTCTGGAGTAAAAGAATCAACTTCAATTAGTTGTAGCTGCAGTTATTGTGTACTTTTTGAAAGGGGGGCGATGACGATTATGCACTTTAATGAACAATTCTAGAGTGCCACATGAGCGGCGACAGTTTCCCTGCTCTGTATCTGGCCCCTGACAGGTTATGGGGGGGCGGGGGTAGTCTTCACCCTGTGCTCGGGGTTGGCTCAACACTGGTGGGCTCCAGCTTCTCTCTTCTTCTCTCTGACTGCCAGCAGTGCCATGTTTTGGAAAGAGCTCTTACGATAAATAGCATTCCAGGTTTTGTGTGCTGCGCAAAAGGTTATGTTGTCTTTATTGGCTTGACAGACGCCTACCTTCTCTGTAAACAAAATGGAGATGTCTGTGTGAGGCAGCAGGTGGAGCGATCTGTCATCCAGTCCATGGCTATCACTCTTTCTCAATCACTCTCAACACACACACATTTGAAAACGTACTGTAAATTGCAGCAGCTTTCACACTTCTCATATACGTGGCTTTTGCATTTTTTCCAGCAAGTGATTTTTTTAATTTTTAAACCGCTTTGGTTTATGTGGATTTAAACACAACTATGCATCAAACAGAGTTTTATTTGACCCTTGCCAGTTCTCACTCAAACCATATGTCTTCGGCTGGCATTTGTATCACATTGTTAGACTTATCCAAACACAGTTGAGTGTGTGTGTCTGTGAGTTTGTAGCCGGTCATGGAGGAATCTCTGCCTGGCTGTGAGCAGCAGCCCTGCCTGTGTGTTTATACTCCTCTGCTGACCCCGTGACCCAGAGGTCAGGATGCTCACTAAAGCAAGCAGAGGGTCACAGACACATTTGGACACGCTCTGTCTGGTGTGTGTGTGAGAGAGGTTGGCTAAACATGTTTGTGTGTAGTCAGGTAGTTCAATAAATACATGAGGAGGTTTCAGGCTCTTGAAGTCACGTAGCTCGGTACTTCAGTTTGTCCTCTTCTTATTTAACAGTTTATTTATCTCTCTTCTTTTCATAGTTGTTTTTGTATCACTCAGCATCCCTAATAAACCTTTCACAAAGCCCTGGAAATAAATAAAGCTAGTATATTGTTACATTTGAGATTATGTGAAGGGAAGTTGTGAGCAGCCGTCCTTGCAATGCCAACAGGGTCAAAGGTGAAACTTTCCACCTTGTTTTAATATAAACAATTTGGTTTTCTCCGATCATCGTCCACTCTTCTTTGAAATACAAAGAATGCTGAAATACAACTTATTTGACTATCTTTTTTAGATTATAGGGTATCAAAAAGGCAAACAAAATAAAATTTGGGCGGGCGTTTTAGGCTATCATTTCACAGTAATTTATATATCTTAATTTAGCATTGTGTTTTTGTTTTTTTTTTACAGGTAAATTAGTTGGTGGTTTAATACGGAGCCCCCTAGGGGACATGGAGAAGAAGAAACAAATTATTTAAAAAAAAAATAAAAAAAAAGTTTTGCGAGATCTCGCAAAACCCCGTTGCAGTTTGTAGACGGTCCCTAAGTACTCCTCTCCCTCCTCAAGCTGCAGATTGTGACCAATTCTTGATGTTTAGCTCGGATGACGGCGCGTATCGAACTGTTCTGATAGAAACGACTCTGTAGCTCGTTGTCTACCTTGCTATGATTGTTTGTATTTTACAACGTTATGTTCATGAGTTATTGATCCGCGAAATTCGAATCTGTCAATAACTCAGCTCAGAGGGACGTGCATGTCCCCTCGCTCTGAGTGTTCTCTTGAGGTGTCTTCACTTATGTGAAACCCTTTATATATACAGTCTATGTGTGAAACCCGTGCCTATTGCCAAGCACTGATGTTATATCTTTATATTTAAGGCCAAGCTCAAAGTAAAATCGATGAACCGCTCCATTGTTGTGGTTTCTGTGTTGCCGTAGCAACCGAACTGACCAGGAAGTACATTGAGCTAAATGAAAAGTATTGCGAGGTCTCGCAAAACATTATTATTATTTTTTTTTTCAAATACATTTTTTTTTCATCTCCATGTCCCCTAGGGGGCTCCGTAGTTTAATGGATAAATCACATATGCTTTTATGACAGTTATTTGTTTTTTTTAAAACAAAATGTACATTCTAAAGATTTAGCATTTAATTCATCCTTTTTAATGGTCTGAGTTGTGTAATATTTCCTGAAAGCTTCAGACATGCCTTTCAGGCTGATCTACTGGTCTTCTGTTCACTCTTCCCTCACTCTGAAACACTGAGCTGCCTAACCTTATGTTCATGAGAATGACTGTAAGACACTGTATCTCGATATGATCCAGATCTATTGCAGCTGTGAATGGTGTTGATCACATAATATGTTTTGATGGATAGATATTTTATGAGGGATTGAGTTTGATGAGTATAAATTCCCTGTCTGTCCGCAGCACTGTGCGCACATGGGACGTGAGCTCGGAGAAGAAGCACAAGTCCGTGTTCAAGCCGCGAACCTTCCAGGGGAAGAAGGTCATCCCGACGAGCTGCACCTACAGCCGCGACGGGAAGCTCATCGCAGCCGGCTGCCAGGATGGCACCATCCAGATCTGGGACAGAAACCTCAGCGTGAGTCTTCAAACACAAACAATGTGCAGTTGGTTGTAAACATAGGATGTCTGATTTGTTATGGCCTCGGGTACAGAGTCATGAGACATGGGTCAGCCGGTCACAGGCCACAGAGGGGTCAGAGTTCAACAAGTCAGGAACACTGACCAGAATTGAAAATGCCTGACTTTAAAATGCATTTTGTCCAAACCGGGAGTAGTTGAGAACATTATTAAATAGCCTGTTTGACCTGTTTTGACCCCATTATCACATTGAAAAGATAAAAGTTGCTCTTATTCCATCTAAACTCTGGAGAAAGAGCCTACAGCCATGTTAGAAACTCTGCGGAGCTAAATCAATGCTAGCATCTACAATGCTAGCATGATGTTTTGCAGCTGTGATATTGATGCGTTTTAAAACATTATTTGTGTGTGTTAGCATGCCAACATTCGCTAATAAGCACAAGTAAAGCTCAGGCTGAAGAGAGTTGTGCAGCTATTTGGCCATAAACCAAAGTATTGGGAGAATTTGATAAAGACTTTGGATCTGACGATAAAACTCCAGGGATAATCATAGTGATCTAGAAGTTGTTTGTTTAATTTCACTGCACTAGGACTGACCATCAGCCTGTCATTGCTTTCCCTAGAGTCATACCCCCAGCGGGGCTCAGAATAGCTGATTATGTAACTGACGTATGATGGTTGAGTCGAGGAAAGTTACAGGGAGGGCCAAACACAATTTCCCTCTGTATGTTTTCCTCTTTAGTAAATTAGACTAATTAAGTGTTCATTACCGTTTCCAGCATTCACAATGTTGAGGTAATAGTTTATATTGGCTCCCAAGAAGCATTGCTTTCTTTTACTTGGTTGTTTTCACTCCAAATCTGTGGATTAAAAAGACTTCCATTTTGGGCTGCAGAATGCATGTCCTCCATCTTTCACCGAGGAGAGATTCCGGCTCTCTCCTTTGTTGTTTCACCTTAACTCATTTCTGCTTATTACCCATGAGCCTCTCCTCTTGATGGCTGTCACAGTGACACATCTCTGGTTAGTGTATGGGCATTAAAGGAACATGTTTCGCAGCTTACAGCTCACTCGCAAAATTCATCCCCACTAGACAGATGTGAAGAATCGTGAGAGGTGCTTCCTGTTGAAGAGGGGGCTTTACATTGGGGATATGAAGTAGTCTTATATCATTATTTTTAAAGATGACATATTGCAGGCGTCATTCCAGTTAGGTAATGTCTCGTATTATTTCTAACCTTTTTGCAAAATAGTTTCACAAGATTAAATACGATGTGAGAAATCCTTAGTAGATTCTCAGCTGAGAGCCTTAAAAAAACAAAAATAAAAATTGATAGAGGACTTCCTGGAAATGTTTTTTTAGTACTTTCTAAAACAGCCAGCATCAGGTCAAAACACATTTGGAACAATAGAGTGCCACAGTGACACGTCCTAAACTCCTTCCGGTTCCTTCGACAAAAAGCAACGCAATTTCTCCATAGGATTTTGGAAAATAGCTCGAAATAAGGTCTGTGGTTGACACACATTTAAGAGACGGATCACGTTTTGTTCAGCCGGATAATATCCACACGTCTACCCTGCTTCTATCATTTTCGAATCATAAATCTAGTCGCCAGAAGCAAAATGCTAACGTTGTGCTATAAACGAACTACAGCAGGGCGTATATCTGCGTATATCCCTTTATAAATGCTTCAACGTCACGCCGACTTAAGATCCATATTCAAAAATACAGATTCAAAATTGTACAAGTTGAAGCTTTTGTTTTAACAGTTTGCAGAACACGGGGAAAAACAGACTTTGAGGGAGTGTTTTACGTGTTCGGTATAATGGCGTAAAACGGCCTCGACAACTTCTGTAGTCCTATTCAGCCACTTGGTAACAACCATCGTTTTTCAGACACGTAAACTCTTCAAAAATCACCAGTGGGGTCACTGCTGATGTATTTAATGTCGTAGAACAAAACGTGATCTGTCTCTTCAATTTGTGTCGACCACAGACCTTATTTCCAGCTATTTTCCAAAACCCTATGGAGAGATTACATTGCTTTTTGGCGAAGGAACCGAAAGTGGTAAAATGCTAACTTACTTCCGAGTTTTAGGACGTGTGGTACTTTTTTATGAACTGTGAATAATAGGTTGTTTTTCTGCCCCCCAAACAATTCGGCACACTTTTACTCTAATTCGTTTTGTTCCACTCATTTCATCTGTCCGACCCCGCGTGTGGACAAGGTTGAATAATTCTGTTGTTTCATCTGAGAATAGTGACAGTGACAATTAAGCTGCAGTTAGTGAGTTGGAACAGCTTGATTGGAGAGAGGGGCTTATCCAGATTAGTCGAATGAGAAGTAGGCTACACGATAATTACTCCGACAGTCAACTTCGTAATCAGAGGACCCATAAAAAATGTATTCAGATGGAGAATTGCTATTGTGGGAGCTTTTGTGCTTCAATGTAGACTCACCCATCATCCCACCCTCCCACCAATTTAAAGCTCTCCACATTTATTACCCCTCTTTCTCCAAGCTAAATATTTACCCTGCGTACCATAGTCGCGTCTGTTGCCTGACCACTGGAGCCTGACTGGTGGGTGCCCTCTGCCCCAAACTGCAACCTGTGCTGCTGACTCCAATCCAGCCACAATCCTAAAAAGGAGTTGACCTCGCTACGCTTTTATCACTGCGCCCTCCCCCACTCGAAGCAGGCCCATCTCCCGTTGTATCGCCTACTATTACTCACGGCCGGAATATGCAGGCAGATCAATCAAAATCAATCGTGTACATGACTTTGAGCTCGAGCTGAGCCTGAGAAGAAGCTATTGAGGATGACACATCATGCTCTTGAACCCTGACTAAGCTGATTGATCCTGCGATGGAAGTCAAGTAGGTCTCTTTTAGTGGACTGCCACAGAGAGTGATTGCATGCTCATTCTCTGACCAGAGGGGTCGGTGCCAGAATTACAAGACTGCGTTTAAATGGTTGCCAGGTAATGTGCACTCTGTGAAAGTCCGTGCGTTGGGGGGGGCGCAGGCCTTCGCTCAAAAACGTTACCACAGAGACCTGGGGAATGTTATGATGTCACTGGTGGACTTGGATGTTTCCAGACTTCAAAGAGGGACCCCAGACAAGGTGGGTTTGATGGACTACTCCTTTGGGGAGTGTATCACGAGATGATGGCAAACTTTCTCTTGTTTTCTGCTTTTGCTGGCTTTGTCACATCAGTCCTGACGTTTAAAATAAGTATGTTAAATTATTTAGCCTAATTTTTGTCTTCAACCCATATTGTTATTTGTAAACTCCACTCAACACTAGCTTTTTAATCTCATCACACACACGGCTTATTGTCACCTGCACCAGTCACACCATTTACAGTTACTGGCCTAATAGGACGCTCAACACAGTAATGCTATCCTGCACATCATCACTGTAAACTACTAACTCTGAGGCTCGTAAAAGTGTGGGCTGTGGAAGATTAAAACTAATTACAAAGGACTCTCTCCAAGTCTAATAAAAATGTTTAGAAAACAGTCCAGGCTGGAGTGCATACAGGGGCCTCATATCATGAATATGTCTCCATGGAAGTGTTTATAAAGACGGTTTGATTATAACCATTTACGCTGGATCTCATCCTGCAGCTTCCATTGTAACTCTTCCATGACTCTTTTTTTACACGTGAGGTAAAAAGTTATTAAATGAACTTCAAAAAGGGTTTTTATTAAAGTGAATTTGTCAGCTTTCAGTTTAGTGCTCATTCCTCACCCACACAAAACAAACCCGTAAACAACATGTACAGGATCCTACATTTTGCAGTGTGTTGCTGAGAAATAGATCAATCAAGTCACTTCAATGGAACACAGTGGCAGATTATGTGGACACACACTCTACTGTGATCTGCTAACACACACACACAGCTTCGCCATCACCACTTGTTGATTTCCATGAAAGATCAGGGGCCTCATTTATAACGCCGTGCGTAGGATTCACGTGGGAAGGTTGCTTACGTATAGAAATCCAAAAAATAGGTTCAGAAATTTTCCGACATTTTCCGATTCACCAAACATTGCGTACCAGCGAGGAAAGTGCGTACAGCACTTCCTACGCCGGTTTCCCTTTTATAAATCACAATCGACTCGAAATGCGGTGCAGCTTTTGCGGGCTTCACGTAACGCCCATATTTGCCTATAATAGTCAAAGAAACGCCCATTCATTCATTCTGACTGACTTTAAGAAGAAGATCGCAGGAAATGACGACAGAACAGCTAAAAAAGACATCTCACACCGTGTCAGATTCTGGTTATTTTGGGGAGGTGGAGATAAATCATATTGTTTGGTGGATGCCGTTTGAACCAGAGTAGCAGCATGGAGGTCGGATCGTCACCCACATAAATAAATAAGTGGTCCGAAAAAGGTTCATGACAAAAAAAATACACATAGCCTTCCTCAGGCAGTGTGTTTGTACCGGGGACAGGAGACCCCCCCTTGATGAGAGACTGTAAGAAATGATCGGGGAATCCCTCCGGAGTGGAGTCATGACGACTGGATCTCAATTATGTTTTCGTATTTGGTGGTTTGTGTCCCAGCTGTCGATCAGCTGTGCGCAGCGTCTCCACTGCAGCCTGTGCATCTCAACCCCCCCCCCCCCCCTCCCCGCAGCAACTCTATATTCACCAGTTAAAGGAAATACAACTAATGTGTTGTGTTATATCAGCTGTACAATTTACCACATATGGTGTTCTTAGTTTCCATACCTCCTGTGTTTTATGAGCGACTTATCAAGTCTTAGCAAACGGCATAAAACATGATTAAACATGGTAGTATATAAAACCATGCTCGTACAACCTATAGAAATGCAAAACCGCATCATTTATGAGAAAACATTTCATAACATTAACACAACATATTCGAGGTGGTTTTAAATAACATATCCGTATTTATTTATTTCTCCAAGTTATGTTTTTGTGTGCACTGAGGAGTCTCAAACAGGCGTTTGTTTAATCATTTTAAGATTGGCTTTAATCAATGTTTGAAAATGAATTCTTCATATGATAAATGAGAGGTAACATTTTGTTTATGGAATTATTTCCACATATTTCTCTCCATTTTTCCTTCTGCCAACGGTGTCGCAGTTTCTCGTCCCTCCCGTGTTTGTGCTTAGTGCGTACGCATGGGTTAGAGTTTGCGTGGAGGACTGCACGTTTTCCCGTCAAGTTAGTATTTTATAAATCGCAAACATTGCGTAGAAACTGGCGTACGCCATTTTTTGAGCGTATATCCCTTTATAAATGAGGCCCCTGAGCAGCTGCTCAGGACTGCGGTTTGGCCACTTGATCCTCAGAAAGTAACAGAGGTCAGAGTGAGATGTTACTGCACAGCGGGCATCATTCAGTCTTTCAGGTGTATGCACTTGTAACAGTATGAAGGTTGGTGAAAGTCAGTATTTATAAAATGAAACGGAGACAGTGTGGTTGGAACAGTTGGTCCTGTGGTAGATTGTTAGCATAGTCTGCTGCGGATGAAACCCAACGCTGTGGTCCATCAGCTATTTATCAAACCCTGCTGCTCTATGGGTGTAGATGTGGATTAAAGGCTCCGTTTGTGAGCATGCACATGTAAGTCAGAATGAGAATCAGAATCAGAATACCTTTATTAGTCCCACAGAGGGGGAATGTACATTGTTACAGCAGAAAAGTGCCAAAGACAGCTTAATGTCTCCTACGAAGCATGCATAAAAAAACTATTAAAGATACATGTGCATATGCCTGCATGTATTGACAACCTTATATGAAATGTTATTCATGCATATCTGTGTGTGAAATTGCACACTCTGGCTGGCCATATAAAATCAGTTTAGGCAGAGGAGAAGGGCACAGTGCACAGAGGAAGTCACGAGGCGCTAGAGAGGCTTCAAACTGTGTATGAGAATCGGGTTTCACAAACCGGCTGTGTAGATTATCACAGGAAGCAAACACCATGGCATCTTCCAATGCCAGCCAACATCAGGATAGTAAATAAGCACTCATGCTTTCACAACAGCAGTAAAGTATCTAGAAATAGCAAGAGGAGTGTATGTTTGCAATAAGCAGCTAGAATAACCACAAGCTTCCCTATTGAAGGCACTGCTCTTACATACTGGGTTATTTATCAAGTTTTAAAACTGAGATACTTGGAGATAATGTCCTGCCTTGTTTTCTTTACTCATTTAGCACCCTTGTGTTTGTTTTCTTTTCATAATACACTCCAGAGTTGAACGAGGTGTGCCTTTTCTCATTCCACCTTTTTCTTGTTAGGACGAGAGAATATTTTTAAAATCTATAAACTGATATACAGAAAACAGTCATTTTCAGTCTAAAACAAATCAGACACTGAAGACAGACGGTATAACATAACATTTCAACATACAAAGGGTTAAAGCACAGTGTGGGCTAGCAGCAGATGGGGTTCATTTTGGAAAGAAAGACATCCGATGAAAAGAGGAACAAAAAAAAAAAGATTTATTGAGTGCTGAACAAGAACTCATAACTTTACTTACCCGAGGAAACGTGTCGCTATGTTGAACAACATGTGTTGTGGTTATGTTTTATTAAAATACGCTTGTCTTAGAAGTCTATTTATGGTGTAATATCTACTTAAGATGAACTGTATTTTCACCCTGCATCTCTCCAACACCATTATTATTTTTCACATTACATATCTGCATGGACTATCCTCTCCGCTTTTATTGTATGCCATTGAGCTTCATGCCACAGCCCATAAGACGAGATAAATACCGTACAGGAAAACAGTTCATCAGCAGACCCTCCTGTTCATAGTCCACTGACCCCACCCAGCCTATTTGTGCTGCCATGCATAGATTAGGGGTGTTGAAAATAATCGTTTCTACGATGCATTGCGATGCGGACGTGGACGATTCGGTCTCGATGCAGTGACGGAAGATAATCGGTTATAGCGTAGTAACGTTGCTTCCTGATTTTCCGGCCGCGGCTTTACTATAACGTTTATTTTTTCTGTCACTTAATATCAAATCGGTCGGTGACGCAGAGATCAGGGAACAGACGTGACAGCGGCACAGCAACACCAAACACGGAGCAGTCTGCTTTATCCACCAACCCAACACCACCAGTCCAGAACCAACAGCAGAAGGACCCGCTCTGAATCACTCCGTGTCGCTGCGGCACAGAGACACAGGGATTTATGTTTTTCAAAAATAATCGCGTTACAATCATGTCCGGTTTTTGGTGGATTTAATTAAGTGTTGGATTGCAAAGTATGAATGTCCTCTAGCAATTTTCAGACGATATATACGTGTGTAAAGTTTGTGAAGGCAAGAGGAAAAAAGCTTCCGCGATCACCGTCTCCTCTGTTCCTCCAAGCCCCGCCCCCTCCCTGAAAATAATGAGTGACAGGCTGATAGTGACCCGATAGAAACTTTATTATTCACTTAATCACTGAGATATAATGAAGCTAATTTAATCTCATACATTCATGGGATTTATGTAACAGTAAGACAGAGAATGTAAGTGTGCACCCACATGCAGTATTTTAGTTGTTATGCTGTTGTAAATACTCCTGTTGTCTGCTGTGTTCAGACTCAAGTCCTGTGTGTGATGCCACATTCAGGACATTCAGTGTCCTTTCTTTAACAGAAGACCGTTGAGCTGCAGCTAGACAGCAGAAGCATTATTTTTGAGGATGGAACAACTTCACACACAGATATAGGGAGGCTAGACCTATACAATTAATTTATTTTGGTTTATAAATGAATGTCAAGACATTTATGTTATTGATTTCTGAGGCACTTTCTAAATAATAAAAAGAGAGTTCATATGTATTTACTGCATGTATGCATTGATGAAAAATAAGCCATGTGCAGTAATATAGAAAATTGAGGATGCAACGCATTGGTATGAATCGTGATGCATCGGGATATCGAATTGAATCGAATCGTTGACAGGATAATCGTAATCGAATCGTGAGACCAGTGAAGATGCACAGCCCTAGCATAGATGCGCTTACAGTTATATGAATGGATATTTCGTGTGTTTGGAATCGTTCCCATTGTTCATGTGCACATGACACAGTGGTGACTGAGGTTGTTTTGATTGCATGATTGTTGCTGGGCCTCCTATGTCTTTGTTTTAGTCTGCTCAAATAAAGTAGGCAGTTCAGTGAGTCACCATGCGTTGTGTTTGGCGGGTTTAAAGCCTTACTTATTATGCTTTAGCCGCTCTGTAGTAGGACTGAGATAGCTTAGCTGTTCAACTCGCTATAAGATTAGAAACTGTTCTTTTTCATACTACAACGACCTTTTGACTTTTATTTCTCAACCATGTCAATTTCCAAGGCTGCGAATAAAATAATAGGAAGATTACCTAAGATAAGGAATGAGTAGAATGGATTTGAGTCAAAGGTAATATATGAGTAAAATGATGATGGAATCCCTGAGACGCTACAGAGGCTAAATGGCCATGGGCTGAAAAAGTAGAATCCGTGTTATCTACAGTTCAAGGTAACAGTGTTATCTGTCTCGTCCGAGTTAATGACTTCCCTCCATTTACTTTGAAAGTAAAGTATGGCCTCGTTTCCTTCTTGTATCATAAGGACGCATCATTCATTCACCCCACGCTCCACTCTCTTCTGCTCTTTGTGCCAGAATGTCTCTTTCTTATCTGTCTTCCACACTCTGTGCTCACTTCAAATGACTTATCCACCTCTCTGAGTGAAAAGCCCGTATTGCTGCAATTCTCTTTTCACTGATTTATTTGCATTCCGTTTGAAATGAATGAAGATGTAGCTGTATAAACCAAGGTTATGTTTGTTTGAGCATTAGCAAGCCTGCTTCCCAGACGATTGCTTCATCACGGCCCTTTTAATCATCGATCTGTGTAATCTGGCTGTATCTACGTAAAGCTAAGGCAGTGGGAAGTAGATGAGGAAGAGAGAAGACACAGGCAGAAAGACATTGCGGTTCAAACCACTAGTTTATTTGTTTGATAATTAAAGTCATCCATCAAGCATGAATGTCAAACATTTTCTGGTTTCAGCCTCCCAGATATTCTTAATGTGCTGCTATTCTTAGCTCTACATCTGTGTGCAGAGAATATCTTGTCTCAGATTGTTGGGACAAAACATCACCATGGGCTGAGTTTTTATTTCATTTTTTAAACACAATAAAATAATTGAAATGTAGATTAATTTACTATGGATGTAATAACTAGTTGCTTCCCATCCATTCATCTTCTACCACTTACCTGAGTCTGATCGCGGATGTAGCAGTGTCAGTTGTTGCTTGAGTTAAAAAGATCTAAAATCTCACTGCTACAGCTTTTTTCTTAGTCATAGAACATTTAATACACTTGAATTATACAAGCATGATACACATTTTAACATTGTTGATTTTGTTTACTGTTAATCTTCTCTTCCCATCTGTACATTGCACACATTTTGGGTGGCCGTGTACTTTTAAGAGAGCTTTCATTCTTGCTGTTCCTTTGTGTGTATGTGTGAGAAAGAGGGGGGGGGGGGGGGTCGTGGTGTGTTGAGCTGGGTTATTTCCAGCCTGGAGCGGCAGACCTTGGCAAACACACTCTCTGCCCTACAGTAGTACACCAGGCACTAGCTCAGAGTAAGGAAGGGAATCTCATAGCTCGCCATGTTGAATACGTGACTTTAATTTCCAGCATTTCAGCAGTGGCTGTGATTCATTATGAATATTGTGGAGGATTTTTATTTGAATGTTATTTCTAATAGTTTCCAAACTGTCTTTACGACACTTCTCCTGAAACTCATAAACCCCATGAACTACAAAGGTGTGATTCCCCCCCCCCCCCCCCCTTTAGCTTTTGTCATCAGTTTGTTCTCACCTTTATACAATGACCTCAGCTGAAATATCACTCAGCCTTCTTGGTTTTCAGTGATGCATGCTGATCATCTCAGCCAAGATGTGTAAGATGACATTCTCATATACAGCAACATGCCGAGGAAATAGTTACCAGGGCAAAATCTCCTGACTGTGATTGGTGAATCGTTGCTCAGAGGGCTGTGATACTCAGTGTGTGGACCACCTCTTTCCATCGGGAGTTGCTGGGGCTTGTGTCGTTTTGTCTAGGCTTCAAAATGTAATGATCTTTAGGGATTCAACGCTTATTTTTGCTTATTGTCTTTATCAATGTATCTGCTGATAACGGTCCCAAACCCTAAGATATTGAGTTTATTATCACTTTAAACAAAGAAAGAAATCAGTTTGAGATTTTTGTTGGGAGATCCATTATCAAACTACAAGCAGGTTTATCTTCTTTCAGTTTTAGATACATAATAATGGGACTCTTTCGTCGGACATCTCCTGCTTTTTTATAATCCTTCTAAATTCAAAACTCCCGGTTTGTAACTTGTGTAAACCCGATTCACCCTAACATTTATTATATTTATATTATTATCATCAGATTAACTTGTGCTTTCTCAGGTTTGGCATACTATTTTCAAGCCAGAGAATACATTCTAAAACTTCCACATGTTCAATAGTCCTCACCATAACTATAAACCTGACTTTGATATGTAACATTGTTGGAGTTGTTCTTTGCTCTAGGGGTTTAGGGGTTACGTATTCACTTCCAAGCCCAGACGTTGTTGATCAAATCTTAGTTTTCTCAACCTCAAACTGCTGCTGACTCCTATGTGTTTTTACACATTGATGTTGTCCTGTTATAGGAGGGCTAATAATCAAAGAGAATCAACAAAGAGATGCTACCTATCTCATGGCTTCAGGTAACAGGGTGTCTGATGTGCGTTATTGACTGGAAAACTACCTGAAGTACCAATAGTTCATATTATTTCAGATAGCAGCAAAGTAGAAAACGGAATCTTCCAGACTTAGTGCCTACACGTGCCAAGGTACATTTCTGTGGTCTCTAGTCTCGCTAAAGAGTGCGGTGGGTACAGTGTAACGCTGCTGGTGTTTCATAAGACTTACTGGGCTATTCAGTGTGGTGTTCATAAAGGAAATGGAAACCTTGTGTTGCTTTGAAGACATGGAGAGTAAAAAAGGTATTTGTGTTACTGCAGTGAGCGAAACATCTGCTACTGAAGCAAAGCATTGGCAGTTTGATACTATAGTGCACCGGGACCTTTATACAAGCTCTTTTTGATACTGATGAGCAGTAGGGGAAATGCAGTGGTAGCCAGGACTGCACTATTTATTCATGTTGTTCTGTAATCATTGATCAATAACATCTTAGTTGTTCTTTGTAATTCCTGTGATAATTGATACATTTGAACAGCATAGAAATAAACCCCCTTGTGTATTTGCTAGATTATATCTACTTTTGTCACTTACAGATAACTATAATTAGAGAAAAAAAGTGTTATTATGACCTTGGTACTAGCCAGACCAAGCACATGACCTGGATTAATGACATTTATTTACATTGATTTGACCCTCTAAAGGTGGGGTAGGTCATTTTGGAGAAACCGGCTCGAGTGCGCTAGAATTTGAAAATATACAGCCGGAAGAAATCTGCCCCTTCCTTCAGAGTTCCTTACAGAGCCCCTCGTCCAACACACACGAACGCGCACATGACCAATGAGGGCACGAGATAAGTCTGTGCACAGATGGAAGGCTGACAGGCAGGTAGGCCATCCAGTTACTTTAGCCGGGCCGGCTAAAATGATTGGTCGTGCTTTTTACAGTACCACGGCTTCCAGAGATGACGTTTTTTTATGGATTTGTTGTCAAAGCACTTCAGATATTCATTGCTATCGGATGTTAAGAGCATTCCATGGAATATAACAAAAAGTGTATCTCGAGCCGGTTTCTCAAACTTACCTACCCCACCTTTAACGCTAGTTTGTCTTTAAATATAAACTTTGAATGCATTGTTTTCTCTTTTTCTTCTCAGGTCCATACTAAGTTTCACTGTAAGCAAGCACACATTCCAGGATCAGACACCTCCTGCATCGCCTTTTCCTACGATGGCGTGACCCTCGCTTCACGTGGAGGTAAGGCATTCAGTTGACAGTATGCTTCTAACACCACATCCAGCAGTTGCACAAATTGAGGATGCTTAAGGTCTAATTCTCAGTCTTACTCTTAAAGTGACGTTTTTTAAGCAGAGAAGTAGCTTCTCTCTTACTTTGCAAATAAGCAGGCGCCACCACCAACAAAACAAAGAACATTCACTAGAGCTATAGAGACGGAAACTCTTGAGTTACTCCCTGGCATGTGACCCAGTCAGGAGGTTTCTGACACAAAGACAAACAGCCCATAACTCTGTGCAAGAGTCCTTCAGTCAACATATTTATGTAATGTAAATGAAAATAACTCTAATCAAGAAAAGGCAAAGTAAATAACTGTCTGAACTTTCTGTAAATATCATCATTTAAAGTCTGTCCGACCTGTCTCCATCTATTTTCTAGGCGATGACACTCTGAAGGTGTGGGATATACGTAACTTCAAGAAGCCTGTGAACGTAGCTACGGGTCTGACCAACTACTTTTCAATGTGAGAATTTTAAACTGTCTTCGAAAGTCTGCTTGATTAATGTAAATAATGTGTGAATTATGAACCGATGATAATGTATGGGTGTCGTTTTCTCTGCCAGGACCGACTGCTGCTTCAGCCCTGATGATAAGCTTCTTGTTACGGGGACCTCTGTGAAGAAAGACGAGGGAAATGGAAAGTTGGTTTTCTATGAGCGAGCTTCCTTCCAGAAGGTCTATGAAATAGAAGTGCCCAAAACAGTAAGTCCTGCCTTAATCTTTACAACCACAGCTGCTCTATTTGAAGGATGTTTTTCAACGTGTTGATTTGTTGCAAACCAAAATGACCCAAAATAATGTGCAGAGGAAAACAAACATAATGAATCCACTATGACACATAATGAACACATAATGAAAACAATGTGTATGTCATTCTTCATCCATGTAAGGAGTCTGGGCTTAAAGAAACTGCAGCCTCTAAATGTTTTTGGGTTAAAACTCCATGAAAACAACAGCCGTCTAATGACTTCATTATGGCAGCAGGACCGATTTGACCGACATAAAATGGAGGTTCAGTTAAGTTCCTATTTAACCCAACATGAGATGTTGCCAACGGATTAGAACTTTCTTGTTGTCCTATTCATTACATTGTACCAGCAACTATGTAGAAGTGTTCACAAGGGTAAATAATAGAGACGTATCCAGAATGGTGAGCAGAGTTGTGTCAGCAGTCTCTGTTATGTATAGATATGGAGTGATTATACTAAAACATCTTTAAAAGGGAATTTGGTTTCTTTATTTTTTGTAAATCAAATATCAAATACCCATATTATGAAGCATTGACTAAACATTTTCCCTTTAAATTACTGCTTGTCCAAAGCTAGTCGTATTTCAGAGACACCCTGGATGACAGATTGAGGGTGGCACTGTTTTGGGGAAAACACAGGAGGAATACGAGTATGAATTATAGAGGGGTATGGAGGCAAAAGACGAGGAAAGTAAAAAAACAAAAAATACAGGCCACCTATGAGAAAGTAGAGTAATGTGACCTTTACCTTACTGCAAGTCATTCCCACAAACCTTTGGCAAGACAGCTATTAATGCTTTCATACGCTTTTATATTCCTTTAAGTTACATTTGAAATTGAATGATCTACAAACACAAGCAGCGTGTTCCATTCACATGCACCCCACCGTCAAACATGTTGGCATGCTGTGTATTTTATACTAATCCTGCTTTCTCAGAAATCCATTTGTGGTGAGGGCTACCAGCCATAGGTGCTGAAATAAAGGGCAGAGGTGCTGTCTTCAGTAAAAATACTTTTTTTGTAGCTTCCTGCTCCTCCTCTCCTTTTCAACAGATTGAGTACTGTATATCTGTAGTCATAACAGTGAGGTCTGACAGACGCTAATGGCTTCTAGCTTGGTCTGCCTTACTAAGGCATGACACTTTCACATGAGCAACGAGAGAGGAGGAAAGGGACAAAAGCTGGGTTTGTGTGTCCAAGCGTCCCACTGTCCTGCCAGCCAGCTGTTAGCTTGCAAACCTTGGCACAGCACAGCATACACTCTTAGTGCACAGTTGCACTAACTGAGGGAAGTGAGCTCTGCGTTTAATGTGACCCATTTTATCTTTTTTACTTGAATAAATTCATTCTTATCTATTGACATTTTGTTATCTTAAGAAGACCTTTTAGAGTTATTTAAACTGTCAAATTATAAAGAAGGATGATTGTTGAATTCAAAGGGGAGTGTGAGCTCATCTGAAGTTAGAATAAAAAATGACTGAGTTTTGTGTTAACTTTTTAATAGCACAATAATTAGTTTTAGCATCAATATTCTTCCTGTCAGTACCTCGGTGTCCCTTCACTTAAGAGGGTCAACAACAACAATCTGTCTCACCGTAATGGGACACTAGTGGTTGTGCAAGGGTCTCAAAATGAATAGCGTATGTTCTACATTCCCGGCTGTATAGAAAGTGTTGCTTCTGTACTCGTGTTAGCTTTAGCTAGGTATAGCTCATGTGTTGTTAGAAAAGGACATTTGACAAAACCTGACAGCTAAATGGTTCACCTCAATCAAAAAACACTGGTGATAATGGTGTCACTCAACAACTGTAGGTTTAATCTTATCCTTATAAGTTGTATTTAAGGTCTTCCTGCAGAGTCATTCCAACTCACTTCACCATGGTCACGAAATCTCTATAGGCAGCCTCAAAGAAAGGCCTGAGATACTTTGGGTCAAAGAGTATGTATACATTTAACAACCCACCTCCTTTGCATCAATCCATGGACACTTTTCTTCTCTTTCACTTTACAGAAGTGGGTACACATTTGGAAGTGAGTTTTCCATTGGCTTTCCACTCGTTCCACCATCTACCATTTTGAAACTTAGGTTCATTTTCCCTGGAAAGACGGCAAAAGCTCTTCCCGTCTGCTCACCCTTTTTGCTGCAGAAAATTCCTGCTAGTTTCCCACAAAATCCAACCTGTGCCACATAAAACAATCCGGTCTAGATACTGCTTCTTGCTGCCAAATGTCTTGGCAATATTTTTATTTGTGTTAATTGTTACCTCTTAAAAGTTATATGGTCATGTTTTGAACACGTTAGTGAGCCTTTTATTTCCCTTAAAACTACTGCAGAGAAAATCCACTGACGTGTCTTTGTTTACACCGATTTGAGCAGCTTCTTGCCATCTTTCTTGTCATGTAACCTCATTAGAGGTTGAGAGTAATATGTAAGGAGAGTTTTTGGGAGGGAACGGTAAGGGTAAGCTGCCAGATTGCCCAGCCTATTTTTATGTGTTTTATGGCATTTTATGACACACCCAATGGCATCATTAGCTTTACCGCCTTTAAAAAGTGGAAATGTAGTTTTGCTGCAGATCAGCTTTGTGTGGTTGACATGCACTCAGTGAACCTGATGAATGTGCTATTTACTATGTTTACATCAGCCGTCTGCTCCTCGGATGGCCCAAGAATTTAAGTGCAGTCTTTATAAAGTGGCGTACCAGGCAGGCGAGTGAAAGGAAGGGCCACCAATCATCTCTACCTAAACAGTCTACATAACCCCAGACCTGGATTCTGGGGTACGCTTTGGAGCAGAGACTGTTTTAGGCCCATTGGGTAAATACTTCGGACACTCTTAAGCTTCATTTAGTTCATCAAAAGGGTCAGAAACCAGGTGAGACCAAGCTGACTATCGCATTTGGCTGGATCCCAAATCGAACACCTGCTATCATCATGCACTTTCTGTAAACATGTGAATATATGTTTGTGCCCCAACACAAGTGCATGTGTGTTACTTGGTATTTTGTGATTGCCTTTAATTGGCAAATCTGACGAAGTCCTTTGTTATATCTCTGTCTCTCATCTCTTGACAGTTGACCTAAAAAGTTGACCTAAAAATAATCAACCAATTTCATCCACCAAAGATTGTTAGTATTTATTATATTGACCTTATTAAATGGATTAGGTATCAACCAAAAGTTAGTTCTTAGTCACAATAATTAATTATTTAGTAAAAACACAATGAAATAAACCTTGTAGAAAATAAAAACATTGCACCTCCTAAAACTAAGGTTGGTACGGGATCATTTCCCCACCAGTTATGTGTAGTTAAATTCTCATGACCTTACAAATTACGCCAAATCATATCCATCAGTGATACAGACACATGTTTGTCTACCCTCCCTCCCAAATGTAAAGCGTCTTTGGGTTCAAGAAAAGCGCTATAGAAATAAAATGTATTATTATTATTATTTAAAAATGAAAAAGTAAAATATCACTGTATTTGGATCAATACTGGTAAATGAATCTTAATTAGAAGATCTGTATAGGAATGTGTACTGGGTGAGAAAACGTGGCAACAGAGCATACCCAATATGATTTTCATATTACGTACATTTTGAAATCTGATATTCGGTTTGGCTTACAGGTGTTTTTAATTGAAAATTATCAGAATAATTAGAATAAAATGCTGAAAAGTTGAAAAAATGCACGTCAGGATGCTGCTGCAGAACCATTGACCCCTTCACTTGTTGCCGATTGCCCACGCTACACTAAGTATCTCATGCTCAATTGCTCTTAAACAGTGAGTTGTACCATGCTCTTCAGCGAGGCCTTTGATACGAATGGTCAGTCTTTCATCCTCGCAGAGCAGTCAGGCTTGAAAAGTGAAAGGGAGGCCTTAACTGTGTTCTTTCTTGTGCATCTAACCCAAGTAAATCTTGCGTCATGTAAAAGCCATTCGTTCCAGTAAGGCAGTTCATAATTAGAGTTCTCGGACATGTGCCCACTCGGTGTGTAGCTGAGGTGCTAATTCGATGGTTGTCCTTTCCCTGACTGCGTTCAAGTCTTTCAGAAGCATCGCACATTTGGATCCACTCGCCATGGACCAAACAAGGAACACAGCTGTGACTGTGGTGTCCCGTTACTGCTGCATAACTTTATATCATCACCATACTTATTGGGCGAGTCGCTGTTGTCTTATTTATCCATAATCAACTTTTGGTATTTTAATCTGACGGGACAAAAAAGGCTGCTACCGAAGAACTGACTGATTAAAGTTTCCTCCTTCGTGATGTAATTTTGTGGACGTGAAGCGTAAACATGGGTTTCTGGAGTATAAACATGCTGCTCTGCATATCTGGAGAGCAGTTTTACTGTTGGACTGGACTGAGCTGGGCTTGGCTGTGGGCTCCTCAGTGGATCCAGCTGGGGTGGGGGGCCCCTCTGAACGCCTCTTCTCTCTCTCTCTCTCTCTCTCTCTCTCCTCTCTCCCTATCTTCTCTCCTCTCTCCTCCTCCTCTCATCCTCTCTATCTCTCTCTCTCTCTCTCTCTCTCCTCTCTCGTCCTCTCTCCTCTCTCTTCTCTCTCCTCTCGTCTCTCTCTCTTCTCTCTCTCTCTCCTCTCTCTCTCTCTCTCTCTCTCTCTCAGGTCCTCTCTCTCATGTTTCAGATGCTCTCTCTCTCTCTCAGGTCCTCTCTCTCATGTTTCAGATGCTCTCTCTCTCTCTCTCTCTCTCTCTCTCTCTCTCACTCACTGGTTTCACTGCTGACAGGATGATTTGTTTGGGTCTGATGAGGTTATTTTCTCAACTTGGCCAGGCTGCACTAACCTGGCCGTTGTTTTGGTTTTACGGCCTGATTCGTCGTGCTATGTTGTGTTGCAGTGAATTCCTTTAGCTGTGACGGTACCTGCGGAGTGTAACAGCATTCCTAGCTGTCGTCTCAGCCGTCCCTCTCCTGTAGGGACTGTCCGTGTTGCTTTAGCAACTCTGACGGGGCAATTTATAACCATTACACATTTACACTGAAGCACATCCATAGTGGGATTTCAATGTGCAAAATGCATACATGTTGATACATGTTTCTAAAAGTGATGAGCGGTTTATAAAAACAGAATCTCCCTAAAGTCCAACAGAGCAGATTTGTATTTGTTCTTTTGTAATTTAACTGTTTTAATGCAAAGTTAATACAGTGCAAACCCTTTTTGTTTGTGCCTATTAAGTCCTATACTATAATTATTTGTACATGTGCATTAATGGTTTATGTGAGGCTCACGTTAAGCAGATCCTTTTTAAAGCATTTTCTAGATTGTTCTATCAATTACAGCCGGCTCATGATCTGGTTGAGCAGATTAACCCTCATCTGTCCCATGAGCTACACACCACTGAGCTGTTGGCCTGACACTGTAGATACTGTGAGAGGTTTGGTTCAAATTGAAGCAGATTGTGAACAATTTTAAGTCAAAAAGTCTTATTACATGTCATACTTGCATGAAAATATTGGAAGATAATTAAGCTGTATTTACAAGATAAGAGAAATGTATTGTATATGGAATATTGGGTGTATTATTTTTTATATTTATATTTTATTTGATAATTTGCCTTTGTGTTTGGATAGATTTCATATATAGGTATATTGAAGTGAAAACAACTAGCCCTGCTTACATTTTCTATATGTACATGCATGAGTACGTACACATACGTGTTTCTCCTCTTGTGCGTGTGTGTGTGTGTCATTGAGACTCCTTCCCATGGTATCCTGGTGGGAAGCTGAACAGCTGGGCGCTAAGCAGCTTTCACCGTCACAGAATCTGGACATCCCAGTCGTAGTGCTTCTCTTACCCACCCCCCATCCAACGCCCCTGTCCCCCCCACCCAGACTGCCTACTCTGTTCCACATAAAGTGCTTTCAAAATGCTGTACAATTACTGGACGTACACATATACATGACGCGCTTAAACACAACTCGTCACAGGAAGTTGTGATGCTCCAATAATGTGTGTAGAGGCTTTACTGCAGCTCTCTACTGAAGCTCACACATCACAGAACGAACAGAGGGTCTTCATCACTGTGTGTGTATTTCTCTCTACCCCTTTTTCACTTTCTGTCTCTATCTCTTCCACACACACACACACACACACACACACACACACACACACACACACACACACACACACACACACACACACACACACACACACCTCTGGATACATGTGGTCCTATTGGCACTGGGCCATCTGTCACACACAGACTGAGGGAGCCAGTCCTCATCCCAACATCCAAATATAGTCAACTGGAGCAGCAGAGCAGGCTGGGACTGATCCCCACTGTACCACAACCAACCCGGGTCACACGCTCACAATACTGAAGACAATCGAATATGACCGCCACCTTTTGTCAGCAGAGAAGCAGAAACATACTTCATATTTGAACTACTCTCAACCGGCTGTGAGCTGCTGCTTTAAAGCATGACCTATTCTCCTCACACTCACTACCTGCAGTTACTGGACAATAAACACTGTGTTTTTTCTGTGTATTTCAGAGTGTCGTCCGCTGCCTGTGGCACCCCAAACTTAACCAGATAATGGTGGGAACTTCGAGTGGCCTGGCCAAGGTCTACTATGACCCTGTTAAAAGCCACAGGTAAGTTCAGTTAGACCTTTTAGAAAACAGACTGGTGTTATTTTAGCTTCCTTTTAAACAATTCCCCTTTTATTGTCTGTGCAGTCACAGCCTGAAATAACTTCTATATCTATAAAAACATATACAAGAGCCACACTGTTGCACTACCATTTAATTTCCATCAACACATTGTAAATACAGTTTTAACATTAGCATGCAGCGACATCTCTATTTCAGGGTTTCCGTTAGCCGGTAATTACCGGTTTTTAGCTGGTAAAATGTATTAAAAACCGGTAAATTCAAAACCTGCCGGTCAAAATGTCTGGTAATAATTAGGGATGCTCCGATAGATCGGCCACTGGTCATTATCGGCCGATATTCACTGTTAATAGTTTGATCGGTGCTCTCTATAAAGCCCGATCAGGAGAGCTGGATCTGATCGATATGGAAATAAACGCGAGTGAAGTATAACCGGACGCGAGAGAGAGATCAGATCAGCTGCTGAGTCTGACAGAGACATGCAGCTCTGCATAATCACCTGAAGCCCCGCCCACTGTTTAGCGAGCTGCATGAGAAACTGACGGGCTGTCAGAGAGAGAGAGAGAGAGAGAGGGAGAGGGAGAGGGGAAAAGAGAGGATCCGTTTCTCCCGTGTTATTATTCAAAGTTAATGTAAACTTTTGAATAATGTACTTCATCTACTACAAGTAGTTTGTTTGAATGTAATAATTATGTTGTTTGTTGTTTGTTGAATCATTTATTGAAAAATGAATCTGAATTTTTTCGATCTGTTACGATTATAGACTGAAGCAATATAAAAATGAGCCCCGTGAACTGAGTTTTAAACATCAGCATATCTGCTCATAGTCCGGTAATTACCTGCCAACGGAAACTCTGCTACATAACTCTTATTATTATTATTGAAATATGACCGGTAAGTTTCAAATTTATCCGGTAAAATAAATTCTGCCCGGACATTTGACCGGCGAGAAAAAATCCTAGCGGAAACCCTGCTCTATTTGTGTTTAAGACTGATGGATAAATAGATGGGTACTTCATCGATCCTGTTAGAAAAATATCACTCGTCACCGGCTTGAGCTTCAATATCAGGATTCATGTATTTATTATCCTTGCAAGAAAGGAGGTGGTCATCACGTACAACTAGTTCCTGAACAGTGTCCTTTACATGCTTATATACAAGAGAGGGTGTTACACAGTCACAAGATGGAGGAATACCGGTTCAAAGCAGTATTCAATGTTTAGTTTAGATTAGCGAAGACCCGCGTCAGAAAAGATCATGCTTGTCACATGTCTATCTCCATAGAGGCTGAATCATCATGTTAATCGTTGTCACATAGCTATCATATGCCTAAAACAGTGTGTCCTGACGCTTTCTAGGTAATCATACATCCTGTCGTATACACAGCTACGTAGGGCCTTTGTTATCATGTGTACTCTGATATTGGAAGAGTACATTCAGTATTTTCCCAACAGAGCCCAAATTGGGAAAGGATTTTGTTGCTGCAGCAAAGTGTATCTTTAAACATCTTTAAAGGTGGATGAAAGTATAAACATAATAAAATGAACTAAAATAACAATAACAACAATAAACAGCAGCAAGTCTATGTACATATCTACAGTATAAAGGACATAATAATACTATATATACAATGTTCTAGAAAATGTAGACTGTTTCACAATATATTACACTAGCCGGAAACATATCATAATAATAATAATACATGGTGCTCAAAGTGCTTTAAATATACATCATATCATAATCATATATACATATCATACTGTGACTGCAAATAATGTTATTCAATACATGTATTGTTGGTGTCCTCAGGTGAATTAAAGAAAACAAGACAGGCTTTACCCTTCACCTCCTTTTTCCTACATGAAACATTCAAACAGCATAATGTGTAAATAACTGGCTCTTTTCCAGGGGGGCTAAGCTGTGTGTCGTGAAGAGCCAGCGCAAGGAGAGACAAGCAGAGACCCTAACACAAGATTACATCATCACACGTAAGTTCTTCCTTGCCCATTTAAACACTTACATCCATACCTTCTTCAAATGTGACAAGTGGACCTTATTCTAAGCTTCCTCCTTCTTTAACTAAAAGTAAACCAGCCAGATAGCATGCTACCTCTCTCCTGCTGTTCTCTCACACACGCGCAGAAACATTTAAACACTCAATCTTATACTGGGGGGGCTTTTCAAAGAATAGAGTGGTAAGAGCTTTTACGGGCCCATTAGCTGATGTAGCAGGGTGTAGATGAGTGGAGCGACAGCCGCAGGGCACCGTGCCACGCTGCGCCCATGTGCTCTGCAGTCACAGGATCACGCTAGGGACAGCAGCCTCTCCTGCTCTGATGGCGTGATCGCCTGCTGGTCCACAACACACACGCACACACACACAAGACCCCCCTACCTGTCATCCTGTCATATCGCAGACACACGAGGCTGTCATCTCCTTTGTGCGTGCCTCTCGCTCTTTTGACCCCATACTAAAGTCGTGATCCTACACGAACGGAACAGCTGCCGACACGTCGCCCCTGATTGGCTGCTAAGACCCAATTCAGACACAATTTATTGTTTGGGCTACTGCAGCCTCTTCAGATGCATCATGTGATTTCATTGCCATGCCAACAGGGTGTGGAATAGGCAGTGGATTGGGCTGCTACAAGCGGAGAGTGACGCACTTGATGTCCTGGCACTGGAAAATTAGAGGGGACAGGAAGCAAGTGATGGCCCATTGAGAAAAGCGAGGGAATCTGTTAACAGTAACCTTTTTGCTTAATGTAGCGTGGAGGAGAAGAATTAACACTGAACAGCGACACAACTCCTGAATGGAAAATCACTTTATCTAGCCCTTTACTAAAGAGTCTCTTTGTAACCTCTGAGGATAAGAGCAGAGCATACACACACACACACACTCACACACGCACGCACGCACGCACACACACACACACACACACACACACACACACACACACACACACACACACACACACACACACACACACACACACACACACACACACACACACACACACGCGTTCACTCACACACTCGTGGATTTAAGTGCTGGGGGCCTTTTATTGTGATAGTGTTCACAAAAGTGTGAAAGAGTAGCAGAGTGATTGTCTGAATATAAACATGGGGGATAGAGCGAGTGTGTTGGTGAGCACTGTGGCAGAAAGAGCACACACGAGGAGAGATGCTGCCAGAGGTCAACAGGTGTGTGTATATTTGAGCCAATGCAGAGTATCTTCTGTAGGTATAAGGTGTAGTAGTAGGTTATACTGTGTTTCTTCACTTTCTGTTTGAAAACACTGCCAAATCTCAGCTTTAATTGTCTTTATTTAGAGATGTAGCGCTATACACGCACTGCAAACACTGAACATATTGCCAGGTGCCCTGCTTGCTTATTTATGCCGCTGTGTTGTGTGATCTTTCAGTTTCCAAAACAACTTGATTATCCTTGTTTACCTTGTGTGTCTCCAGCTCATGCCTTACCCATGTTCAGAGAGGCCCGGCAGCGGAGTACACGGAAACAGCTGGAGAAGGACCGACTGGACCCAAAGAAATCCCACAAACCTGAGCCTCCTGTGTCCGGACCAGGTAAAGTGCTTTATTTGTTGTTGTTGCTTTCACTTGTGCTAAACATTAGCTTCCCAGAATAAACAAAAACTTAGAAGAAAATAGAGTTACAAGAAAGGCATGCAATAGCGTGTACAATGAGTGTCCCTGGGAGACAAGTCAAAGCAATAACAACTGAGAAACGGTCATTTGAATGCGAGTATAGTAACAAGCAACAGCTACAGTACTATCGTTATTTTTTGAAAGCGTATATATGTCATGTTATTAACTGGATGAACACAGGATCATGTTTGAGTCAGATGTCCACATTTGTTGATGCGTCAGTATTATGTATTATGCAACCCAGCTGAAGTCCAGAGCTCATTGTATCCCGCTGTTGCCTCATATTTTCTAACTGCTGGGACATAATGATGCCTTGTGAACTTTATTCGGAACCTATGGTCAATCTCCGTGGTGTTATTATAATACACACTTTCACAAATTCTAAGCTAATGCACGATCATGGACACAGTTTGAGTCGCAAGACAACATTTCCAGCTTCAACGTATTCCAGCTGGTTTATTGCTTTCTATGTTTGGTTTTACTTTCACTCACATTTTTCTCAGATTGGAAAAAACTGGTTTGAAGTATTTTCAAATCAAATCAGGTTTTATTTATATAGCACATTTTAAAAACGATTTTTGGTCGAGCCAAAGTGCTGTACATGCAAATAATAAATAACACATTGCTACAATCGCAAACAGAAGACAATAAATGACAACAGCAAATATAAAAATCAAACACAGGGAAATGTCATGAGAATTTGAACATAAACCATAGAAATAGTAGCACCGTTTTAGAACACAGGTTATGAAAATGATGCGCGAACTAACTAAAAGAGCCACGATTTGCATTCAAAGGAAGGTTTTATTGACAGTTTGATATATTTAATGTTTCTTTGTTATTCTTCACTTTAAATAAGTTGTACTGTAGTAACAACTTAGATAATTAGGCCTCATTGGAAATCAAACCATTCAGCTGAATGATAATGAATAAGGGTTTATTGTGTATACACGTATGAGAACACGTAGAGTATCGGGTTCAGAGGAGGACAGGAAAATACATTTGAATAGTCTGCAAATTAAAATGCAGGTCCATTTTATAAAAATAATGTGGCTTTTAGAATACAGGCTTCCTTTATATTGTTTATCCTGTGTGTGGAATAACTTTGCATAAGAGGGAGACAATGTTTGGTGGTTGGCTGTTTGCTTACAAGCACTGGAACGAGATGCCTCTCAATCCCCTAAACAACCCTGCTGCCCAACTGTAACAGGAAATCTGTGTGTGTGCACATGCATGTGTGTATCCTATCCCTGATCTTTCAGGACAACCGTAATAATGTCCTCCCCCAGAACTCCATTAGGTGCACTGGAAGACAGTCAACAGCACTGAAGTACTGTAACTACCACAAAGATCAGTGTAGCTTTAACACACTACTTCCCGGAGCTAGGAAGAAAAATGTGTTCAACAAAATTCTACCTAAAGTGCTATAAATCTAAAATGCTGTTGCCAACAGAGCAACTTTGTTCTGTTGTCTATCCAGCTGATGATATAGTTAAAGGAATAGTTCAACATTTTGTGAACTCTATTTTCTTGTGGCTAAGATTGAGCCTAACAATTAAACTGAGACAGAGGGAAAGAGCGAGCTTCTTCAAAGTGGAATTGTGAAAACACTACCTGGCAAAAGAGCCGCGTTGACAGACAAAGAAGACAGAGAAGAGGGAGAGTGATAGAAAACTAGATCAGTAAGTAACACAGCTTGCCTACCTATTAACACCATTGGTGTTTACTTTATTCATAGCACTGAGTTTAAGGTTTCTAGTTTTTGTGGATTTGCACATGTACTTGCTTTGGTCACTAGCGTTAGCCAGGCTGCTAGCAGTAACCATGTTGCTAAAGATATATAAACACGTAATGTAATCTCATTGTTCAAACCTGTACCTACAATAATACCACTTGAAAACGCTTTCCTATTACAGTTAACACATGATTTGTCATGTGCTAACTTGTGTGTGACTGTGCGAATAGTGTGTCATACTGTAGTCATGTCCTAATTCTGTCCTCTGACATTACACATGTGTTTTTATTGTAGCTAAGTCTGAACTACATATAATCCTGTAAACGTTTCTCCTGATAGGTCGTGGAGGAAGAGTAGCAGCTCATGGAGGAACTCTGTCTTCGTTCATCGTGAAGAACATTGCTTTAGATAAAACCGACGACAGTAACCCACGACAGGCGATCCTCCGGCACGCCCAGGAAGCTTCAGATAACCCGTACTGGGTTGCTCCGGCATACACACTGTAAGAAACTCTAATTTCCTCATTTGAGTTATTTACTGTCTCTCCCAGTCCCCCTCATCTCCTCTCATTTGTGGGTTAGCTCTCATTAGCAGACAGTGTAAGATGAGTATCAGAAGCGCTACTCATGCTATTGTGATGGTACTTGGGTTTCTTCCTGCCAGTGTGACACATAAATGTTTTACAGGTACACACTTCACACTGCCAAAAGGAGCGTAATGGCCAACTTTAGATCTTTATCAAACTCAGACAGCTATGTAAACGTGGAACAAAGCTGCAGCCAAACACAGACTGGTTACAACACTCTAGTTAAATAAAATACACTAGTGATGTACATTATAGTAGATGAATCTGATAAAGTACAATTCCTCTGCACTTTGTAGCTATTTCACCTGCAGACCGATCTTCCTTAAAGGCCCTGTCACACTGTCCCGAAATGTACACCCGATGGACACACGAATATGGAATTGTGAATTTCGCACGAAGATGGCCCCGAACCACACACGAAGGCAACATTTACATTACATTTAAGACATACAACTGCAATGAAAGTACCAAAAACAATTATGTTACAGTACTATGATACTGTACTGATATCTTCAGACTTTGTTCTTTACTTTATCCGTCGTTATATGTAGAAAATATTACGTTTTCTCTGTAATGTTGTTTCCATAGCAACAACAACTTCCTGTCAATTGTCCTTCAAAATAATATATTATATCCTTTTTAGTTTCACAGAACACAAATTGTGTTATTTACATAATATATTTACATGATTTTGTTGTGCAATAAAACAACCCGATGGACACACGATAAAGGAAATGTTCAAATTCGGCTGTGATCGTAGCAACATCGGGCCATTCGTGAGGGCATCTAAGCCATCGTATGACCGCCGGTGGAGTTTCTCAGGCTCCGGCAGCAACTTCGTGAGCGGTGGAAAAATCTTTGGCATGCCAAAAAATTGCCGAAGGACCTTGCGAAGATTCATTTTCGTGTTGAATTCGTGTGTCAATTTTGCCCTTCGTAAGGCCATCGTGAGGGCATCTTGTTATCATCGGTGCCATCGGGCATTCGCCCGATCAGAGTGAGGGTGAATGCACCGATGATAACACGAAGATGACACGATTTGACAAGATGCCCTCACAAGTGCCTTACGAAGTTGCCGCTCACTAAGTTGCTGCCGGAGCCTGAGAAACTCCACCGGCGGTCATACGATGGCTTAGATGCCCTCACGAATGGCCCGATGTTGCTACAATCACAGCCGAATTTGAACATTTCCTTTATTGTGTGTCCATCGGGTGTCAATTTCGGGACAGTGTGACAGGGGCTTAAGCCTCAGATGGTCTTCATAGAAGAAAGGATTTTTCCATTATTATTAAATTCTTAAATCATGCATGTCATCACAGCTCCGTCATCTGGTTGTTATCTTTAATTTGCTGTCCATTGCTTTGCTCTAAAGTTGTCTGGAGAATAAAAGATCTGCTTAATAATGACCCATTATTGTTTCCCTTCAGTACCCAGCCAGAGCCCATGTTTGCAGAGGAATCCGAGGAGGATGAGGAAGCTGAGAAGGAACCCGAGTGGAAGAAACGCAAGATCTGAGGAGCCATAGCAGCAGCTCATTTTATGTTAGATCGCAGACAGGGTGGGCCTGTGTTTGTATATTTATCACAGTAACCATGAGGTCTCAGGATCAATCCAAAACAATGGGTTACACTCAGATACTGTGCATTGGAGCATCACTTAAGTTACTAAATTGTACAGACCCTGACCTCCCTCGTAAAGTTTGCATATATGTATTTATGTGCCTACTTCTGTGTTAAGACGCAGCACATACATGTGTAGGCATTTTAACTGTGCAAGCATAACATAGTTTTATACCGTTTTGTTCATGTTCCCCTCATTGCAATCCAACCTTTGGTAGAACTTGGCTTTTTATGTCGTTTTTTTATTTTATTGACTTTATTTTCATCATTTCTATTGTCCTATTCTCCCACAACCCTGGAGCTTTCTAATGCCTCATAAATTGTCTCCAGATTTTGTGGTCTGGTTGTGTTCATCAAACTATGAAGCGCAGTTTACTAGTTTGTAAAAAATAAATTGCTAAGAAGTACACAATCTTGCAGCCAATTCTATTCTTTTGTAGTTTGTTATTTTACAAGGTTTGACTTGATTACAAAGCTGTGCAACACTTCTCTTCCCCTTTGATTCCATAGATTTCTTTCCTACGTTCTATATTTCACCTATAAAGGGATATGTATTCTTTTGTCAAATGTATATTTATTTGATCTCAAATTAAGTGATATATCTGTTTTGACCAGCTGATCAAAGGCATTGTTCTGCCAAACACGTTTTTATGGGGCACTGGCTCCAACCTGCAGATATAAAGCACACCCTGTCCTCGCAGAGCCTGGTTTTGATAAACTTCGCTGTAGATAAGAAATTACAAAAATTATAATAATTTTATTGTCAAGGTCCACTTTCATCCATACCTCTCAGTCTTAGGAGGAATATGAAATGCAACCTTGAGCCCAAGTACCACATTGTTTGTCTCTTGGGGCTCCAATTGCTTCCCCACTTAAATGTGTTGCATTAAACTTACAAAAGCAAATAATGTTGAAATAACTGTATTGTATAGCACACCTACAACATAGTGGAGCTTTTTCTCTATGTTCTCTTTGTGTTCAATGTCTAAACATATTTGAACCGACAGAGAAAACCACACCATACAGATCTAATGAAACCCATGCTTGTGTTCTTTATACATCTCTCAGGAATGCAACCTCTGCGTACAGCAACACTTTACGTGAGAGTTTAAGTACAACTAGTTTGTAACAAGATTTTGAGTCGTATAGAGTTAATTCTGCATATGCCAAATTTCACTGACAAGAAGATGAGGTTTAAATGATAAGTAACCCCCCCTCCACCTTACTCACTGAATCTGATGTTACCTTACATGTAAAGACACAGAACATCTTTACATTCCATACAACATCTGACTAGTGTTTTTACTTACTGGCTAGCAATGGGTGAAACTAGCAGTCTTAAATTCCTAAGCAGAGTTACAAGCAGACAATCGAATTTCTCCGCGTCATGGCATACTTCCTGTAGCCATAAAATGAATATGAGACAGAGAAATACAAAGACAAGAAATATGGAAGGACTAAAAGAAAGAGTGATGTTTTAAAGAGCAAAGAAAGTGGGGGGTTAGAGGAGATAGGCTTCATGGTGGAGACACTGACGTCAAGGTCTCCTTGAGAACAAAAGTTCTCAGCCAGCAGGAGGTGAGTGACTGCTTTTTGATTCACTCCACCAGCGTGTGATCAACTAGTTGGCACGTGGAGAAGAGAAGCTGTGTGCAGAGATGAAACCTTATCCTCCAGTTGCAGACATTTTAAGATGCAAACCTGGCAAATGGTCCTTTCCTTCAACTCTGAATGTATTTTTTATCTTTATTGCAGTACCTGAAGTTTTTTTTTTTATCTATGCCCCAAATACAGAATATGTCCATGTTAGTTGTTGTGCACAGGTAGATGACTCAGTAATAAGACAAATAAAACACATCCAATTCGTATTTTAGCTTACTACTTCTGTCACATGCTAAATAAATAAACTCTTGGTTATTTACACATCCAAACTTTATGAGGCAAAATATCCGTCCTGTTTCTGGCTACATGGTTATTGCTAGTCCCATATTCTCTACTAACTCATAATGGAAATGTGTGTCTCGTTAGCTGAAACAAAACATTAAAGTCGTGGGACTTTTGAAAACAAAACATAGAGCGGAAAGACGCCAAAACGCTCCGCTGCAGAGTTGTGTGATCATTCTCTGTAAGTTTCTCATAAGCCACCTTATATGTACACAAGGTAATTCCAGTCATTGTTCATATACAATTATTGATAACAGCTTAAATTATTAGATCAAAGCAATGAAAAGACAAGCCATATTGCAAACCAAAGCACAGTCAACGGCACAAAAACTGAATGTTATTTAGAGGGCCGAAATATTTGGAAATTAAGTTGTTAGACTTGCAACTTGGTATTACAAGGCTTAAGACTTGACTTGGACATATTAAGCTCTTGTAGTACCTCAGCTATACATTATATATACACCTCAAGCCCCTGCTCAATGACTCAATGTTTGTACTGATGCCATCTTGTCATCAGCATTTACAGATCTTCTTAGTGCAGTGGAAACATTCTCCAGCGCCTTGATTTACAGCTCAGCGGTGCATTACAGATAGCTTTTGTATACTGTTCGACCCTGGGCTAGTGTTCAGGAATGTATGCCCCACTATAGAGGCCATATCTCAAACCATCCCCTCAATCTCCATTTAACCCAAATTTTCCTCCTCAATTTTACATGATGGTTGCGTAAACACACCAGAGTCACATTTTTACCATCTGGCACCGGTGCAGTATTGTACATGGCAAAATACCAGAAGACACATACATTTAATAGAAACAAGTTTAATTCTGTAAAAAGTTATAAAATGAATATTGTACAAAAATAAAGTTTGCAGGGAGCTTTGGTTCTGTAACACAAAACAAGTGAGACGACATGACACAGAGGTGATGACACAATAAGGAGCGATAAGAAGTCCAATTATTTCATCTAATATTAACATTAATGATTTATTTGCGTCTTTATCTTTTGCTTGTTTACCTTTGCATCTAAACCACAGGACTTCTCATCAAGGAACAGTTGAACAAACAATCATGGAGATGAGCTAGTGGTCACAGTTTACACACTTTAACGTATAGTAGCGTAGAGTAGCGAGGCGCTCTGAGGCTTCTGGGAAGTCTCCTAACTGCACATTCTCATCTGGAAAGGCTTATGCACAAATCAGTTGTTAAAGGGGAAGATGATCCAATTGATGAGGTATGCTGTGATACAAGCTAGAGTTTTTTTCCCCTCTCTGTGTAGTGTTTGGCCTAAATTCAGCTTGATGCAGTGGATTTGTTCTGTGTGCAGGGGGATTACACAGTAAAGCTGGCTTGCTTGCTGCTGGGTGGGCACAGATACCTTGGTCCCTAATCCGTGCTAACATCAAGACCTACACTAGGGCGCCCTGTGTTCCACTTAAAACGATCCCCTTGCGGGGTCTCAATGGGCATAGCAACATGCTTTTAAAGAGCCTCTTCTATCCTGGATGTATATGTGTGTATAGTTTGGGAATAAACCTGGCTGAACAAGTCATTACATGTAGAAAGCATGTGTTGAGTTTACCCATCTACTTTGCTCTGTAATTCCAAAACATATTCTTTTGTCCAAATGTCTAGTCTTAGAGATATTTACATCAGTTGTGTGATGACAGCTACAGCAGTTAGATCTTCCTTAAACTGCCTGCACCAATATTTCTTTGCCCACAGGGATATTTGGTTAAGACTCGTGTTAGAGGATCACTTTCAAATCGCCTTTCAGGGAGTAAGACCTGTCTGTCAGAGGCGAGACAGAAACACAAGCAGTCTTGTGAACTTTAAAGCCTATTGGGACAGTAACCGCTGCAAAGCCTTTGCTCAGACTTGGTGCAAGGCCAGAGTGAGGTTTCGGGTAACGTACGCTGATAGGCAGGCATTCTAGCAGCTTCTGTGACTAAAACTATGGATCCTCAAAGACACCTGCAGATCCTCAGAGACCACTACTCTCCTTCTACTACTCATTTTAGATTTCAATTGAAAGATGTTGTGGCTCCCATTTGGACTGACAATCTCTCCTGGATTATTAATTGGAAAACTACAATGAAAATAAACAGCAGTAAAGAGTAATTTGCTGAGAAACCGATCTGGAGCCCCCCTTGTCTTTGCATAGTCGCATTTGGAAAGTTGAAGTGAAATATCTACCCTGCCGTCTCTCAAAATGCTCCAAAAACAACAGGTCAATTCAGTCCAAAAACATTTTATTGGTCCTCTGTGTCTCTTTATACCCTCCCTAAACTGGATAGCTAATTATGATCCTTTGGAGTCATGAATTGAGAAACCCTGGAATCTAAAGCGAATAAGTATTTTTAGGATGTGTTTAGCAGTTCTGGATCACCTTTTATAGATTTAGTTTGAAAAAAAGCTCCACTATCCTGGACAAACAAAGCTTTTAAATAAATAAAAAAACAACAACAATTTCTTTTATAAAATGGATTGAAATAAATAACAATAAGTTAATTCCCATCTTAATAAATATACCTCTTACACACACGTGTATATATATATATGTATGTATATATATATATATATATGATTAGATTTTATATAGATGCGTTGCACCAAAAAGTCTTTTCTGAACTCCCATGTGGTATTTTTTTATCCATTGGCTCTGAATGTAAATGTCAACATTCAGACCATGGAGTAGTGATTTAGACTGCAGCTGAATATACTCCTCATATCTCTGTGTTCATCTGGAGTGCAAGGAGCCAGCTAGGGAAAACTGATGTTCCTGGGAAAATGACATCCTTCAGAAAAAAAGCCGGCTTAGTCTTCACTTTTCTTCACTTTCTTTAGACAGTACAGTTGGCAAATCTGGAAGTGTAACAGTATTGTTCCTCCCGCAAATTGTTGCAGATATTGTACGTTTCTGCAAGTGCATGACCGGAAACTCCAAAGTGGTCAGGAGGGATGATGACTTAGCATGGACTGTAGAATGTAAAGTTGTATTTTCTTTCTGTATTGACTGTCCCATCTTCCTCATGTCACTGGGAGAGATGGCCTTATATACTTCCATTTGTCTCCTTCGGAAAATACACTCCACTAGATATCCCATCAGCCCACAAAGACGATCCTTATTTCACTGATTCAGGTCATGCCTGTCCTCATACACAGGCACACTTCCTGGCAGAATGCTTCTTCAGTGTGTGATATGCATTATTATCGTCCAAGAAAGATAAGTCATCATCGAAAGCTATTGGTCGACAGCAGGTGCGAGAGGGCGTGTCCCTGTCCAGCTTCTTGTTGTGTGTGAGGTTGTTGAGGATCTTGTCATAGTTTGTCTCCGCCTCCACACAGGGCCCACTACAGTACCTGAAGATCAACTCCTCTTTAGTCTGGTATCCTAGCCTCAAGTCTGTCACATTGAGATGGACCTCCTTTAGCAAGCAGCCTCGGGTCTGCACTGATATCCCCTCCCTCTCCCTCCCCTTCTCGCCTCGCCCTCCTTTACCCCCTCGACTTCCCCCTCGCCCCCGACCACGCCTCCTGTCCCCATGTCCTCTCTTGTCGCCTCTCAGGCCTCCCGTGTTTGCTGCTCCCCTCTGCTTCTGCTCCCTCCGTCCCTTGGAGCTCTCGCCGGTCTCCGATGATCTCCGGAGTCTGCCAATGGTAGCCTCAATAAAATCCATCACATCATCAAACTGCTCTGGATAGGGACCTGCGATGTCATCTGAAACATACAGGGGGGAAATATTAATTTATTAAGCTGATAATACAAATAATAATGCCATAACTCACATAAACTTTTAAAAATATCACCATACATAATATCATTAATCTATTGCTTTCAAAGGCTGTATGAGCATATATACAATTAGACTTCAAATATCCCTTTGGGAAAAACAAAATACGAATCAAACATAATAAAACTAAGCGACGAGTATGAAAAACATGCAGAGCCATGTTTAGCTGAGTAATGTAGGAATTCATGCACATTTTAGTGAATTTAAACCATTTCCCACAAGCACACTCTTATCACATGTGCAGATCATTGACTGCTTCCCATTAATTAGAAACTTACATTTTAAATTAACAATTGTCTGCATGCACAGTGCATTTTTCCATCACATTGCAGCCAACACTACTGCACAGTGAGCCAAATAAATAGATAATCATATGTTAGTGTTGATTTTATTACTATTTAAGTGTTAGTTTCTCTCTGCATATGGCAAGTTAATGCAGCTGGAGCAGTTAACCTCGTTATTACCAAGGAACAGGTAGACATTTTTGGAAATAGACACAAAGACTGGAAACGGGGAGACAGTCTAGTGAAAGCCAAAATTGAATGTGTTTATTTCACAAGTTGCAGAAATCTAGTCTTTTAATAGCACAAATGCAGATACTTATGTAACAGGTAAATGAAATAAATCGATCAGTTCAACAAACTCAAGACTGAAAAAGACATTCGGGAAGAAAGCAAGGAACACAGGCTGCACAGAAATGCAGAGGAGTTCAAATAAATACTTAGAAATGTCCAGATCAGAAAAGGTGTGTGCTGAGTTATGGATAAGTCTGATGCAGAGATGTTCATATGGTGGGGCAGGTGCCCTGCTTTGACTCTTTCAAGATAGCTGTTGGCGGATGAGTTGGCAGATAAAGGTCAGAGGCAGTTGTAAGTTACATTTCGAGAGTAGTTGTAGTAACTTTTTGTAACAATAGGATCAGGCAAGCATGATTTTGCATTAAGAACATAGGCACAGTCCAATTACACCACCAAAAGAGAGACGCACTTCGAGATTGTTTTTCAGTCATTTAACTCTTTCATGGATATCGTTTTTTGAATGTCAACACTTCAAAGGCCATATAAAAGGATATCATATGCTCTGAGTCATTTAGATGAAGCAGATTGTAGTCTGCTTGAAACTGAAAACATGCACCAACACAGCTCTCCACCATCTGCTGGCAGAAGTGATGAGAACAGAGTGAAAGTCTTGGACCCTCCTGTGTTACATGTTGATTCTATTATAAAGTAAAGACTCTCCTACTCTAACGCCTGTGGGTCTGGCAACAGTGAACCACGTAGGAGAATCATGAAGACATATTGTTCTGAAATGTATCAATTGGTCCAACTCTAACTACATTACCTGTGTGTTTGTGTGTTTGTGTGTGTGTGAATTGGGGATGTGTGTGAAAAAGACAGGGGACGGGGTGCAATGTCTGGCAGGTGGTGTTGTGGTTAGCAGTGCCTCTCTATTGCAGTGTCGCCTATCTCTGTTGTGTTACCTGTTCCTCTGGCAGCACACAGGCTATCTGATCTGCCTGCACTCTACAGCTGATTGGGCCGCCGCTCGCATATCAGGTGAGCCTGGGCCAATCTGTTTAGACACACCTGCCCTTTGATTTAGACACCTCCTATTGTATGTCCGCTGACAGGCGACAGTGTACACCTGCTCACAGACTGGGCCGGTGGCAGCAAACGGAGCGATTAATGGTGCAAATTGTGCCATCATTGGCTGAATACTACAATATCAGTCTCCTCTTACAGCTTCTATCTGCAGATTTGAGCTGTTAAAGCTGTTTAAGAGAAACCCCCTTTTTTCTCAGACGTTACACAAAAACTCTCTTGG
Organism: Gymnodraco acuticeps; assembly: GCF_902827175.1. Lineage (NCBI taxonomy): Eukaryota > Metazoa > Chordata > Actinopteri > Perciformes > Bathydraconidae > Gymnodraco > Gymnodraco acuticeps. Next base: position 182,944 of record NW_022992331.1, on the reverse strand, counting down.
AGCTACAGTATTGTTTTCACTATTAGTGCATGGCTAATGGTCTTGGGTTACAAAGCACATCAGTGATGTCACCACGGGCCAAACAAGAATATGAGGTGGCAGGACAAACATTTGTCCAAATGTTCCATTCCTTATCTAGGTCTTGGCTGCTTCTACTTCTGTGTGAAGATGATACAGTGTCACATTGGTCCAAACAAAATAAATCCCTGCCCACGGTCGCTGTTAAAATGAACATAAACACAGAACTCTCGCTTGATGCTTGAAACTTTCCGGTGTTGTTCAGTGGGAAATTCCTGCAACCTGGTACACCCCGCCTTTTATAAAACCATGAATTCTGACTTTTGGCGGATGGGTAAAGGTCATGTCATATGTCGCAGAGAGGCAGAGGTGAATATAAACAAAGGGAGAAGGAGAAATGTGGAGAGCGACCTCCGGTATCGGAGCTGCTCACACTCTTATTCATGCTTCTGGCTTGTTTTGACATCAGTGTGATGTAACCCACAGCAGCAATAAAACACAAATTAAGATCTTCCCTCTGATAACCTTCTTGTCTGAGAGCCTTATCAATGTAGGACTCTCCACTCTTGGCTCAACCCACTGGCTATCACTTTACCTGCTGTTTCTCAAGTGTAATTAGTGTCAATTACTTGGCAAGCAAACCAATGGTGTCACATTCATGTCTAAATTTCCCTTTAAAAAATCGACAGTATAAGCTATGGGCTGCCTACTATTGCTCTCACAAGTCAACACATGGCTGAAAATGTTAGTTTCCTTTTTAACTATATGATTAAATAGTTAGTTTCATGTTATTTAATGCAAAGATATTTGATGTGACCCTGATGAGGACCAATTATCCATCATTCAAGAGACAATTTCAGTGACTGCACGGCACTAAAGCATTTGTCAGAACATGCTGTGCATAATGACTTACATTGATCCTCCATGGAGATCTCCTGCAGGTTGTGGTCTTCACGCTGGTACGTTGGCTCGTTGTCCTCCACAGACAGGGACGCAGAATCACTGTAGCTGCTGGAGAAATAATTCCTCTTGGCTGGCTGAGTGTTTTGGTAGAGAGGCCGTGTAGCAACAGAGCTCAGGAGCAACAAACACGTGGCCAAAACATCCCATAACTTCATCTTAGACTCAGTTCCTATGAAGAAAGCTGCAAAAATAGGAGAGAATATGTTTTTTTAATAGGGAGATAAAACAAAATTGATTATCAGAATCAGAATACCTTTATTCATTAGAAATCACTACTACTACTACTACTACTACTACTACTACTACTACTACTACTACTACTACTACTACTACTACTACTACTACTACTACTACTACTACTACTACTACTACTACTACTACTTATAAAGGAGTCTAATACAACCACAGTCATTATTTAGGGCAACTCTTGTTTATAATTAAGTCAGCAAAGAGTTTGAAACAGTGTGGTCAGGCCTACCCTGACTCATTGAGTATTTATAACTTTGTGTCATCATGTCAAGAGGCTTTCATCTTCACATTGTCTGGCTTTGTTGTAAATATCAATATCAGTTGATGGAGTTAACCTACCAAAACAAATGCTTATAAATGAATGAAACACATATTATGAAGTCAGTAAAATTACTAACTTAATAATATCAAGATATGCAAACAATATAGAAAACATTTTTTAGGAAACAAATGGTACGTTAGTGGGTAAAAACCCTGTGTTGTTTTTAAAATGACAAGCATTTGTTATCAACCAGCAGCCACGTATTCACTACGGACCAATGACAAATATAAGAGGATATGATCATGTTGTTGTTATCAGGCCAGCTCTTGCTACTTGTAATGAGGCACGGAGGAAGAGCCTCACAAAAATGCGTTGGTTAAAGCACGCACCAAAGCGTGTTGGCAACCATAGCCTAAATAATGGTGTGAGTTGGCCAGATGGCGATCCCCAAAGCTTACGTGACTCTGTCTAATGGCATGTTGAGTCTGCAGTAAACCTAAACAGCTATGCATAGATAAATACTAGCTTATGCGAAAGTCCTAACAAATGCACAAGTTGCATTTTGATTTGCTATTTCAACGAACATGGGAGTGAAGCGTGTAAACCATGTGCGCACAAACATTCAGGAGATATTACCATATATTTATTTTACACTCTCAAATGATAGGACATATATTGCTTTACTTACCTTAAATATGGGCCATGCAGACCTGAAACTCGCTTGGCTGTTGTTTTTAAAATCCAAAACAGAAAACGCGACTCATTGAGTGTCCCAAGCCGAATCCACTGCATGGATAGTTCAAAAGCAACAATCCGAAAAATTCCTTACAAGGAGTTCAATTTCGGTTCATGTCTTGATTGAAAAAAAGATGAAATTCCGCACCAGGTGTGTTTTTCGTACTCCGATCCGGCGCAGCAACCAAACCATGCGTCTTTCCACACTTTGGAGTCCAAAGGTAGGTGTTGAAGAGAGCGGACCAAGTGCCACTGCGCCTTACGGGGTACAGTTGCAGTCGCTGATTAATTGGATGCTACGTTTCCACGTTGGAAATCCGAGAGAGTTCCACCATCTCCGTCTGAAAGGAGTCCAATGAAGACATCAGCGTCTCCAGAGCATAAGCAAGGCGCAAAAGGTGCACAATATCGGTTTCCCACAGAGCAGAAAAGCTCCCGTCTGCTTCTTCATAAAACAATTGAAGCGTCGTTATATCCAAAACTGATTTAAATGTTCATAATCGCCAACATCTGACAATATCTTGACGTAGTAAACAACTCAGATGGGGGTATTGATTCTCCATTTTCTCCGGGTCAGATAGTGTCTGTAGCTCGAAGAGTCACCACGCGCGTCGTCCTCATACTGGACTGAAGGAGGACAGATGTCTGCGCATATCACCGCACCGCGCGCAGAGGGCAGTTTGGAGAGATTTATAGTTAAGTGCGCTCTGACGTTTGGGGCAGTTGGTGTCCGCCCCTCTTTTATATATCCCCGCAAGAGCAAACAGAGGTCCACATATTTCTCCAAACCACCGGGAGCCCCGTTTGGAGGAGCGAAGTTTTCAGATGTCTTGGGGATTATGTCACACATCCTGATGTCCTCGGATTAGATTTCAGTATGCGGAATGCGATTTGGAGATGTTCTGTTGCGATGCATGTTTCTAACCTGATCTCCGCGCTCTCTTTGCGCACCGGTGTCAAGTTCCGTCTGATACACATCTCACATTTAAGAGTCCCACTTCACTTGCTATTTACTAGAACACATTTGTAAATAGGCGAGAGAAGAATTTAGGGCACAGTGGACACTTTGATAGTCATGTTAACCTATATTTATTGGCAATATATTGCACTCCAGATTTATTACATACACATGTATCACACATACACACCTTGGAGCATCTGGTCATTCAATAAGCATGGCCTGGGGCAACACTGCACAGACCACAAAAGAAGACCTGTAGAAAGGCTAAAATGGCACCTGAGAAAGCCTTTCCATCACCCTTCATGATTTACAAGCTGCACCCTCCTTTCATCTTCCACACAACTGAATTCCACAAGCTACCCATCCTTAAAGAATTAAACGTGTTGTGTTCATGTGCCAGAAATGTCAGACTCCTTCCAACAACTAAACACTTGCTTTTCCAAGAATCTGTCTGGCTTTAATTTAACATGTGAACTGCTGCTAAAGATGGCTGTTCAATAAAGGGATAGAAATCCCAGCACTGACACTTTAAATCCACACTGACTTATCTGTTATGCAGTGGTATTAAGGTTAATATTTATTTGCTCATATGCTCAAGTTTCCTGTCAATACATGCTTTCTTTCAAGCATTTATGTGCGCCCTGCCCATTCTGAGAATACATGGAGCCAATCCTCATTGTATGGATTCCTTTCCGTCATGTTCTCACATGGTTTCTTTGCAAAACCTGACAACTTCTCATGTTTCGTTTGTTATGATACAAAACTCTGAATTCATGTAATTTGTTTTGGTAAATGTATGATACCTTGACCCTGATTTAACTTATTTAATGGAGCAGACTTGTTTTTATGGCAAAAAAATCCCTGGTGTTGTCATTGCTGACATTCTCCTGCTATTACTGTCCTGCTGTTACAGGAACCTATACCCTTCCAAACTATTTTAATTGGACGATGTAACTAATGTCTTGGAATATAAATAGTCCGTTTAATATTTATTACTATGTCTCTTTCATGTAATACAAATTCCAATGACCTGGATGTACTGTGTTCATGAGCTGTTCTGTCATAGCTGATAGTGAGCCCAGTTCCTGTGATTTAGTTGTTGCAGCAATCCTTCCCATCAACGGTCATAATTCTCTCTGCCCTCCTGCCCTCACTTAAGCATCACACTGGCTCAGGGTTAGTGATCAACTCAGCTGCCCCATAACCATTCAACATAAAGCTACAAGTCAAATGATAAAACAACAACATTTTATTTGGTTCAACAGGAATATTAATTTGTTCTAGGAACAGGCCTGTGCAATGTGTCAATGGGAAAGCCTCCAGGCTCCTATTTACCCTGAACAGGAATAAACAGGTAAAAAGAATGAATGAAAGGAAATCATATTTAGATAAACAATGACATGTCAAACACTGAGTCATTTAACAACCCTATTTCCTAAAAATGACGTTCCCACAGAACTAAACTGCATTATCAATTACGTTTAGCTAGAAACGTATTTTCTCCCACGTTACGTTAGTTATAAACGTATCTTAAATACGGTTATTGTCTACATATCTTCACCATTTATTGTCTTGCTTATAATAATGATAATAGTCATTTATAAATATCATTTTAGAGCACACATTTGAAATCGACAATCTGGCTCGAAATATGGTTAAATTAAAATCAGTAGGCGAGGCCGTAATTTCGCCAGCTGTTACTCTCATGAGCGAGGCAAAAAATAATAGTTTTAACATGCCAAAAAGCTGCTGTGTCGTTTATTGCACCTCAAACATTAAAAAAAAATCCAGAGTTACGTGTTTCTGTACTTCCTCTAAGAAGAAAGGACAGTAACAGAAGATCTCTGTGGCTTCAGGCTTGATCGCCGTTAAAATGACAGCGTTGGTTTCCCCAAAAGTGGGCGGGGCTGTAAAGTGACGTGGATTTTACTCTCATCTATTATTCAAAACCATTCTATTTATTCTAACGTAAATTACATGCCAGTGTTTTATCTTTTTATTAGCAATTTGTTTGTGCATGTTTAACTGGGAATGTTTTCATGTTCGCTGATTGGATGTTTTAGCCGCAATGCACGTTGGGATGTGGTGTTAATGCGATATGATATCCGCAAAAAAAATTCAGAGTTTAGTATGGCCGAAGACACTACACTACCCATAATCCCCAGCTATCGTTTGGGACTACAGTCCCGTTGACAAACCCCGTGATTAATCTTCAAGCTCTGGGATTGGATGTTGGAGTGGCAGTGCGCCAAGGTTACGCCGAGCGTCAAGCTCTTTGAAATGGAACGAAACCACAGCAGACTATTCAAAACTGGACTCGAACGCCCCCAAAGAACTACACATGCTGGCTATTGTGTTTCGCAACATGTTCTCTATGGCACGTCTCTACTGGGAATTGTAGTTTTAAAAGACGTTTTCGTGTTTCTAAAATTAGAAGTTGACAGTATTAAACTGTGTACAGCCCTGGAGGTTCAGGCGATAGGAAACAAATTGGTGTGTACAAATTTAAAACATGTAATTACTAAATGGGTGAAAATCGTTTGTGTCCATAATGGGCAGCATTAATACCCACATGACAGCTCATTGTTACTTTGTAATTCTACTCCACTACAATTCAGAGGTTAACTTGGTATTTTTACTCCACTACATTTATTTTAGTTACTTTGCAGATTCTGATTAATGATGTGAATTATAAACAACCCTTAAATCAGACTTTAGTTACACCTGAGTAAAATTCAGGGAAGGTGATTGTCAAGTGCCAACAATTGGGAGAGATATTTGATAGTTGGTGCTTGAGAAGACTAAACATTTATCTGCAGATCCCTATAAAGTATATTAATTACTCGTTATTCTCTACTAATAGTTAATTAAAAACTGTATATAATTGCTATTTTGCACATCCCTTTCAAGATTTTCTAAGGTTTATTGACATATCATATACACAACTACGGTGTAGTTATGCAATGAATGAAAAACTTGGGTCACAGGTTCCTCAACAGTGCATCACAAGACATCTATCAATATGTGTGTACCTCCACCATTAAACTGTCAAATTCTGCACATTTCTTATACTATCTACATACATAAGAGTATAATTAATGTGTATACTATCAGTTAAAATAAGTGCTTCAACATAATTAACATTGCAGGAAAGCAATATATTAGACGTTTAGTACTTTGTCAGGCTTAATATTTATCTGTAGATAGATACCGCCAAAGCTTTTTTCTTATTTGAAAGAAGACCTTAACCTAAAGTATTCTTTAATGTGTTAATAAAGGTTAATTCGTTTTTCTGTTTTGCACATCGTCCTATTAATATCTGTGTACATCCAGCACTAAACTGTTTTATGGTAGAGATCACTACAGTATCTTCTTGATTTTTTATATTCTATATTTCTATCATTGACCTTCTACTTTTCCCCTATGAAAGTATGTACTCTTAATATTTTTTTCATCAAATAACATTATTCAACAAAAATAACATTATTCAACAAAAATAATTCAATAACGTGCTTTAACCACTAGGCGGTGCACACAAGGTACACACAGCATACTAATAATAACTTTGTATTATTAGTGTAGGACACTTATGTATGTATAACATCTGAAGATGTGTAGTTTTATTCATGTTTTTACATAATTTTACAGGATATTGCTATACTATTTCTCATTTTTTACTTCTACACATTAATATCTGATTTGTAAAACATCACAGACAGAAAGGTATATCCGTCATGTAATGGTAAGCTATTGAAATTGTGATTCCATAGATGTGTCTCCCATCACCCAAATCCCCTGACTATTCTCTCAACTCAGTATTTACATTCTTATATTCAAAGAAAATCAGTAATATCTTTAAAAACTACAAGTCCTTTTTATATCAGCTGTGCACCGTTATGGTGTAAATATAACCTATCTACCAATTGGATCAAATATAAAAGTCAGCCGAATTACTATTGATACTGCAAGGAGACGTATTTTGTGAAAAAAAAGGTAAGATGTTGTTTAATTGTTGATATATTTATGATCCACGTCACATATTCAGTTTTGGCGGCAATTCTTCAAGTTTGTCCAGAAGTCTGCAAGGAAAGAACTACGGCAGATGTGTAATATTTAATGCAGCCGAACCGTGGATTACAATGCCGTTATGTGATGACTTCCAAAGAGAAAAGCAAGAACACTCGGAATAAAGTATTATTTTTAAATGTTTTCGGATATCATATCTTATTAACACCATATCCCAGCGTGCATTGCGGCCAAAACATCCAATCAACGAGCTTCAAGCTGAGGATCTTGGGTAATCAGTTCAGTGGGTTTGTGGTGTGTATCGCTCGAAATGTCCCGTCTGTTTCCGGTGACTTTATTTACGGCTAAAAAGCATGCTAAAAAGCCCAAGATTATAGAATTAAACGAATAAATAAAAATAATAGGATAATTGTGTGTTATTGTTGAGTAAATAACAGTGTGTTATTTAGAAAAGAATAACAAATTAGAAGGAAAACAATATTTAAAAAAATACAGATTTCAGTATTTTTAGGCTCTAAGCCCCATTTATTTTCCTCACAGACGGCAAAAAAAGTCCGACATTATACGATTTAAAATAAAAACAAATAAATAAAAAGATAAAACACTGGCATGTAATTTACGTTAGAATAAATAGAATGGTTTTGAATAATAGATGAGAGTAAAATCTACGTCACTTTACAGCCCCGCCCACTTTTGGGGAAACCAACGCTGTCATTTGAACGGCGATCAAGCCTGAAGGCACAGAGATCTTCTTTACTGTCCTTTCTTCTTAGAGGAAGTACAGAAACACGTAACTCTGGATTTGTTTTAATGTTTGAGGTGCAATAAACGACACAGCAGCTTTTTGGCATGTTAAAACTATTATTTTCTGCCTCGCTCATGAGAGTAACAGCTGGCGAAATTACAGCCTCGCCTACTGATTTTAATTTAACCATATCGAGCCCGATTGTCGATTTCAAATGTGTGCTCTAAAATGATATTTATAAATGACTATTATCATTATTATAAGCAAGACAATAAATGGTGAAGATATGTAGAAAATAAACGTATTTAAGATACGTTCATAACTAATGTAACGTGGGAGAAAATATGTTTCTAGAAGATATGTAGAAAATAAACGTATTTGAGATACGTTGATAACAAACGTAACGTGGGAGAAAATACGTTTCTAGCTAAACGTAATTGAGAATGCAGTTTAGTTCTGTGGGAATGTCATTTTTAGGAGACAGGGTTGCATTTAAAGGCAGAGCGTTGTTAGAACGCTTCGGTTCTTCAAGGTTAATTCAAATTTAATTCAAGTTGATCACAAAACGTTTATTGAAGTAGAAAGTGAGACATCGAAATCTCTTTCTTTTCAATTTTAAAACAATTGTGTAATAAGATAATGTCTTTTATTTATTTTATAGGGTTTTACATGTGTTGTTATTTCTTACTCCTGTGCTTTATCTATCAAACCCTTTATATAATGGATCATATGTATATCTGAAAATGGCAATTTGTGATGCATATAAATAACGATAATCTATTGTTACATATAGATTAATGAAAAATGTGATAAATCGTAATACATAGTAAACCTTATTATACACTTACACATTAATACATACAGTACATTTTAAAATACAACATCATATTGAATATATTGTATTCCACTAACCTCATAAGTGTGTTTTTTGTATCTATGTTAATGTATGTATTAATATTCATGCATGGAAATCAGTTGATGAGAATATCAAAAAGGTTATAAAATTAGAGCTGCAACTTACTGACTTGAATTGATAATATTTCAATAAACAGTTTTGATACTTTGATAATATATAATATTAATTTTAAATTTTATTATCACAGAATAATTATGATTATAACAAGCACATTTAAAACTTCAGCTTGGGCATTCAACATTTTACAGACCAAATTAATAATTATCAAAATAATCGATATAGAACAAATGCTAGTTTTAGCCTGGCATAATATGTTAACATCGATTAATCAGTGTGCTTTAATCCTGTGACTCCCTTACATTTTCTATATTATGACCATTTATTTTGTAGCACAAAATACATTTTAATTTTAATGACTGCAGATTTTCCATATATATTTTCACACGTCACTGCATATTGCATCTCCGGCCAGGACATAGCTTGCTCATAGATAAGAGAGACAGAGGCCATATTGTTTATTGATATCTTGCAGCAGTGTCACGATAGGATCCCTCTGTGACTCTCCTCTGTCTCATACAGATAGAGCTGAGAAGATAATGGTCACTCAAAAATAGACCCATCTCACAGAGTTCCTTTATGTGAGAGCGCTGCACAGTCCGGGGGTGACATAAATCCCCTGAGCTGAATACTTGAGTGACTTTAATAAATATGAATTTGTTTTGAGGAGGAACATGAGTAAGCCGAACGAATCACCACCACATGGGGTGTGAGGAAGAGACGCGTCACTCTCGCTGAAGAGCCCTCTTTCATTATTTGTGCCACCGATGGGACAAGCACCTCAATGTTTGATGGCAAGTCGCCACAGAGCAATGATGGGCCATCCACAGAGTTTATTTGAACACATAACACCATTCAGGCAAACAATCCAGATCAATGCAGCCGTTTCAGCTCAAATATATAATTGTAAATCATAATTTTAAAAACATGGTTTATCACTTTTCCTGGTTTTTTATTGGCTTGTGTTCTTCTGCGTATGATATCCCTTTTAATTTGAATTGGTGTGTTTAACTAATCTTTTCTGTTCAACTAGCAACCTGTTCATGGTTATGTTAATGTGTTTCCTGCCTCTTGAGTAAATGAGTTACTGTTGTATATAAAATGCAATAAAAGTGTGACATCTGTTGGCTTGTTTAGCATGTTCCATTCCAACAACACAATGTCTTCTTTCATGAGTAAAATATGTCATTGCACTATACATGAGTCCCTCAGGAAGAGGGTGCAATAAATTAAACTATACTAAGAATCAACTGAAAACAATTCAATTGGAGCATTGTTTTGGTTTGGAGGATTACAAATTTGTGTTCGTCAGATCACCAAGATCCTAGGGGTACAACTTCATCTGTATTTTCCCCGGAAAGTTATGGATACAAAATCTAGTTTTATTCAAATCTGTCATTGCACCAATTGACAAGTAGTTGCCTCATGAAGACATGTTTTTCCCATAGACTTCCTTAAGGTGTTATAGGAAATATAATTATATTTAAAAAGCAACAACTTCATCTTGTAAAATGTTTGAATTAAAGTTGAACATTTTGTAGTGTTCAGCATAACACCCAAAATCCATCATACATCCATTACAAGCTATAATCTTAAAGGGGCCCTATTATGCTTTTTGGGGGTTTCCCCTTCCTGTAGTGTGTTGTATATGATTTTGTGCATGTTAAAGTTTTGGTCTGCAAAGGCTAAAATCCCCAAATTCAGGACAGAGGGAGTTTCTGTCCCACACCCTCCCCCTGGCTTCCTCCATTGGACTCCTTTGTTTACATATGTTACATAATGACATCACTATGTAACACTTGTGCTTCTATTGGCTAGCGCTCCAACACTTTGTACATTAGGCTAAGTGGCGGGAAATCTCTAAGCTGTTGACCAATCACGACAGAGCCAGCCAGCTAACCAATCAGAGCAGACAGAGTGTGAAAAGAGGTGCTGCAGCACAGGCAGTATGAGAAAAAACATATATGACACAGTAGAGGCACAAAAATACAAATATGAACCTGAAGATGAGCATAATATGTCCTCTTTCATTTATTTAAGGGCAGTAGCAATGCATACAATTATAAAGATGTGTTCCTTTCATTGTCTCCAGCAGCCCAAACACCACAGTGCTTTTGGCTGAAAGGCGGATCATGACAGTGGCCTCTCACTGTGTATTCTGCATGAAGTTGTGTGCAGGAGTAACGGTTGTCTGCCAGAGTGAGCTCAGCTGTCAGCAGGCACTGAGCCCTGAATCACCCTTGGCACAGAGATGCAGAGACAGAGAGCAGGTAGTCAGGGCAGATCCAGAAGCATTCTCATAGCCTTCAGCTGATCCATTAGGACATGCTACAATTCAGCCGTGGCACACTACCAAATGCTCAGCCATTGTGGCACTCAGAGCAGTATTCCCATCTGCCTCAGTCATTGCTCAAACATTTTACGAGTATTTGTTGGCATCATTCATGCGTAGATTGTATGCATGAAAAAGTATTTGCTAGCATGTGTGTGTGTGACTGTGCGTGTGAGCGAGTGTGTGTAAATGAGATCACTTGGTACTATCAAAGTGCAGTCAGGACTATGACACTGTTATAAATAGAAGAGAGGAAGTAAGGAAGGTTAAATCTCTGAGACACAGATACTAAATGTGTAGAGAGGGGAGCCATTTGAAAACCCACATGCACTTTTAGACTTATTTCACATATAAATATTTACATTATGTACATTGTTCGTGCTCTCCTGCTATATAGTGTAAAAGGTAGACCAAGGTAGTCACAGTATTTAATTATTTTGTCAACTATATAGTCCGATTGTAAAAGTTGAAAGCTGTTTTCCTCTTTTTACATTACATTACATTACATTGCATTTAGCTGACGCTTTTATCCAAAGCGACTTACAATAAGTGCGTTCGACCAACAAAATACAAACTTGAAGAAAACAGAATCATATAAGTACATCAGGTTTCATAGAGCAAAAACATTTCAAGTGCTACTCAACTGGCTTTAGATAAGCCAGCCCTTTATTAGTATATAAGTGCTTTGTTAATAGTTCTATCGCTCGAAGTGGAGTCGAAAGAGATGAGTTTTCAGTCTGCGCCGGAAGGTGTGTAAGCTATCTGCTGTCCTGATGTCAATGGGGAGCTCATTCCACCATTTAAGAGCCAGGATAGCAAACCCACGTGTTTTTGCTGATGGGAACTTGGGTCCCCTTCGCAGCGAGGGTGCAGCGAGCCGTTTGGTTGATGCAGAGCGGAATGCATGTGCTGGGGTGTACGGTTTAACCATGTCCTGGATGTAGGAAGGGCCAGATCCATTCGCAGCATGGTACGCAAGTACCATTGTCTTGAAGTGGATTCTAGCAGTTATCGGAAGCCAGTGAAGGCAGCGGAGGAGCGGAGTGGTGTGGGAGAATTTAGGAAGGTTGAAGACCAGACGAGCCGCTGCATTCTGGATGAGCTGCAGAGGTCGGATGGCACATGCAGGTAGACCAGCCAGGAGGGAGTTACAGTAGTCTAGGCGTGAGATGACGAGAGCCTGGACCAGAACCTGCGTCGCTTTCTGGGTCAGCTGGGGACGCATCCTCCTGATGTTGTAAAGCGTGTATCTGCAGCAGCGGGTTGTAGCAGCTATGTTTACAGTGAAGGACAGGTTGTTATCTAGGATCACACCCAGAGTCCTTGCAGTCTGAGTCGGGGAAACAACAGAGGTGCCAATGTTGATTGTTAGGTCAAGAGTGGGACATTCTTTTCCCGGAAGGAAGAGCAGTTCAGTCTTGTCAAGGTTGAGCTTGAGGTGATGAGCAGACATCCACTGAGAGATGTCAGCTAGACAAGCAGAGATGCGTGCGACGACCTGGGTCTCTGAGCGGGGAAAGGACAGAATTAATTGGGTGTCGTCAGCGTAGCAGTGGTATGAAAAACCATGCGGGCTAATGACTGATCCGAGCGAGTTTGTGTACAAGGAGAAGAGGAGGGGACCAAGAACAGAGCCCTGAGGGACCCCTGTAGTTAATTGACAAGGGTCGGACTCGGACCCTCTCCAAGTAACCCTGTAGGTACGGTCTTTGAGGTATGAGGTGAGGAGGGAAAGTGCAGAGCCTGAAACTCCAAGTGCTTGGAGAGTGCGAAGGACAGGTCCAACAGGATGATGACAGAGGAGAGGGAGGCTGCTTTAGCAGTGTGCAGTTCCTCAGTGACAGCAAGGAGGGCAGTTTCTGTGGAGTGACCTGCCTTGAAACCAGACTGGTGCGGATCCAGAAGGTTGTTCTGATGGAGATAGCAGGAGAGTTGTCTAAAGACAGCGCGTTCAAGTGTTTTAGACAGGAACGGGAGGAGAGAGACAGGCCTGTAGTTTATAACATCAGACGGGTTGAGAGTAGGTTTCTTTAGGAGAGGGTTTACTCTTGCCTCCTTGAGACTGTTTGGAAAGTGACCAGAAGTTAGAGAAGTGTTAATGAAATGGGTGAGAAACGGTAGAATATCAGGAGCGATAGTCTGAAGGAGGTTTGAAGGGATAGGGTCCAGAGGACAGGTGGTAGGGCGGGCAGAGGTAATGAGGGTAAGAACCTCACTTGGAGAGAGAGGGGAAAAGGAGGTCAGTGTGTTGGTGGAAGGAGGGTCTGGTGACCCAGCGGTGAGTAGAGGTGAGTCAGAAAAAGAAGAGCGAATATCATCAACCTTTTTTTCAAAGTGGTTAACAAAGTCGCTTTTAGGGTCAATGCTTTATGAATGCCTGTCATCATGGCAGAAACCTATAGCTGCACTGCTGTGTGAACAGCTTATTACTGGTCAAGGGTGAATTATCACCCCATGCACAAATGGGAATCCAGTAAGCTCTCCCACGGACCAGTTACTTCATTGGGCCATGATGAAAGCGATGAATTCAAGGTCCTTTGAGTGGAGGAGTGCACAGAGAAAGTTATTGATTTACACATTTATCACGCTGCTCCTGTTTTATTATTTGACTCTTCACCAATACAGAGAAAAGATTTTGGCATTATCCTGCCTTAGTGTAAAGGGCTGGACAGGTGCGATACAAAGATGAATCTGAGATGCACTTGAGACATCTTGGCAACTGCCCAAACTCTGAAAACCTCCAGGCGCTCCTGTGTTCAGCTGTCTGCATGACAAAAGATTGATTGAAATAAGACATTTCAGAGCGAATTTTGTATGTATTAGATATTGTATGGTGGGCCATAGGTCCAATCCTACACACACTACACCTAGAAAGGGTGGCCTGTGGTTAGGCTGATAGAGTTGCTCAGCTCTATGAAGCAGAAACAGATCACGTTTACCCCTTTGCGTTTCTATTTGGAATTTTTTTCTTTTTTTTAGCCACTAGTAACACTGAACACATATATATTTTTTTAACAAAATGTGGAATCCGAGATGTAAATAAGATATTTTAGTTTTTCTTGTTCATATTGCATTATAAGTCTGCCCAATGTTAATTTGCAAAGCAAGACAACATTTGCCTTCTCCCTAAATCGGGCTCTTTTGCCATGGAGAGTTTCCACAGTAAATGTTACTCTGTTTGTTCCACTAACAGAGAATTTGTATTTTTCTTGAGTTTCCTCTTAGCAAAATGCTCACTAATAGGCAGTAATGCAGTAACTGAATTTCATCCTAAAAGCAGTGGGAACGGGGCTTGTAGGGATCAAATTGAAATGCCTATGGTGTCATTATTCTGAAGCTATTACAGCCTGCAATCAACATATGTAGTTCATAATGGTATGTTAAAGCAAAGATGTGCAAAGCCGTTTTGACCTCAGCTCTCCATCATCCCTCACTGCCTGGCCTCGGCCGCCTGTAATCCTGACCGCTGATATCTACCTGGCATGACTTTGACCTCTGACTTTCGGCAGCTGTCAGTGGTGGCCCTCTTCGAAGAGGGGACATGTGGGATATGAGCGCTCCTCCCCAAGGTGGCACAGTGTCAGACTCTATGCTGGCTTTACGGTTTTTAGCATTCAAAGAGTATCCGCCAGGGCCTCCTCCTACTGTGTTACTACACAAACAGGGCTGACTAAGTGCTGATCACAACCTCTAGGCAAAGATGAAACGCTCCCTCGGGGGAAGGGAGACGATTAAGTTGCTTGATGTCCGTTTGCTTTTCATATCTGTATCGGTTTACAGATTTGAACTGAGCTATTTTGATTATAACCTCTAGCCTGCTCGCTGCACAGCTCTGCTAAAAGTGTGGTGCATGAAGCTGGGTCTTGCCTTTCACAAAGCTTCCCTGTGCCCGACGTAACAAGGTCGCACTAATTGGAGAAGGAAGTGTTGAGGATGTCTTTGGGAAGGAGCCGCAGGGTTAGAGAGAGACAGCAGAGAGAGTCAGATCCTGTTTCTGCTCTGGTTCCCTGTTTTAATCCAGCCTGGTATGTGTTGAGATCAGAGCAGGTCCCTTTCACTGCAGCCATCCGGTGACTGTGCAGTGGGACATGCCCCACAAGTCCCCATTTCCTCAACTGCTGCAAATGTGTTATAGAAAGCACTAGAAGGCATTCTGTCGCATGCTCGTCCCCGGATCCAAGTTCACTGAAAGGAACTTAAAAATGCAGTGACCCCACAAGAGAAACAGTCCCACAGTCCATCTTAGGTCCTAACCCCTAGGAAACATGGCACTGGACAGCTGTGTCTTTCCCTTGATGTATTTATGTCAGCCGCTTACATAAATACACTGTGACACACATACACATTCACACTCATACACATGGGCCTGTGTGTAAATGTGCACACTCACACAGGCGCAGATACACACACTGACACACACAAATGCATAGAGTGACACACACACTCAGGCATAAACACACGTATCATGCTCCCTGTCAGTAATACCCAGAGGATATTATGTCTCTCTCAGCAGACTGGACGGTTGATCAGAGCAGTGTGACCACATGGTCACTTTGATGTAAATCACGTTGTGCAGTCACCTTGGAAAGAGCTTGAATTATAAAAATGAGAAATAAATCCTGCTCACAGATTAATCATCTGATTCACTGGTTCAATCACAGGAGAGAGAATAGGTTTCTTTGTCAATTTTTTTCATTATTTTTTTGAATATTTTACGGTTCTTAGCATTCATATATTAATGTTCATGAGAATACGTGGCAGATTGGTACGAGGGGCACTTATTATAATATTTTATTACTTTCAAAATGTCGGTCATTGAAGGAAAGGCTCTATTTTAGTTACGTCTCCAACAGATGAGAAAATTATTGAATACCTGTGTTCAGGATATGTTTACCTTACCATAAAGATCAGCACAACCTCACTTACACTACTAAGGTGCACGGAGAAAGGATGTCTAAGAAAAAAAGAAAAGGAAAAAGCTCCAGTAGCAATGTATACGGATTAATTTATTGTGAGATCAACACAATATTTTCACAGATTCAGGTCAAAATGATAAAGTAACACAATACATACCAACACTTAGGCACATTTAAGAATTCTGCATTGGTCAGTTTAGTTTGATCTGAAGGCTGAATGTATCCTCCCGTGTTGTACAAGTCACACATTCACACCCCAATAGTGCAATCTGACTACACACACATGCACACCTCCATGTGTAGAACATGGCCCTCTCACTGTTAGGGTTAGAAGTTCAGATTTTTACTGGGGCCACCCATGTCAATATGTATAAACTCCTGGTCCTGCCAGGCGGTCCAAATCCATTAAGGACAGATGTGGACGGAAGGGAGGTGAACTTTTCCAGCCCTGAGAAATATGACTCATGATAATGCTAAACAGGATGTGGCATTTCCCTGTGCGTCGTATTTCACTTCAATTAAATTACCTTTCTAACACTTAACAGTTTTAAGTATGTGTAGCCTTAGCACATATTGTTATCCACTCATGAGTGAAATGTGGCGTCAACCTTGAACTTTGTTTCATGAATAGCACACAACAAGAGGCTTACAATAACAAACAGTGTGGAGCTTACAAAGAGACAATTGGAAGTAATACCACGATAATCTAATCAGTTCACTGGGAGTAGAGGTTATGGGAAAGTTGCTGTGTTAATGTACTTCCAAGGTCAACAAAATTAGGGATTGCTTCTTGTTGTATACACTGATCCTTGGATCCTAGATTAAATCAGCTATAATGTGTTATCAGATGTGAACTAATTAAACTATTTATTGTAACATTGGTGGATGTTGTATTTAATTAAAAAGAGAGTAAACATGTTGTTTGACACCAAGCTAAATCCATTTAATACCTTGATGTAGAATTTAAGTGTGCACTGCTGATAAAGAGCACACAATTAGGAAATAATTATGCATGTTATCATACCAGTACATGGAGGTCAGCTTTATTTGGTAATCACTAAGGTGTTAAGCTTCAAGGACAAGAATCATGTGTACACAACAAGGCAGTGAGTCATTCAGGGTGGAGAGACAATGTAAAATTATTTTCATTCGTTGTTTTGAGTCTACCTGATAGCCGAAGTATCTGGAGACATTCGCTTGAGTTCATAGGTCAAGGTCCAGGTGTCAGATGTTGACTTGCTCTTGGCATACTTTTATCTAGCCTTTAATAGAATAAAAACAGTATGTAAACTTTGAAAAGAAGAAAAAATAACAGGTTTTAAAAAATACATGTTTTGATTACATTTGTGGAATTTTAATCAAGAAATCTAATCTAAATCCAAATGATGATAGCTCTGGGAGGTTTGCGAGACAACATATGAACTTTATCATGCCTGTAACAAGATAATCTGGCCTCATATCAGACATCTCTCCCATTCCAAGACACTTTATCAGTTTAAGCCCGAGTCTGAAAACAGTACAGCTGTCTCTCTGACCTGTGACAGGCGATCTCACTGCAGGTTAGGATGCTGCGTCGGTTCATGTTACTAACAATTGGCATGTGCGAGTTTGTGTGTAGAATCACCAGCAACACCGTTGACGCAGTGAGACAGCTGAGAACACGAGGGATGAACGACAGCCTCACAAATGGATGTGACACATAGATAGATATATGGCTGTATGGGCAGACAGACAGGTGATAGATGGATAGATATCCAGGCGGATCCATATACACATACTTTAGATATCAAAGTGGTTGCTACAATATTGTAGACTGTATACTGTAGCAGCGATACTGAACCAGCTTTGTCCAGGGGCCACTTTTGCAGAATTACAGTTAATAACAATCCTCCTTGGCCATTTTTACTTTTAGATTTGAGCTCTATTCATCTATGTTATCTTTTTGTATGCACTCTGGCATCCTATCTATACTTAAAATACAAAGAATATACCAAATTTGACCTAATTGCTTGTCAATGTGGATTAGAAAAATGGTCAGCAAGCCACCCAGCAACCTATATGATACTCTACTTTCAGCCCGAGGCTAGATTTCGCCCACTGCTGTACAGCATTAAATAGAAAGAGAATACAGTGAATATAAAAGGTTGCAAAAACATTCAACTCCTGTATGGCAAGTTCAGAGTTTCACCTTCAGTGTTGAATAATAGGTCAGCGGTAGGGTCAATTATCCAACTCTTTGTGAGGCTCAACACACTCATGCATTCCTTTAGAACTGTTTTTTTTGCTCTTTAAAATATACTGTTTTCACCAGGGGGACAAGGGCGCGGGGGGCAAAGCTTTGGAAAGGGACGAATATCCGATTCCCGATACATTTCTTCTGAGAACAGAAGAACCTTCGTACCTGTCGCAAGTGTATAACAGAGAGGTGTCAAAAGTGAAACACGATCGGCATATCTGACAAAGGGGAAACTGCTGTGAGGGATCAGTTCAGAGAGAGAAAGACCCGCGTCCCCACAGCAGATGGGCGCTTTATCGTTATGGCCGGAGGGGGTGAGAGCCATATAAGAGAGATGCGAGACCACAAAAAAGGCTGGAGACACGGCTGGACTGTGACACATGTCCCACAGTGGAGGGGGATTTTACTCACCTTGCCTTTGGTGTGTCATCATGTTACAGGTCCTGTCATGAGCCTCCAATCTGTCCGCCTGGGCTGTATTGTTCTGTACTGCATGTGGACAAGGTAATAAAAGAGAATAGATACTGAAAAAGAGAGTAGGCTAGGCAGTGGGAGTGAGCCACATTTTGGCCCTTTGTTGGTGCTGTAGCTTTTTTTTGAACAGTACTAAAGTGAGGGATAAAGATGATCAAAGGGGTGTATATGATTGCTCTGGTGGGTGTTGGAGATCATTACGTGGTGAGGCATTGGGAGTTCTTATGTGTCATGGAGGAGGTAAATGATGCTGCAGATAGAGAAGCTTGTCAACAGTAATTCACACTTCTTCGTGCAGATATTGAAAAGATGCACATGAGGACCGCTCACGGAATACCACACCTGTTTTTTTCATTATACCCTAAATGTCTATCACCATCTGTCTCATTCAAGGTAGCTACACGCAAAATCTCCCACTTGAATGTCAGATAAGGAGACATCTTCAATGACAGCTTTTGTAATGCTTTTACACAATGCAATTGAAAGAGAGAGAAAGGGAGAGTGTTTGTGTGAGGATCTAAAGCGGAAGAGAGTGCCTTAGTGATAACACACCCCAGATGTTCTTAAGCCCAAAATAAGCAATAGCTCAAGCCAGTTTTACTGTGTTGAGTCCTATTTACACTGATATAAAGCCTTCACTTGCACTGGGAAGAAAGTGTGCATCCTCAGAGTTAAACAGATCAAACAACAGAGGTGAAACAAGACAAGACAGCCAACCAGATACACTGCACAAACATTTAAACTATAAACCATAATAGACAGAATTTACACATGCTTTACCTTTTAATATGACCGTACTTTGACAGAGGTATTTATAACATAAACAACCTCTGTAACAAGCAAGGATATAAAGGTAACACTTGGAAACATGAGCCACTCAGAAATGACTTGCACAGTCCCAAAGACCTCAACGACAAATACCTTTGTAATGGAGCTGTTTGTTTAAAAACGACCGTGCACACACACATGTATTTGTATGTGTGTGTGCACGGTAAAGTGGACCTTGGGGTTCTTTACTGGGAGACTGAGCGAGAGAGCTGTGTGCCAGCCTGCTGGAGGTGCCGCTAGATCAAGAACAGTCCACCCCCATGTGGTAAAGCTAAGCTTTCAGGGGTGAGGGGTCACAGACACCGGAGTGGTCACACACGTGTCAGAACAGTATTTACAACTGTAGAGGCCCACCTCAGACCACCTACAACTGCTCTTCCACCTCAATACTGTACATCTGCAGGAGGTGCTGTGCTTCAGGATCCACTAGGTGGTAGTAAAGTTCCATATAGCAACATGTCTTATCATGACATCCTGACATAAAAAACTTTTCTCATCAGTCAGAGACAGTAATTCTGTATAAATCCAAATATGTCCGAAAACGTATCCAATACTTAACACTTTGAGCTGTTGCCTACCTTGGCGACGACTCCATTGAAAAAGAGATGTTGAATCTCAAAGGGATATATCCTGATTTTGAAACATACACTGATGGATAAGGGGGCTTCATTTTCTGTGAAGTGAAAGCATACACATGAGGTCGGATACAGCTTCAGATGCATCATTTGCCATGCGTGCATCTGCATAACTATGTTGTTCATTTAAAACGGATCCTTGACCTCTGGGATCCAGTTCAAGTTCACCAAGGGTTTTAATGTGGCTAACAGTATTGGAATATTGGCTAGTTGTCTCAAAGCAATGAGAAAACTTGCTAAATGTATTATTCAAAGGTTTTAAATAGAATAAAACTCTAAATGCAATATGAGAGTCTGATCTCTCATTGCAGCACCGTGAATATATTTTGATCCCTGATCTGGATCCTGTGATCATTCTTCAACTCATCCAAGTCCTCCAATTAATTACTGTAGATGCAAGATACAGTAATTCATCATTCACATGCAGACTAGATTATAAATAGCCAAACCTACTCTATGTATATGCCAACAATAACAGAATGGGACATTAGAGGATATATGCTGAATTTAAGCAACTGAACAGATATAAGATATGTTTAAGACCTATGGAAAAACCAGAATAAATCTGCAAAATACTGGGAAAAATACTAGGTACTATACAGTATGTCACATGCAAATAACATGCAGGATAAGGAGCTGTGAGAACAGTTGTTTGATATACAGTATGTACAATGATAGAAACATATGTATATTTAATATAAACTTGATACAATTTAACAATGGGAGTGTTATAGTTTCTGTAGTAGTGTGTAAGACTTACATCATTTTCTCTTTGAAGAACAGTGTGTACTGCTGAAAGTACTGAAATGTACTCATTACTTCATATTATGTACTCACAAAGTTTGAAGAGCAATTGTGTGGATGAATTTCACAACTACTTCAGGAGTTACCCTGAGGTATTGCATGACATCAAAAATAGAGTATTTATCTGCTAGTGGTTGGAGATGGGTTTTACACATAGACTGGTTTTACAGCATGTATGAGCATTTTACTCCTACAAGCATGCACATTTATCATGTCGCCCTCTGGTGGTAACAAGCAAGAATCAGCTTCCTGAAGCCAAAATAAATAAAACAACCAATATCGTACATACAACAACAGTAATAATAGTGGAATATATCTTACATAATTATATAACCACACTATTTCATTTCGTACAATTCAAAGTACCTGCACAGAAAACCAGTTTATATCAGTTGGCATTTTTATAATCCAAAAAATAGTTTTGCATTGGCAATTTTTGCTAAATTACCTTAGTCTCATACTGAAGTTGTGGTTTGTGGATTACATTTGCAAGTCCATTGAGTTTGACACTTTTTTAAACTGTACATAGGTTGGACGAATACAGAAGACCTGTAGCATGTGACCACTGCTGCTCAGATACTGCATAGAAAGTGCAGCAGGGTCTTTGTTCTTAGTACAGAACAATTAAACAGCAATGGAGAGCCGAAAAGAAATAAGACATGATGCAAACACATTATCAACAGGGTGCAACTAGGTCTCTCAAAACACTTTGAGGTCTATGTAAGAATAATGCATGAGAGACAAAAGTGTCAGTGCCTCGTTTCATTTGCAGAGCAACCTCTGATGGGCCGTCATCACCTCACATTTTCAGCACGGCCGTCCTCTGGGTTTCATGACTAAAAGTCTTGAAGGATTGTACTCCAACGGTTAATAGAGAAACATATCAAATATTTTTACCACAGGATAATTATTAATAATTCTTACATGTTACTGGATTGTGTTGTTTTCCGTCGTATTCTTGATCAAATTTGGACAAGAATAAATAATAACATAAATGACATTTTGTGTGGCATTTTAGGAGATAGAGGGACACTTCATTCTGTAAAAATAGTCGGAACCACCCTGCAGTCGAAAAGACTATCTTTAGACAGGTTTCAACAAAGCTGGACATCTGTAAGCCTGACTGCAGGGCTGTTGATTATGACATTAGGACAATGACATATCATTTATACCCATAAACATTGTCAATCTTACTTTAGTTACCTCAAAAAGCAGACAATTTCACTGAAATGTAGTTGACACATAAAATCTAAGTAATAAATTAGGGTATTCATAAAACAGACCAAATAAATTACAAAATGTACTACTATGTGACCTAGACACATGTCACAGTTCCCTGCCTCCAACAAAAGCATGAAACTGTGCTGTTAAATACTCACCTGACCTCAAGGTCATCTATTTTGCAAAATCCACTTGTTCATGTCTTTTATACATGAATATGTGTCCCATCTGTGTAAAGAGATTCTGAAAGTTTCAGGCAAAAAACATTTGCTCACTTTTTGTCCTGATCCATTTATATAAAAACCTGTCTCAAAATGAGCTGAACAAATGTTGGCCACTTCATGATGTCATAACGATTTTTTGCCCCCCCCCCCCCCCCACCTTATCACTTGAATCTCCTCCTAGAGCACTATTGTGTTATTTTTAACCAAATATCTCTCAGAGGGGCGTGGGGAGGGGCTCCTTATTTTCACCTAAGTAACAGACAGAGAATCAGCACTTTGGAAACAGGGCTGAAACAGAGGGGATTATGGGATGCTGCAATGCACAATCTGTTTGGTATTTCAAGCCAAACACTTCAGAGACATGTTTTGTATATATCTGAGACCTATAATATATTGATGAAAAACAGTATAATAAGGGACCTTTAATGCCATAGAATAAAGAACAACCACAATTCATTAATGTCTTTGTAAATCCCTGTCACATCCTCTGCCACAGTTCACTGTGTCACTGAGGTTAGCTTCATTCATAATCTCCCATTCCTGTGAGTTTCTGTGCCACTAGCTAAATCTGTAGTAATCCACACACAGGTCTGCAGGAGCCCTTAATATAATTGAGTAGTTGATCCTCTGCCATTAGATAACACCTTTCTCCTGATGACGGCCCTTGATGGCTCTGAGTATACCTCTGTAACCATCCCCTGCCTCCCATTTGCTCATGCTGAGACACTTATGTAATTTAGAAATAAAATCAATATAACAACATTAAAGGGCCCATGTCATGCTGTATGAGAAACCGATTTAATTTTGGAAAATTGCACAATTTAAATCTATTTTAGTATACCTCAAAAATGGAAATATGATCAGTAGAAATGGCCATGACATGGGACCTTTAAAATCTGCGAAGGTCCAGTTGGATCCTTTGTGTGAAGGAATCAATCGCGCCGGTGTTTTTAGTTGCCTACCTACTGTACAGACGAGGTGAAGGGGTCGTTAGTAGCTCCAAAGTAGTTGGGCTAAGTAGTAAATGGGCTTCATCTACTTTGGAGGTCATGCCTGGCCTGCAGAGGGCTCGGCCGCAATCAGGGGCCTGCTTTCTAAGTGATTTGTGATCAATTGTTGCAGTTCACAAATGATGATGACACACATGTTGCTACATTTAGTGTCCTACAGGGTTCTTGGATGCCCTTGAATGGTTTTCCTTTTATATATTGTGAAAAGTAAAATAAAAAGAACATACAGAATGAATTATCAAAACTGTCAAAATACATTTCAAACCTTTTTCTCAACAAGCATTTTGTTTATACTCCCTGATACAAACATGCTCTTGGATTGTTTTATGAATCAATTTAAATGAAAGCATGTGTATTTTAGTCAAAAACAGGAACAATCCTTTTATTTGATCAAAAATGGCTGATTTGTTGCATGAAAGGGAGAGTGTGAATTCACTAAATCTGATATTTCCACAAAAACATTTTGCAAATCCTTGAAGTTTTTAACACTCTTTCTATTGATCTATTCAAGTCTCCTGGGGCTGAGCAGTTAGACCTATGGCCATTATTAGCACTAGTAGCCTGTATTATTTTGTCTGTCTGTCTTTACATCGTACATCCCAGACTTATGCAAGACCATGTCCTACCTTTTCATAAAGGGGCTCAGTCCAATAAACTAAATAATTACCAACCAATTTCAAAAAGACCATGTCTTACTTAAAGAGCCTGTGACACGAGTTTCCCCCATCATCCAAACCCATCAATTTGAGTAAATATTGTCCCCTTGAAAACCGTTACTGAACTGATTTTGGATATTTGTACTCAGTGCTTGAATTGGAATGAAAAAGGTGCCAGTACTCTAAAATCAGCAACTTTTTCAAGTCAATTTTATATATACAGCCCACAAACAAGAATTTGGCTACTATAATGCTGGTGGGTTTGTCTCTTTACTACTGTATATTTTAGAAAGGTTCACTGTACTTAACATTTTTTATGATAGGCAGCGGATATGGCTAAAGCTCAGTAAGGTCAATATTAACTGAAAATATAGCAATCAAAGTCTAGATCTTCTGCTGAAGACACATGAAGCAGAGACCTTTCAGGTGAGAGCCCCTCTGGTGGTGTTCAACATTAATGACAAGGAAACAAAGCTCTGGTCAGAAGCATTTTTTATAAAAAGCTTTAACAAAATTAAGTATTTCTGTACATTTTGAATGCAATCTAACTTTCCAACTCAGAAAACGAAAAACGAAAAAGTGCCAAAAGTCTTCTCACATGGCTGAGCTGCTTTGCAATATACTTCACCACTGAAGAATACAAATATGTATAAAGTAAACTATGATGCAATCTAACTTTCCAACTCAGAAAAATGATAAAGAGCATGAACAAAGAACATGTAAAAACAAATGCAAAATTTGCACAATCTAAAATGAGAAACTGTAACTGCAAGTAACAAAGTCTGAGCCATGGTAAAGAGTTACATTGAACACCAAGCTGATCAGATAACTCCCTGGTTGGTCTGAAGTCCTTCTATCTCCAGGATCTGTACAAATCGGCACATTATGCCAAAAGTCTTCTCACTGGGTGAGCTGCTTTGCAATATACTTCACATTGTTAGAAAAGGCTCCAGAAGGCCTTGGGGACATCAGTATCAGGGGCTGGAGCTGGACAGGCTCTTTCATCAGCACTTCTCCTTCCCTTTGCCAGCCAGGACCTCACATACTGTTCCGGATTGAACTGTCCTAGTGATGGTCCATTACATTTAATGAAAACCAGGCTGGACAGTCGGCTGACAGAGAGAGCATTCCTTTTTGCAGTAAGGATATCGTTCATGCAGCTGAATGCCCGCTCACACTCACTAGTGGAGACAGCGATGGTTCGGACTGCTTTCAGTAGAGGCTCCATGGCAGCAGGTGTACGGGATGCCCTGGTTTCCTTGTATTCGCGAAAGCCCTGAACAGTCTCTCTCCTGTCCACTTTCAGCACTTCGCACAAACGTAGCACCTCTACGTCCCCATACTGTACGTCTAACTTCTCTTCAGGCCAACTTCCAGGATGGATAACTTTCATGTCCTGGATTAGCTGATTGTCCCGGGCCTCCCGGCCATGTAATGGGATTTCTCTTGTGCTGACATGAGAGGAGGTTGTGGAAGTCATTCTGTGTCTCAGATTCTCTACCATACTGCGGAAAAACTGACCTGCATGAATCTGTACAAGCCTGCCATTCTCACGCAGGGCAACACCCTTGAAGGACTTCTCAGCTAGAGCTGTATGAACTGTAGTCATGTGTGGGCCAGGCATGGTGACCTCGTATTTCTCGAGTTAAGAGCCTATCTGCTGTAGGCAGTGTCATCTCTCTTTTTTGGAGTTGCCGAGAGAGGTCGCTGAGCTCTGTGAGCGCATCGTACATCAGTCCCAGATTGCTGACAAACGTTGCAGATGTGAGCACATCATCCAGGCCCTTGTACTTTGCTCTGTCTCTGGAATCCCTGCTCGTGTCGTTTGCAGCATTTGTGAAGTGATCATGAAGCACTCGGTAGTTTTCCCAGACTGCTCTGACGCTCCTTTCACTTGAAGCCACCCAGCGGATGGACAAAACACGCCCTATCACCAGGAGACGCTGTCCGACTGCTTGCGCACACTGCGCTAACTGCCTCTGATTTTTGGGGGAGGCATGGAACAAGGAATAGAGTTTGTCAAAAAAGATCTGGAAATGATTGAGCCCTGAGACCTCCTTGACCACATCCCCAACTGCCAGCTCTAGACGATGATTGGAGCAGTGCCACACAAACAGGCTTGGGAATTTACTACACAACTGGGTAGCAACGCCTGTTCTCTTCCCTAGCATGACTGAAGCCCCATCACATGCAAAAGAAACGAAACACTGACCTAAAAAGTCCTCGTTAAAATCTCTTCCAAGACACTCCATTAACGCCTTTGTGATGTCATCAGCCGTTGTTCCATCCAACTCGATCAGCTCCCAAAAAAACGTTTCGGGCTCAGCATCAGCTAATGCTGAGCGTAGACACACAACAAGCACCGTTTTACCACTAATCGTGGTAGATTCATCGACCAAAACACAGAGTTTTCTTTGGTTTTCTGTAATGTCTTTTGCCATTTTTTTCTTCAGCTCATGAGCTATGTGGTCGATGATTTCGCCACAGGTTTTATTGGAGTGCAAAACCCTGCCCACGTTCAGCCCATTCAGTTTCTGTACATTAAAATCAATTGGCATGTCTGTGAATGGCCGGCTATGTTTGCTAATTTTATATGCCGTTCGAAAAACTCTGATAGTGGTGTCTAATTCAGATGTATGCATAGACTGCACTTGATGTTGAATAGTTTCACGTGAAGCAGATGTAAGGATGTCAGCAGCTTTTACATGGGCTTGTGATTCTTTATGTTCTTTGATTTTTTTTCTCAGGCTAGCTTGTTGTTTGCCCTTGTCAACACCGAAATGAGACACTGCACACTCACCCCATTCAGTTGACAGTTTCAGTCCTTGTCCAGTGTGTATTCCCAAAGATTTGACATCTCTGCATATCCGACACCCTAGCTTCTTATCTTTAAGAAGGAGCCATGCATTGGTCTTGCAAAAATATTGCACCTGGTCCGTTGTCCAGCAGTCAGGTGCATCGCTTTGCCCGGTGTTGGTGGTGGCAGTTGCGCCAGCAGCAGCTAACGTTAGAGGCTCTGGAGGAGGCGGCGGAGCTAGTGCTAATGCTAATGCACTAGAACTTGGAGCAGGAGGATCAACCAAAGAAAGCTCCCCATCAGACACAATTTCCAACACAGGCACAGCATTCTCTGTATTTGAAGTTTCTTCCGGCGACAACCGCTGTCTTTTTGCACTTTTATTAATCCACGCTAACATTTTAGAAATGCTAATTTGTGACGTGACTTGCTTTCCTTCTCTCGGGGGCGTGCCTGCTCTGTTCTATCACTCTACATAGCCACCCACTGGGTGGGAGTTGCACTGCATAAACACAACACACGTGCATCTAGGTATGTAAATTGTAAAGCATTAAAACATGGTTTTACTAACAGTTTTCAGTATGTTGTTACTTCGGCATTATTATTATTTTGAAACGTGTATTACTATTAAATCACGGTCAAATAGGTTAATTTTGACATAGTCGTTTCCACCACAGTATTTACATTGAGAAGATAAGCCCCGCCCCCTCTCCAGCACGTTCTGTTTGAATGACAGGAGTAAACAGCTGACAGCCGCTGTGAAACTCCAGCGGTTAGAGCGATGAGAATGTCCGTTCGGCACCTCATGACGCATCTACTGAGTACCGGGCGGCTGTATATATATATATGGATGTATAATAAGAACGGCGGGAGAGTGTTGAGTACTGGCACGGTGCATGAGTACCGGAGTACCGCCAGCATGCCGGTACTGAGCAAGAAGTGCCGGTACTCCATGGGTCAGAACCAGAAGTGCCGGTACTGCGTACCGGTGAGTACCGGCCCAATTCCAGCACTGTTTGTACTTTGATAACCATTAATCTGCCCTTCAATGTTGACCATTATCTGGATCTTCTCGGGGATTCTTCAAGTCCCGCCAAATTATGTGTGACGTCATTGCGGGCACAGCGCTCCAGCTGCACCGTTCAGGATCCCAGCATCTGCATGTAAACGCACGATGGTGCACACAGCAGCAAGCTCAGACAGCGATGACAGTTTAATGTTGAACGTGTCTGAGAGCGCATATGAAGCTGAAGGATCGGTTTATGTTGTATCTGTTAGAAGTTTAGGAATGAGGTGAGTCAATATGGGCGATCATACGGTCATGTAGCCAGTGGTGAAATGGGACTAAAAATCATCCCGGGACTCTCGACCGGCCCACTTCGGTACCGCTAGTAAATTGTCAACGGGGGGAGTGGGGGATGTCAGGGGCGGCGGGTGCTGTAGATAGTAAATGTAAATATGTAAATATGTGTGTCACTGCATCCTGGTAAAATACAAATATAATGTATAATGTCTGTGTCTTTGACATTAGCGCTGCTAGCCACCTGTGCCCTGTACTACGAAGCCAGTTCAACATACCCTGGATATGTTTGAGTAACAAACAAACTAACAACAACAAACTAACAAACGAGATCTCGCTAAGCGGTCCTACGACGCTGGTTATCAACTCGGTAAATCAAGCCAGGATTTCTCTCACCAGCTGAGAGCGCGTTCACGTCTAAGACACGAGTGGATCTGACTTTAATTACATTTGACTCGAGTGTTTCGTCAACATAATGTGTTGCTAAAAATAATACTTCTGCATACAGTATGTGACACTGTAAGTGTTGCACGGCCAGATACGGCTGGAGAAGCTGACTCAGATAAGGAAATATATGATATATTATGATATTATATGATCGATGATCTGATTGATGATGTAATATGAATGATAAGTGTGACACGTCGGCGTCTTCTCTGCATACGGCAGTTTAAACTGTATTTCCTTTATCCTGTAATATGACTTGAGAGATTTAAACTCCGCACACTGAGTTGATCTCTTTTCTATAGACGCCGGAGGCGGGCAGCGTCAGGTAAAAAAAGTTATTTAGCCTTCCCAAACCTGAGCCTCACGCGCCGCCTATGGGGGATGTGCTAGTGACTTATCCGACCGGCCCACTTTGGTACCGGCCCATCGGGATTCGTCCCGATGGCCAGTCCGCCACTGCACCCAGCCCACGTAAACTGTCAACGGGGGGAGCCTCGCTGCGGGGAAACGGTGGACCTGGTGTCCCGATCGGAGTGGGAATAATAATAATAATAATCCGTGCATTTTATCCATTAATTTCCCCAACATTGTGGTAAAAAAACCACACGTTTAATCCATGTTGGTGTACTACAACTACAAAAAGCATCGGTTTGTTTTCTCATCAGGAAATGCAGAAACAAACGATTTTTAATCATCATTCTCACGATCATTTAATGTATCATATGTTCGCCGAATTGACATGAAAGCACTAATAAATGTAGTTTCATCCACTTGAGTTTACAACTACAAAAATAATCGATTTGTTTGTAGGC
Organism: Gymnodraco acuticeps; assembly: GCF_902827175.1. NCBI lineage: Eukaryota > Metazoa > Chordata > Actinopteri > Perciformes > Bathydraconidae > Gymnodraco > Gymnodraco acuticeps. Next base: position 153,320 of record NW_022992331.1, on the reverse strand, counting down.
TATATCACATCCTACGGGAGGAAATTCAGTAGCTCTCACTACCGATTTTTAATCCTAATGTAATCATCATCTTCACCACGATCATTTATGTTTATGTTCGCCGAATTGACATGAAAGCACTGACAAATATGAATATACTGTAGTCAACTTCATTAAAACGTTATTAACGTGCCTAAACTCAGTAATTCACCATTTCTACGCATGACAACACACTTTGTCCGTGTTTGTCTCTCTCGCCGCACAGTGAAGCGTTCCCGCATTGACGTCACTTCCGGCTTCCCCCAAAACTTCAAAATGAGTCGAAGGAATTTCCCCGCGATGTTCGAAATTATTGATATTTAACGGAACGGTATCGCTTTTTCTTTTTTAAACTGACGTTTTGAGATTACTAGTAGCCCAATATTTCATTGCACAACAGTTGTTGGGATGCTGTCACAGGCTCTTTAAGGGTTAGAGTAAATGGTAAGCAATCAGGTGATAACAGCTTAAACAGAAAATTCCATTTAAAATCAAATCATGTTTTAGAGTAGACCAAGATAGAGAAGTGTGATGGCAGCACGTACGGCTAGATGTCAGAAGGCCCCATGGAGATCATAATTACAATTCAAAATGCCGGACACAATGGCCACTGATTGGCCTTGGGTCAGTTCTTGCGTGACCTCAGAATGGTTGAGGTATACTTACAATAATTTCTCTAGTGGACTAAACGTCAGAAAAACTGTGGCACGCTTACAATAACTGCGCCGCATAAGCGCATAATAGTGCGCCACATTTGCGCTTCAGATGAGGAGGTGAGGCCCCCTCATACCTGCATGAACCCGTATGGCACAATACAACTCAGACTGGCTTACCTGTACGTCAATCAAGTGGCAAATGCCATAGTAAGGATGGATGATAGGCTAACTTTAAAAAAATAAAAAAATAAATATATATTTTTCATTTATTTTTTTTCAATGCCATGCGATCTTCCCACATTACCTTTGCGATCTACGTATTGGGCACCCCTGCTGTAGACCATTGCTTGTCTCTAAACCCACTCAAGAGCAAACCGACCGTCATGTACAAGCTTTTTTTATCTGATTGTGTTTTGTGGGATGTGTTTTTCCCTTTCACACCTCAGATCCCCTTGGACTGGAGGAAAGCAGCCACCTGTTGCTCCGTGGAGCTGACATCAAGCTCCCGGGCCCAGAGGGAGTGAAAGAGGTGACAGACCATTTTGACAGTAATTGGATGGTTGATTGTCATGGTGGGGTCACCTTAAGCAGAAGAAGCAAACAAAAAGCACTGCCAGCCTCTCCTATAGCCTGACGAAAATAACTGACATACGCATGTCTACGTTTGAGGACATATCTTGAAGTTCTTTGAGGATTATTGCCCTACTTAGCTTTGATGCACGGCATTTGACATAACAAGGTGTTACAAATTATTCTTACTTCCTCTACTCTAAGATTCATTTGGATAACTTTTCTTTAGACCTACGAACAACACAGGACACATTTTGTTTCTAAACAAACTGCAACAAAGACCGGGAGAACATATTATTTTATATGAATTCATATTGAAGATTAATCTATCTGATAGTTCATATATTGTTAACAACATCCGTTACCAATAGCAGACTGGAAGGGACTGTTCTTTGTCTAGGCCTTTATTGTGAAATGGAACTTTAATGTTGTAATTATTCTATAGCCATTACCATGTGCATCTCATCATACACCTGATAATGACAAGTTTTTTATAAAAAATGAGGTTATAGCCACTCTATTTGTCTTTCTCCAGGCTATAGGGAAGTCAGAGAAACAGAGTTTCCCACACAGTTCTACTTTGACCACATCTTCTTAGTATTAACTTTACTTTTAATTTGAATAATCTTCAGTAGCTGTAAAACTTAGATCCGTTTATGCATATTTTCATGATACACAAAAGCATATATAAAAAAGAAAAAAAAGACCACCTGGTGGGTAAAAACACCTCTCTGACATACTGTGGATGCTTCCCAAGAAAACATTTCCTCTTTTGATGAAGTATATGAAGTTATTGAAAGCTCTCTTTGTCTTCGCTGCATAAAGAACACAGTGAAGCCTTGCACCCATGATCTTCAATTCCCTCCCAGTGGATCAGCTGGTCATCACAATCCTGTAGTTGACGCAGGAAATCTTTCAAAAAAGGCACAACATAAAAACTAATCAGCAAAGAAATCACAGCTAATACCTAACTTTGTGTGTTACAATGTCAGAATACATTATAGTGAAGCAAACTGGTTGGAAACTAGTGTTTCATTTATAGTTCAATTTCCCTTGCAATTGCAGTGACCCAGAAGTGTAAGGGCATCTCTTCCCCCTGCTAGATGGAATCCAGAATACATCTCTACAGAAATTGCATTTTATTGATCTCTTTGTATTCAGACCTGCTGTGAACTGGCCAGGTGCTATGACAGTCAAACAAGAAGGCCAGATCACAAAGTACAAAAGGGAAATATTAAGAGCAAGAAGAGGCATTGCAACTTGGACTACCTATGTTGCAAATGTATTATCTTTTCAATTTACACACGGCATCTATTGCACGTCTGTCCGTCCTGGGAGAGGGATCCCTCCTCTGTTGCTCTCCCTGAGGTTTCTCCCATTTTTCCCTTTAAACTGTGGGTTTTCTTCGGAAGTTTTTCCTTGTACGATGTGAGGGTCTAAGGACAGAGGGTGTCGTATTGTCATACTGATATTTTGTACAAACTGTAAAGTCCACTGAGACAAATGTAACATTTGTGATATTGGGCTATATAAATAAACATTGATTGATTGAACTGTCTACTCAGTTGTGCATGAGATGATAAACATTGGGAAGCTTTTATCGGAGTGCTTTTCTCAAGAATCACCTTACACAAGAATGAGCAGTGAACAAGTCTGATTCTATGTAAAAGGTTTCAAAACCACATGACCTCTCTTTGCAATTCTCTAAGCACCCAGTGGGAAGCAGCAGCAACAGGGCTGTGTCATTTTCTCAGTCAGCCGAGGCATCTGATGCCGACATACAATTGTGCTACTGAGAATATTATATATACACAAAAATCAATGCTTATAAAAACTACTTTACAAAACACACAGATTTAATTTGAGGTAATGAAACTACAACAGTGCAAGGGGAATTTTGTGTAGCTTATTTTCTATCTGAAAGTTTTTTATAGATTAAACAAAATAAAATGCCTTAAATATGATGAGCCTCACCCTTAAACAGCAGACCCTCATGCATGCACACACACACACCACACACTGGCTTGATCGATGTATTTTGCCATGTGAGAGCTGTGTGTGATGGGTAGCCAGCAGGGGGATGGGTCAATGGGCTGCTGCTCACTTTCTGTGTATTCTCATATTCTCTAAAGCACGGGAAGCAGCAGCGCACTGTGGCTGCAGCGTTTGAGAGATTCTCCTTCTAACTCCTTCTATTTAAATCTGGATTTTTCACCAGCATTTTTACATGCGCTGCGGTGTGTCTCTGATCCTCTTTACAGTCAACTGCAAACATAAAGAGGAAAAGGGACTACATTGTCTGAGGTAAAGTAACAATGTTTTCTTATTATAACAACTTGTCTTTATGTATGTTCTTCAGTTGTATAATACCATGTACAGTATGATATGTAAATCTATGAAAATCAACAATTTGACACATATTTAATTTAATTTTCTATAGTTATTTTATACTATGCATTTTCAGAAGAACATGTGGTTTCCATACGCTACTTCTAAATATTTACATTCTTTTAAGTTTCAGCTTCCAGTTTAATTTGCATGTCTTATTAAGGGTCAAGCATTCTATGCAGATTTTAAATTCAGACACTCATCAGGATGTTAGCAGATCAATAATTGAATTGACCCCAAGCTGGGAATGTGCACACTGCAGGTGTCTCATCAATAACTAACCTCTTTTATAACTTGATTTGTATATTAAATTATTAACAAACACACTTGTTGATGCAAATCATGCTCTGTGTAATGTATACAAATACGTTCATCAGGAGAATGTCTTAATTGATTTACCAAAATAGGTGTAGTTTGTTTTAAAGGTATTATGGCTATCAAATGTATTTTTATATAAACTGAAGTATAAATATGAAATAAACTGTTCAAAAGGACAACAGGTATACAGACAGGACTTACTATCCTCTATCATCGTCATAGACCAATTTGGTTTTCATGAACACAAACTTTGCATCCATTTTTGACTAACAATTAACATATTCAATGCATCAGTAATGACATCTTCATAGAAGACGACAAAAGTTGCATTTCCCTTTTAGTCACACCAAATCAGATATGTATTTGATTAATGGGCCTTTAGCTTTTGAGACAATGCTTTGATGACTAATGAGGGGAAGTAAGAGGTGATTGTGACGCACAAGGCTTCACTGAGCACAGCAAGAGCTCCCTGTTTGGACCTGACTCCCTGCACGTCAATGTGTGCTCAACCCATCGTGCCATGATATAAATGTCTACATGCTAAGGCATTTTTCATGTATATGCATAACGAGCAGATTCCCTACTGCTTGGATGGATTAGCTACATTACCATCACATAGCTTTACATTGCCAACTGTGAGCAAGCAGACATGATTTATAACATGTTCTCAAATAAGTGATTAATGTGATAGATGTTTCAGAGTATATGATGTGGCAGAGAGCATTGTACTGTGCTAGAACATAACTCATTCCTATAATAGAGGCAAACAGGAAGTGGGTTTGCATGGATAAATGATGGTAACATTGCGTGACTCAACACGCACTCTTGATTCCATCACATTAACAAAGCAAAGACATTGTCGTATAATCACTGAGCAACGACCACATGGAACAGCATGTGAAAGTCCAGCCATTTTCATTATCAGAAAAGCCTTTACCTAATCAACTGTTTGATACATTTTCCTCATTTACTTGCAACAAAGTCCTCATTGGACCCTATTGACACATTAACAACTTCAACTTTTCCTTTCTTGTCTGTCTGACTGCCATCCATTTTTAAATCCTATGTTTCCTTACCAGAGTTGTTTTGAAAACATTATCTTTTCTCATTTGTTGGATTCATGCTCTTTTTGTTATTGTGGCTATTCTAAGAAGAGCTCAGAACAACTCTCAAAGCCCATTAGTTCAATAATACTCAGTGAGATTCTTCAGTCTCCAAACAGTGGGTCACTATTATTGTGATTAATAATTAATTCCAACTTATTAAACAATGTTTAATGATTGATATTACAACTTACCAACTGTGATAATCTTTTGAATTCTATAAGCTACAGAAATGTAATGTATTACAAACAAATACAGCATCTAAACTGAATGGTAGTGATGGCAGTTTGACACTGAAGCTTCGAACGGAGCTTTAACCCTGGACTTCCTATTCCATAGAAGCAGTGCTTCGAAGCTTGCTTCAAATCACGTGACATGTGACGTCCAAAGCAGCAACTGCTTCAAATCACGTGACATGTGACGTCCGAAGCAGCAACTGCTTCATTTCCTGAATCCAGTTTGGGCATTGGCCTGTCATCAGATTGTATTTGTTGTTGCTGCTGTAGCGGAAGTTTAGTACAATTATTTGTTGATTAAATACTCAAAATCTCCACCCTCCATAATTGCACTTGCTTCAGTTGCTTGCTACTTTCTAACGGCGGTGAGAGTGTGCAGTGACGCTATCCATCTTCTATCGATTAGATTTATGATTCGAAAATTATAAAAGTAGGGTAGACATGTGGATATTATCCGACTGAACAAAACTTGCATTTATCTAACAGGTTCGTTTTCCACTGACCTTATTTCAAGCTATTTTTCTATGGAGAAATCCCATTACTTTTTTGTCGAGGGAAACCGAGGGCAGCTTACTTCCGGATTTTAGGATGCGTCACTGCAACACTAAGTTGATGCGATTTGATTGGATTGTGAGGCAAGGGAAGTCAGCCGCCTCTGGCTTCCCTTGGCATGGCCCTGACCAATCACAGGTTGGCAGGGGCATCACGTGAGCCTCATCTGATTGGTCAATCCCTCGATTTTTTTACACCAAGGGAAGCCAGATTCGGCTGACCTCCTCTCGCAACAGTGAGTGCAATCTACTGTTTCACCATAACATCTAGAGGGGCGCTGTTTGTTTCACTCTTTGTAAAATACTCAATGAGAATGGGGGAGAGACGGGCCGGCAGCAACACACAGCAAAGGAGAATTATCGAAACAAAACAAAGTGTTTTTATTTATTTATTTAAATTATAACTATAATCCGAAAAAACAGGGGAAGCCTGGCTTCCCTTGGCATCCGGGAGAAAACGCCACTGCAGGTGACAGGTTGAAACCGTTTCAAATTTGAGCGCTTCAACACTTTATGACCGCTCTAAACAATGCGCAATGTGTGGGTTGTTGTCGTAGTTTGCGTTGTTGCTGTTGAATTGTTGTAGGCTATCATTATACAGTAGAGCAAGCCAGGAAGAAAGATAGGTCGTTCTGGCTCGGGAAACACTTCGAAATGTGGAGAAGTTGTGAACAAAAAGCCAATTATCAGTAATATAAAAACAGTTGAATATGTCAAGGAATAGATAGCCCAGTGGGTACAGCCGGCGGCCCGAATGCGGCGATGTCCTCCGCGCAGCTGGTTCATAGCCCGCAACGGATGTATTTTAATCATTGCTTTTCAACTTTAATAACTGATAAAAGGCCCTCTCCTCCCAACATTTTTTCCAGCACTCTCTAGTCTCTTCTCAATAACCCAATACACACAATTATCAATCTTTAATTGCAAATAGAACATGATATTCAGTCTTAGTGTGTGTGTGCATCGAATATTTTTCAAGGCAAAGATACGTTAAACCCACTGCAGCCTTGCACTTCGCCAGGAGAGGTCGCTGTAACTGAAGCTTCGAGAAATGAACCTATTTCCGACACAATTGTCCAAGTGGTTCGATACTTCATTCAAAGCTTCATTTTGCCATCACTACTGAATGGAAAATGTATGGGAGAAATTGGAGTCCTAAAAAAAGTATTTTTTATCAGGAAAAAGTTGTTATTGAAAGATTTTTATCGAACGAGAATTCCTAACACCTTTTTGTCACATCCTGGCCCTGGCTGATCGCCTCACTCCCTCACATGTGTATTTTCGCTCCCTGTTAATCACCTGCCTGGCCTCAATGAGCCTCAGCTGTCCCTAATGTTCCTAATGTGCTCCTCACCTGTGTATTTAGTCTGTGCTGTTTCCTTGGTCAGTGCCAGTTCGTATTTTCTGTATAGCAGAAAGTATTACAACTTTACAAGCATTTGTTGGTTGTTTTTTTGTTGCTTCTTTAGTAGTTTTCTGCCAAATTAGTTGGTTGTTTTTCGTTATTTCCAGTCAGTACATTTTTTGATCATTGCCTGTTTTATTTTTACCTTTTGGATTAAATGCTTGACTAAAGACCTTTTTGCCTGGTTGTGCTCTTGAGTCCTATTTTTTTTTGTTTGCTCGTGCCCGTACTTGTGCTTGATACTTTCAGAGCTGAAAGTATGACTGATCTTCTATTCTGAGAAAACATATATGAAAAGGAGTTGAACAGCTAGAAGAAGTGCTTCAAAGTCTCAAACACCTGTTCTGACACAAAGAGAACTACATATGTGAAGGCAGATTCATGGAACTCAGATTTGAAAAGTCAACTGTGTAAACACAAAGATAAAACCATGCATATTCATTCTTTATGGTCAGGTTTTTCAGATCTCAATCATTGTGTCACTGAACACTGAACAGTCATTTCCCATGTACAGCCATGTTCAATCAGACGTAAACATGGAAATCAATGTAGTAGATTGACCTCATATTAGTGTTGGATTGGTGTATCCATACATTCATGATCCACAGAACATTAGTGTCTGTGCAAAATGTTATAGAAATGTATTTGTTGTTTCGATTTTTCAATCTTGACCATAGATTAGGACCTACTGTACAAACAAACAGACATTACCATCTAGCCATGCTTGCTCAGGTGTACAGTTTTAAGGCCTTTAGCACTGTTTTGTGTGAAAGCCTTTCAATACTTTTCCCTATGCAGCTTGAAAGCCAGAAATGATAGACAGTGTGTAATGTCCAGCCAACCAAACAACATACTGTATTTTACAGTGTAGGCACGAGAACAGTACTGATTTGTCCCCACAACTTACAGATATACTTCCAAATGTTGTCACAGTGCCAACAGTAACCCAACATTTCCTGTAGAATTCAACAAAGTTCAAATTTGAATCAACAGTCAACTGAGAGGAAATGTGGGGATATCCTCCGATTTCCTATTGGAAAATACTGCCTTTAAATTGATAGAAAACGATGCAAACAAATGTAATGGTTTAAATACTGACACTTTGTAATGTTTGTAATTTGTAATTGTAACTATTACAAAGAAACCTCAACTAAGACAAGTAAGACAAGACAAATTACTTTGAGCCAAACTGACAAAAACTGAATAAAGTGTTGATGTGTAGGAATGGCTGAATAAACAGACATTATGCAGGCTTTATGCCATTATGTCTTATCTTGTTTTCTGGCCTCAAGACATTTTACTCGCTGATTATGATAAGTACTTTTTCATAGTGCCAGAGAGTTTACTGGGTCAGAGGGACAGAAAGGGAGATCGGGTTAGAATCAAAGTCTGTGAGACGAGCTTTCCATTGAGATAGACCCTCTGATGCTGACATCTGTGTGTGCGTGTGGTTGTTACAGAAATGGACCTGGATCCCGGATTCTATCGGCCGGTGGATGTCCAGGCTCATGCTCATTATATCGTTGCCTTCTTTGTCTTGGTGATTGGAACATTGGGTGTTACAGGAAACGCCTTGGTCATGTACGCCTTCCTCTGGTAAGTGAACAGGTCATTTTGAAGAATGTGCGTGTCTGTCCTTGCCAATTTAAGAGGTGCATGTATTTAAGGGGACTTATCACATTAGCCTACCCTTAGGCAACTGAGAAATAAAAGCATAGTATGTACTGTATAAGAGAAGCCAAATGAAATGATTTTTTAACACACAAGTTAATTCAACACACATACTCAAGTCGAGCGTAATTTATGCAAGACAGTTCAATTCAATGATGAATAGAAAACACTTATTCTTTATGTTCACATGTCAAATGTCACTGAGTATGTTAAAAAAAAAAAGCCTTTAATAAGCAGTTTTGCTTCTGCAAGTCTTTTTTTTAAGCATGTGTAAACAGGACACACACCTATTAATAGTACCTGTATATAACCCGCAAACCATGCTTCACAGTTCACATCACACCTTTTCTCCGAGACATGTTCCTAATGCATTATAAACCCACTGATCCCAGGAAATCAACTGGAACAGACTAGATTTTATCTTTTTAAAGCCTTCAATTTATCATGGAAAACACATCCTTTTTTAGTATGTAATCCTTCCATTTCAGCTGACATAATTTCCGGTATCTAAAAGTTTTTTCACTTAAATATTTTGTAAAATGTATGACACAATAGAGATATCAATAATTATTGGCTAATACCCATTTCCCTGTTTGGCAAAAATCCTGGTATCACTGCTGAGTAACCAACTCAAAGCAATTTTGCCAACAAATCCTTATTGCCCACTCATCAGTCTGTTTTCATCTGTGTGTACTGTGCAATTTACCTCTGCAGTTACATACATTGTTTAAAATGTTGTTTCTTGTATAGATTAAGGAAGCATTATTCTGCTGTTGACATTGTCAAAAGCTATCGATAGATTTCATCGTCCCAAAATGTTCCCTTTTAGAGTGTTATAATATTGTACATTTTGACATTTATGAAATCACCATTTGTTTTGTAAATACTTAATATGTAAATTAACTTAGAACTTAAATTGTCAGATTAATAAAGAGAAGTAAAAAGAACAAAATATACTACTGAAAGATAGTGTATTAGAAGCTTTAAAATATCAAAAAGCATGTTTGACTGGATTGAGAGATGATGTATCTGATTGAATATATACATTTTATTGAATATTATAACTAGTAACATTTAACTAAATATATATATATATACCCGTGCCAAATATTTAGAGACTAGCTTTTAGCAGTTCATGTGATGTACTTTCACAGTGTGCAGTGTTTTGATGTTGCAGAGATTTAGAGGACTGAATCCCACATTCAGTTCAGACACAATGTGTTCTTGCATTAGAAAGCACTGATGTCACAAGCACAGGCAGAGGTCTTTGCACCAGCCTCCAGGCATTCCATATCAGCAAGCCGTTCAGTGATTTTCTAGCTGTACTAAATAAATCAATGTGTCAATTCAATAATTAAGTCAGTTTCTCCCTTATAACCTCAGTACAATACCACCTAAACCGCGTAAATAGGGTAAACTAGCTCAAATGATAGTATTGCAGCTCAGGTTATTCCAATTAACTACTACTATACCAAGAGGAGATCCCATAATGTATGTACCCCATTATTATTATAAATCCCATTCATATCTCTATTTTGGGAGCAACCTTTGGCATTGAATATATGAACAAACCATTCTGCAAGCTCATGTATTTTTGGAAAACTTTTTTCTAATTTTAACACATCTTCAGGGTCAAAAACTCTGATCTCATCTTCCCCATGTTTATTTTAATACAAAAAGATTTGATTAGAATGAATGACTGTAAAGTCACTGAAGCTTACACCAGCGTTTGTTACATACAGTGCACTATGGCTCCTCCTGGGTATATAGTAATACACTGCATGCAGTGAAGGACCAAGCGTTAGATCAAATCCTCAGCCTGACATGATTTCTGCATTAAGGTCCAATCTCCATTGACACACAACCATCTCAAATGTCGCACCACTCAATCTCCATGGTAGTCACTCTTCAGTATATACCCACTCACCTGCATGTAAACACACAAATACAATCCGACTTGTTTGTCTGTTGTACTGTTTTTTGGTCTTTTCGCATTGAGTGAGCAGAACAAGGAGGACTATGCTCATAGGCTAAATGGAGCTGATGTAACTAATATGTCACTATGTGAACATATGGTATTATCTTTTTCATTTAGGTCAGGAAACAAATATTCTTTGACCATCTGTGGACCTATATTCACTTTGCCTTTCCGGTCACAATAGATAACAAATGTATGTTTAGAAATATGAATGTAACATTTTCACTGACACTGATTACACCACAGATCAAAGACATCAAAAGCTGCGATAAATAGTTCATATTGTGAAGCATGCATTTACAACATATACCAGCTGGGAAGAGACCAAGGGGTAGACCTAGGACCAGGTGGAGGGATTATATCTCTTCGCTGGCCTGGGAGCGCCTTGGGATCTCCCAGTCAGAGCTGGTTGATGTCGCCAGGGAAAAGAAAGTTTGGGGCTCTCTGCTGGAACTGCTACCCCCGCGACCCGACCACGGATAAGCGGAAGAAGATGGATGGATGGATGGACAACGTGATGTGATGTCCCCAGTTCACCAAATACAGAAAATCGTCACACATTGGTCGGCTGACAATGTTCCTGGCGGCTTGTTTCGATGCAAAAAAAAAAAGGCAGTCGCTTTTATTTATACAGACTGTTGCCCAAAAGCAATCTGACATCTGTATGTGTGTGCAGCGAGCTATGGCATCCTACCAGAATGTTATCGAGCACACACCATGCATTAGCCTTCAGCATGACCATCTGTGCCAACACACAGCCTTAGAAAAGCACTGGCATCATCTGCTGCAAGCCCGCTGGTTCCAAGCTCAGTATTTTTCATAAAACTCTACAAGTTAATGTTTAGATTGGATGAATGACTACATATCCAGCATGCCCCAAGAAATGCTGCAATTCGACTTTCCTGAAAGTATTGGCTTTGACAATTAAAAGTTAAGGTGCTTATTTGTTCTGGGAGATATACCTTGCTGTGTTGCAGTCTTGGGAGAAACACAAATGAATACTATAGAAATCCATTTGCTGCCAATACTGCTTGGCTTTTATGGATATCCTGTAGACATTTGGTGTTTCCTTGCTGTCCTCCTAATACATTTAGAAGGTCAGTTATAATTGGTTTTCTCTAATAAAGTGGCTACTTTGTCTGACTCTTTTCTTCCTGTCACTGTCCTTACTGACTGTAACGAGTCAGCAGGGGAGTCTACTGAATCCATTAGTATGTGATATTTATTAGTTTTCCCACATTTTATAGTATGTACTATGTTCACAGGACAGTTGTTGTGTGTTCACCTATGATCTGGTGAATCCCCTACTAAGAGTTTCAATCTTTGGTGTGAATCCGTCTCAAGAGAATAGTGCTTTTCTTGATATCCTGTTCTAAGATTGGTGTGAAATTGAATATGCAGTTGTTCTGCATCTGCATATGTATTTTGTGTACTTGAGAAATGCCTGGATGTACAATAGATTAGCATGAATATCTGAGTATCAAATGCGAGCTTTCTAGACATACTCAAAATACATTGCGGTTCGTCAGAGTGTCCGATGTTGGTCTGCAAGGCACACGTTTTAAATAATTAACCAGCGGATAAAATAATGACAAATAATGGCAAGTAATGTTGAGGTAGAGTTAAGAGGAAAAGCTGAGTGTAGATAATACTAAATCGTCTTTAAATAAACAGAAACATATTAAATTGAGTGGAAAAGGTAATGTAGACGTACATTTTTAGTGTTTTCATTTAATGGTAGCTCGGATATTCTGATCGATACATAATGCAGAGAAGTTGTAATCATTGATTTACTTCAGTGTGAACAGTCTGCTTGGAATGGAATACAAAACGGTTCATTTAAAGTTAGTATTCAGTCCATGCTGTTGTTAGAATGCATTTTCAAATATAGCTATATTACTATTGAAAGTGGGTGTATGGATGTGCCATTGAAATGTATTTTCCCCCTGCCTATTATGGTAAGCAAGGTGGAATTGAGTTTGGAAGGATGAGGATTTGAGAGTTATTGGATGGATATTGCATTGGCCAGGTTATGAATCCCTATCCCACTACATGTCTGTACAGCACAGCCCCTAAGGACAAGTAATTTAAAAAACAACCTTTCAAAACAATGAGACTCTCCTTGTTATGAAACCTTACCCTGGATTTACATTCACAGACTGACATTCAAAAATACTTTTACAGTCTTAACAGGTATCCCAGTATAGTGTGGTTTAGGTACAAAGTGGAATAATGTAGTAACTATAATAAGCTAATAGAAATAATCAGATTTTGGATGTAGGTGTTTCTGAAACGCAGTGGATGTACTACAACAAAGTGGGATGGCATGAATGTTAACTAACATTTATCATATTGCTCTGCTTTTGTACTGACACGTTTGATTTGAAACTTTTCCATCGTTGTGTTTTTAGTAACAAAAAGCTACGGACTCCTCCCAACTTTTTCATCATGAACCTGGCAGTCAGTGACTTCCTCATGGCCATCACGCAGTCACCCATCTTCTTTGTGAACTCTCTCTACAAGGGCTGGATTTTGGTGAAACAGGTATTTTCTCCTTACAGCACAATAAACTCTTACAAACAGCTTCATCCTATATGTATCCATCAATGTTGTCTACGTATGGAGCTATGAATAACATATACTGTAGTACACATATATATATTTATAACACTAACATGTCCTTTTCCCATGTAATATACTGTATTTATTTTTAGAGTATCAGAATATACAGATATGTACCCTCGGCGTTTAAATTGTGTATTTGTGTTACTTATCTTAAGTTATACAACGCTGCACTCACATCTGCACACTTATATAAATATATTTAACATGTTCATACAAATGCTCAACTTTTTACTGTGATATCTTGTTTCAATAGTTACTTTATCACTTTATTTTTGCTGTATTATTATTTCAATTTGTATTCTATTTTATTTTTATTTTTACCTTGAGTGAATCCTGTTTTTCATTCTGACACTGTTGCTGCTATAAACGCCTGAATTTCCCCAAGGGGATAAATAAAGTTCCGTTCTGTCTTATCTTATCTTTCCCTAAAGAGGAACAAATCACATCAATAAAAACCTTTTCTCTCTGCTTTCCTCCACAGGCTGTAAGATTTACGCCTTCTGTGGAGCTTTGTTTGGAATAACTTCCATGATAAACCTCCTGGCCATCTCTCTTGATCGCTACATTGTGATCACCAAGCCTCTGCAGGCCATTCGCTGGACCTCAAAGAGACGCACCTGCCTCATTATCGCCCTGGTCTGGCTGTACTCTCTGGCCTGGAGCCTCGCACCCCTTTTAGGGTGGAGTAAGTAACTTAGTCTTTCATCTCCTTCCTCTTTTTATTCAACTATCCTCAGTTTTTTTTACTTTTCAACCTTAGACTTCCTTCTTATCTGTCATTTTATTTCTTAAGGTTCATACATACCTGAGGGCCTGATGACCTCATGCACATGGGACTATGTGACATCTACTCCTGCCAATAAAAGCTATACTTTGATGCTATGCTGCTTTGTATTCTTCATCCCTCTGGGCATTATATCCTATTGTTATCTGTGCATGTTCCTGGCCATCCGCAGTGCAAGCAGGTGAATGAATTAACCTAGGTGAATATGCAGCATGTGAATGCACTAAACACGATGAACATATGATTTAATTCAAAGCCAGCCTTAATTCCTTTAAAATCAGCATTGTACAATTTAACTGCAGATTATAGCATATGCTGAACCACTATAGCTCACACAACACTACTGTAATGAGATTTCCTAGAGGCTTGACATTATGCAATGCAATTTGTTTAATGTAATCACAAGCATGTTATTTATACTATGATGCTTGCTTCTGCATCTCCCTTTAGTTCTTCCTCTTCATTATTTATCTTTGTGCACATATGTATATATTTTAGAGATGCTGCACATTACTGTCTGGTCACTATTATCCTCTAAGTTCACCCTTCAGTATAAGACTGTAGCTGTTACCCAATTCAGAGGTATTCTCAAAGACTGAATACATCATGGCGGCTGTGGCTCAGTGGATAGAGTGCTGGACTTCGAATCAGGGGGTAACAACTTGCAAGTTCGAGTCCCACTGCAGTCAGCATGTCGTTGTGTCCCTGGGCAAGACACTTCACCCCAAATTGCTCCTGTGGGGATTGTCCACAGTACTGAATGTCGCTTTGGATAAAAGCGTCTAACAAGTGACATGTAATGTAATCATTAGGTTTATTATATAATCTTATTTATATAGATTTGTATAGGGACTTATAATGCCGCCAAGCAAGGATTCCTTTTATTGTTGTATCAACCAAGTTACAATGTATCTATCTTTAAGTATTTACCTTAAGGACATCATTCACTTAAAGGAATATCTTTACGCAACGTTAGCTTTGCTCTCAATCTGTCTTATTTTTTAAAACAATGACTAAAATACTTATCCAAGTACAGGAATAAGAACATTCCAATATACTCTTTGTTCGTTACCATAGTCCATGTTACATGATAACAACTATATGCAAACACAACACTGAGTTTTTTGTGTTTATTTTAATTGATTTAGCCTCTGAATAACGAATGTGTTTTTTCCTTCCTAACAGAGATATTGAGAAGTTGGGGTATCAGGTGAGGAAGTCAACCCTGATCCACCAGCAGTCCATCAAGACTGAATGGAAGCTGGCCAAGATTGCCTCTGTGGTCATCATAGTGTTTGTGCTTTCCTGGTCGCCCTATGCATGTGTCACCCTCATCGCCTGGGCTGGGTAAATATACAGTATGACAAGGGCTGTTTATGGTCTAATTATGTGTACTTGCTTTGGTGTGTACAGACAGTAAAGTAGCCTCAGGCATAATACAGGATGCTTGGTTGCACTGTGTAACTAATTTCAGCCATCAACCATATTTCACTTTTTGTAGAAAATCCTTAAACATGAGATAATGAATTGCTATTAGACAGGTTTAAACTACAGAACTAGTATTGTTACAGCCATTGGGCAATTTTACTCAATCTTTACACCTTTCAGATATGCAAGCCTCCTCACTCCCTATTCAAAAGCTGTGCCTGCTGTTATAGCCAAGGCATCAGCCATCTACAACCCTTTTATCTACGCCATCATTCACTCTAAATACAGGTAAGTGCAGTCATCCGTCTAATCAGTTACTTAAGCTTGAATGGAAATCTAGGGGTTGTGCTGAAAGTTCATTATTTTTTCAACAGGGACACCATGGCAGAACATGTTCCCTGTCTTCACTTCCTAGGAGAGCCCCCCAGGAAGAAGTGCATATCAGTGTCACACAGCGAGTCTTCCCTCAGGGACTCGATGCTGAGCAGACAGTCGTCTGGCTCCAAAACCAGGTTCCACAGAGTCTCCTCCATGTCTACGGTCGACACAGTGAGTTTGGCTTCGACACATGCTTTTGAGTTTCAGTGAATACAGAACAACAGGCATTATCAGCGGTTTACAAAAAACAACAATCACAGAAAGCTACATTATTTTCTGCATTTATTTTTTAACCCTGTTTTGTTATATACACTTTTGGCAAATAGAAGTCCCTGGAACTCCTTGTGTTATTATGTTGGTTTGAAACAATTCTATGCATTCATAACAATAAATATGCCATTTCTCTCTCACGAGGAAACCATGAAAAAGAAATCCTGTTAGTACCGCAATGTAATGGTAATATGAGTTGTCATACAGAGTCGCATGCAATGTTTCCCCTAGGTTGACTGCTTTGACCTTGGCTTATATAAGGGAGGACTACAGTGTGTGCTTACACAATTACACTACACTATTTTTTAACACTTTTAGTTTTTTAACATGATCTGTTACTTACTACAAATATCAATAAGTATAATAACATAAACTTAATCTTCACATCAGCTAAATTTAAACTTTAAAGGTCACCTGTTATGCAAAACATAACTCCAGGTTGGTGAAGCAACTCACAAAGTTTCAGAAAATACAACCCTCTCTCTTTTCCTCCTTACCCACATCTCTCCAAAGGGGCCTGGCCAGCAGCAGCTCCAAAGGGGCGTGGCCTGCAGCAGCTCCAAAGGGCCGTGGTTAGCATTAGCTTGGTTACATTTAAAGGGCCAGACCCAGAATCAGTACTTTAGTAACAGGGCTGAAATAGAGGGGATATGAGGCATGTTACAATGGGTGATCTGTTTGGTATTTTGAGCATGTTTTGAATAGATATGGCCCTATAATATATTGTTCAAATATAGTATAATAGGTGAGCTTTAAATAATTGAAACAAAGGCGCATTTGCGTACCAACATTGAGAGAGAGGGAGAGAGAAGGAAGAAGAGAAAAGAGAGGATAGATAGAGAGAGAGAGAGAGAGAGAGAGAGAGAGAGATATAGATAGATAGAGAGAGAGAGAGAGATAGAGAGAGAGATAGAGAGAGGGTTAGAGAGATATATAGATAGAGAGATAGAGAGATAGAGAGAGAGAGAGAGAGAGAGTAGAGATTGGATGAGATTGAGATTGAGATTTGCATATGAACTCAGGGCCGGCCCCTAGCACTGGCGTTGATTTTCGCCTAGGGCGCCAGATCTGTGGAGGCGCTGCGCTGGCAGTTCTGGGAGGGAAAAACATTTTTGACCGTTGGGGCTCATCCTAATTTTCTGCCTTGATGTAACAATATTCATAATTAAGTAGCCTAAATGTAACGTTTCATTTGCCCTGTACGATGGGCGCTGTAAGTGATGAAAATGGGGGATGTTGGTTTATCTAGCGCCCGCAGCTCACAGCCAAAATGCGAGTGAGCGAGGGAGGGTGCACCGGTGCTAGCTGCTCTAACGGATGTAAGAAGAAGATGTTTCTACAATAATGTGGAGGGGAGAGTTCTCTCCAGTCCGACTGAGAGGCTGATAACTACAGCTCAGTGAGGTAAAGGACTCTGAGTGTTTAGATAGTTCACTTTAGTCTAAGTTCAAACGGTTTGGTCACAATTTATGTAAACACATATTTTCAAGCCACTCCTTTATAATTAATGGGATAAACAGGTTTGAAATCATTCTAATGTATACTATAGGACAGTAACCAAAAATATCCTTTAAAACTGGAGAGATAAAAAAAAAGCATAAATAAATAAATGTTAAGGTAAAATAAGATATGAATGAACAACAAAAATAAAATAAGTTACATTCATTTGTTATTGGCTATGTTAGGTTATTGGTTATGTTCACATACTTATTTGATTACATCCACTTGTCTAAGATGACAACAGAGACTTTCGACCCAAACCCAGCTGTTGTCTTGTGGATGCAAGCAGCTAATCGCAGACTCAACCAGAGAGAAAGAAGTAGGCCTACATCATCAGCTACCATGTCTGACAGAGAGGAAGACAGTGAGGAGAACAGTCAGGAGGGTAGTGATGACAGCTTGTAGGATTATTGGTCGTGCTAATGTTGTCTTGTGTTCGCCTCTGCATGTGTGTTCTGTGTTAACCTCTGTGTGTTCTGTGCCGTGTGTCTGGCAAATAAAGACCCCCTCAAAAGTTACGGTTTATTTCATTTTAAGGATGAGCACCAAGCAACATCTCCAGGTGCTCCTTTGAGAACCAGGGCAAAAAAGTTATGTGCACCCCTGCTTATAAAGCTTGTTCACATTAATTACTGTAGTACATTCTTGCCTTGATTTACATGTGAATGTACACATGTGCATATCCCTTGTAGCAGGTTTGGAGTGACGTGGAGCTGGACCCTATTGATGAGGGCTATAGTCGGAAGTCCAGCTATTCCCTTGGAGCTTTGAGGGACAAAGATCCAAGGTCATTGGCTAACCATTCCAAGGGAGAGGGAAGCCACAGCCAGGAACAGGTAGGACATATTCCCATCATTTTAGGGACGTTTTTGAAGACGTAATTGGTCAGCACAATCATGTCGATTACTTTTGTGTTTTAGATCCACATCCCAAAGAGAGTCTCATCCAACAGATGTGATCACACCCTATCGCTGGAGTCTGTCAACACAGTAATGTGCCTGGCCATTGGGAGGAGAATGGAGGAGAATCCTGAAAGTTTGAATAAAGACAAGAGCCAGGAAGCAGGACAAGATAAAGACGATGAGCAATAACAGACTCAACAAGATCAGAAGGAGAGCGATGAGAAGGAGCTGGAAGTCCTCCTCCAGCCAGACTCTCTGGACAATATCGCGTCTGTGCACTCCCAAGTAGTCATCAGACTCGACCTAAAGAAAAGGCCCTCTAGACCCTGGCTATTGTGAGGGGAAAACAAAGCTCACAGAGTCTGAAGAGAGAACTGTTGCTCCATTTGCAGCCTCCGGACTGTTCTGCTCAAGTGTTTGAGTCCGTGCAGAGATTTCTATAAGCTAAATGTTTAAAGTGTTTATTTATCTATGTGTGAGCAGAAGAGTAAAGTTGTTTTTGTTGTTTACGAAGGTCTTTTAAGTAGCTTTTAAACTCTCAAGCGTTTAGCAATACAGTGCAATCAAATCCATTTGTTTAAATGTTGTTATGCATTCGTATCAACACTGTCACAGGCGAACAAAGAGAAATCTTACAAATGAAATCTCGACTTTAAATAACCTTCAAAATAAGGCAATTTATTCTAAAATGCACCTGTGTCTAAGGGGCCACAAACTTCAAGAACAATTAAACAACCATATTTATTATCAATTATCTTTATTTATTTTATTTTATGAGGAAGCAAATATATACGTGAGTTTACTTTATATCCACCTTTTGTTCATTTAAATGTGGTTAATATTTGAATGTCTATAATGCACAATTGGCAAGTTAATTAATCTTTTATGCCTTCATAAATCTTTGCAGAACTCAATATAATACATGTAATGCGCCAGAAACTGGTGCTTATCATATTTGTACGTTTTCTGATATAATGTGCTGTATCATGCGATATAAAACCGGTGACTTTCATTCACTGCAGCTACTCTGAAACCAGAGTTACATGTTTGATATAAAGTGTTTTGCTAACCAAAGGAAGTCATGTTGCATAAACAGCTACCATGTGCCATAGTCATAAAGGCACTTGATGCCCTGATGTATCTTCATTTATCATGCATTATGATTTTATAATAAGGATTAAGCCTGTATGTTCTCAGGAACACTATAGCACCGCAACAATCACTGACATTTTGCACCTTCTCCTTCTTGAATTATTGCATCTTTGTTGCTTTCGGTGCTATTGTTACATTTTAAACTATGGTCATTCATGTGTGTGTTTGTTGTGAGAAATAAACTTCTCATGTCGCTCTCAACACATGTTTCTGCCCAATCTCTTACTGTATAAAGCTTGAAACGCAGAATCTCTTATAAAGGCTATTATACAAATTTGAATAATCCGGATCATGGACCATAAAAACCCATGAGATAAATGTTATTTTAAAAGTTGTTTTTATTATTAATAATTCAATTTTAGCACATCAGATAAATGTCTTTACAACTTTCTGTAGCTTTCAAATATTTCTTGATTAGCCATTGTGAATTTGCAAGTGTTATGATCACAATTCACACATAATACACTTTGATATAAGGTATGCATATAAAGATCTCATGTATCTCATATACTGTAAAGGTCTATGCATACTCTTTTATACATGCATTATAGCACAATTATGATTTACATGGCCTTCCAAAAGTATTACTACAAATTCTGTGTCATGTGTGAGAGTCTGCAGAATTAATATAGTATCTTGGTCTACTTTTTTTAAAGCCAAGAAGCAGGTGGATGAGGATATATTTTCCCCACTAATGATTTTTTTTTAACCCAACAAATCAAATGTTTGTCCAATTTCAGTCGCTTTTTAGCATGCCTTGAGAAGCATTAAGAGTAGATTACACACACTACATGTGCTTTCATCATCTGAAGCATCGGGGTGACAGATGTGCATTAATCATATGGATCTTTTCAATGTGTTACTCTATTAGCAAGGGGTTTATGCATCCAGTTTCATTTAAGTGCAAGGCAATACACGGATGATGCCAATTGTCTAGTTTATCACTTGAAGTGTGTTCTCCCTTTTAAATTCAAACACCCGGAAAGCTCCTGGTTGAGAAGTCTTTGAACTTTAATTCCAAGATGTCCTGACAGTGTGCTCCTCCAGTTATGTAAAGATGATCTTGAGGTATGTACTGAAGGCCTGCTGCACTTCAGTGCTTCAGTCACATTGCACAGGGGGATTTCTGCTGGGTTTAGCCATTAGTTTATAACCATATATTGACATGGCACACATGTAGCTGAAAGAATGCCCAGCTGACCTGCGCAGCAGAATGAAAACATCCAAGAGCATCTGGCTTCGCTGGCTTAGTACAGTAAAGGTGATCAATAATAGAAAAGCACATGCCTTTTAGCATGTTACACAAATCAATGTATATCTATTTAACAAAAATATCACAGTTAACTAAAATGATGCAAGTCACATGGTATATTTTTGTTTAAGGTCAGATGAGACAGAGTAATACATCATACAAGTAATCATTTATTAATTTGAGTAATATATTAGTAGAAACATACTTTAAAGCACAGTGGAAACACTTAGAATACCCTAAATAGTGTGAATCAGTACTTTGATTTCTTTTTAACAAATTCCGCTCAAAGCCGACACCCTAGTCCACACATTCCTCTCCTGTTTAAATCCGTGGTTTATGCTATAATCACACTTTACAAACTGAGGGATTACAGGCTTTCCTCCACCAAATAAGTACGCAGCGTTTTACCTTTGAGTACATGAAAAATGTCTGTCTTAATAAATAAACTGACCACAACCCCTGCTGCCGCCAAACCTCTACTGTCCTCCTAACCTGCTCAGCTTCTTTTCAATAGCAGTCAGACAAGAAAGGAAACTGTTAAAACATAGGAATAGGCTTCAACTATTTCACCATTTATTGATTAATCTGCAAATTACAACATTGATTGATATATTTGAGGGAAATAATTGCATAGTAATGTTATGTTGTTTGACTAAAATATTTCCCCACTAATGTGCATTGTCAGGGCAACAAAAAATGTGCTCAATAATTTCAATAATTTTGATCTGACTGCTGATTGCTATTTTTCTATCCACCTCAAATAATTGGCCTGTTGGTGGTGTTAGAGGAAAGATATGTCCATAGAAAATCGTATGGAAATCTGAATCTTAAAAATCCTACTTTTTAAAACTTTGTCCATCATATTTGTATAATTTGAGTCATACATTGTTGCTCATTCTAGGTGTAGCGACTCATAAAGTGACAGTAGCTCAGCAATGTTTTGTGATTAGTTCAGAAAGAATATTAAAGCTAAACAATATATAAATAACAATAATCATTGTTTCTTTTAGTTTTAATTAAAATCTTTGATGGTCATGAGACACACTATTCAACATTTTTTTTTGTAATCTCCATTTCCTTTAATTGGCTTTATGAAAAGCTCAGCCTCAGGCTAGGTGCGATGTCGTATGAACTTTCAGAGGAGGGAAGGATAGACGATACGATCTCAGCCCTAGGCAATGAATTACTGAGCGGCTTTAAATCCACAGTATTTAAACTGCATGCACTTCCTCTGATGACCACCAGAGGGCAGACCAACACTGGCAGTACAATCAGAGTGACTGAAACCTGCTTACATGCCTTATCACTGTAACTGCAAAATGGGCCATAAATAAGCAAATAATCATTTGAATTCTACATTTCAATTAACATTTCCTCCATTTGGATTTTTATATTTTATATATTTATTGATCATTTCATATTTCACATACTCTAAACATCTGGTGGGTAATAGTAGGATGGCATGTGACTTGTCTGTCCTTTATATAGGAGGTATTTAGTGGAGAGAATGACATCATTGTCCACTGATGAAACAAGGCAAGCTGACAACTTTAAATACTTCTTTCATAACATGATACAAAAATATCGCTTACATTCCTGTAACCGCTGACAGTCTGCTTCCTTACAATAATGACACAACTCTCTTTGACTCAAAATAAAAACAATGCACTTTTTGTTCAACTTAGAGATACAACAAGGGCAAATATTGCATGGTAAAATATTATATTTTAAAAGAAACACATTTGATTTACAGAGCTACATATTATTGTGATTCGTGAGGTGTTAAATAATTGACAGACTTAACAATAATTTAAATGACTTTGATTACAAGCTGATTCGCATGAGCAATTATAAAATATGGACAAAACTAGAGGTGGGAAATAATTGTGTACATTTACTCTGTACTGTAAGTACTACACTTAAGTACAATTTTGAGATACTTGTACTTTATTTGAGTATTTCCATGTTATGCTATTTTGTACTACAATTCAGAGGTAAATTGTACTTTTACACTACTACATTTATGTTTTACCTTTAGTTACTGAAGTGTTGAAATATAATGAACTCTTAAATCAACACATCCTCACTCCCAGGTCGGCCTATGTTGACGTTATGTCAAGTCCGCTGTCGGCTTTTTCCAACGCAAGGGGGGGGGGCCTTAGCGTCCATTTTCAACGCAAGGGGAGGGGGGGCCTTAGCGTCCATTTTCAGCTTTCCGGGATGTCCATATGCTTCTATGGACGCTCATGGAAGCACGGCGTTCGTTGTGTCGACTGCCCTTAAAGGCAATGTGAGCGTCCATTCTCATTGGATAACGGAGAATTGTACACCCGGAAGTAAGTATTCCCCTTACTGTCGATTGATTTTACAGTGATATCTGCACTACTCATCGACTAAAAAACACCAGATTATCCTTGTTAATTACACAACATTGATTGGTTTAAATTGTGTGCAATGCTTTTGTATTTTTCCCCTTCGATTCGGAGAAACAAATGTTTTTTCGGAGTAAAGGATGGCAGAAGACACAACACTACCCAGAATCCCCAGCTATCGTTTGGATAGCTAGTTTTCCACCGAGAATAAAACGAAGTTCGGCCATGTTTTTTTTTTCTGCAGGGAGAAATTTGAAGATCACGTGACGTCAAACAGAGCACATGGTGTAGTCCAAACGATAGCTGGGGATTCTGGGTAGTGTAGTGTCTTCTGCCATCCTTTACTCCGAAAAAATAGATGTTTCTCCGAATCGAAGGGGAAAAATACAAAAGCATTGCACACAATTTAAACCAATCAATGTTGTGTAATTACAAGGATAATCTGGTGTTTTTTAGTCGATGAGTAGTGCAGATATCACTGTAAAATCAATCGACAGTAAGGGGAATACTTACTTCCGGGTGTACAATTCTCCGTTATCCAATGAGAATGGACGCTCACATTGCCTTTAAGGGCAGCCGACACAAACGAATGCCGTGCTTCCATGAGCGTCCATAGAAGCATATGGACATCCCGGAAAGCTGAAAATGGACGCTAAGGGCCCCCCCTTGCGTTGAAAATGGACGCTAAGGCCCCCCCCCCCCTTGCGTTGGAAAAAGCCGACAGGGGACTTGACATAACGTTAACATAGGCCGACCTGGGCGTGAGGATGTGTTGCTTAAATAAGACTTAAGTAAGTTACACCTGCAGTAGACTCACAAGCTACCCTGCAGTATACAAAGTCATTCAAACTAGTTGCACTTGCACATTTACCAGCTTTGATAACACATTAATGCATCAATAATGATAACCAACCCAAATATGTTATTCTGCAATAGACCAATTTGCATAATGAGTACTTATTTACTTAGTATATTTTGCTGCTAATACTTTTGTACTTTTATTTGAGTAACTTTTTGAATGCAGGACTTTTACCTGTAACATAGTAGGCTATTACTACACTCTGGTGGGCTACTTCTAATTTTACTCGAGTTCAAAATCTGAGTACTTCTCCCAAGTTAATGTATTCAAACAACTCATTTGTTTGACATGTTCACAAAGAGATCGAGATCTTTCGTAGTGATTTCGTCAGTTTTGCATTTTGTGGCCAGGTATGCCTCAGGAGGGCTTGCAGGCTAAGCTTCACCTGAGCCGTCAACAAAGGGACACTTTGGGAGTTCACTCTTCAGCCTCACCTTTTCTGTCCCACGGTCTGACATGCCCATGCCTGCCGCTGTGCGTTCACAGAGAAAGCTCACACACTCACTCACACACACCCACACACACGCTGCTGTGAGCCCTCCTACCGGCAGCCAGATGGGGCTGGCTTATATGCGGAAGCTTCAGTTCCGCTCAGTCCAGTTGACTCCGAGAACAGACGGACTAAAGTCACGCTTCTCCCTCCGCACCAGACCCGGCTTCACAAGGCAAGGTGAGTCCGGTACATCTGACAACTTCTCACAGATAGCGGCCCAGGGGAAGCCACTGCTTATGTTACCGTTATATTTAACTGCTTTATGTGCTACAAAGTTGCAATTAAATGAACATATGGCATACGAAATATTTAGGCATTAGTTAAAAAAACACGATTTGTTACGCTGCTCCTAACACAGTAACAGGTTTGTTTTTACTTACAAACAAGTTGGTTTAAAGTTTATAAGAAAAGTGCACTATTAATGTCAGACATGTGTTTTATGTCACACCCACTGACTGAGGCAACCAAATACACATTAAATGTCAGCTTCCGTGAAAAAACAAACAAGGAGTGCTGGACTTTAATGACGCTAATGTGTGTTCCCTAAAGTAAACACACGACTGATGGTGACCTAGGGAGTTATCATTTTCTCTAAAGTCTACAACTAAAGCTAAATATTGTGTTAGAGTATTACCCCTAGAAGTTATAGTATATTTATTGGTCTAGACCGACACACTGAGGTAGCCTACTTAAAGCCTGCCCTATGGCATTTAAAGAGTATATCTTTTATGCATTCTGAATGTAAGAAAGTGTTAAACGGAACAAGAGTTGCTTTCAGACCAAACATGTATAATCAGCTGGTGTACAGAAAGTGTCCAATAAATTCAGGTTGGTGCAAGTTGTCCCAATGATACAAGGATTATGACAAATGGGCCTTTATATGACTTTCAATCAGTTGTTTTTTAAGTTTTAATTTGTCGTAGTCTTACATTAGAAAATACTTTCAGAGTAGGCCTGTGTGCTACATTGACTAATTATCAGATATTTCTTGTCTTGTATTGACAAGTTAAAGTGGATGTCATAGACAGCCCACTAGTGAAGGACAGTACATTGTGAAAACACTCAGTGAGTCAATGTCCTGTCCTGCAATGATGTCACCTGGCAACACATTGTCTCCTGAAACATTGTGAAATGAGCATGACGTCTAAAGAGGCCACTCTACACTCTATCTACACCATAACCAAGATAACTGTTTTCTTAATAATTACTTTAATGAAACATCTGTATTTGGCACATGCAGTAGAAAGGGCATGGAGTTCAGGCTTTTAAATGGCAGTAAAACACAACCCTGTCGACCCCTGTTTGATTCCCAATTACTGTAATAGAGCTTTTCTCCTGTGAGGCAATATTTGTCTAATCCAACCATGACTAGAAAGCCACACTGAATTGCAATTTTAGACTATTTTGGTAATCTACCTATAAATGAGATCACGCAAGTTAAACTAACATCTACACAAATGTATACATGTAGGATAACACAGTAGGCAGGCCTCATGCTGCGCTGAAAGGATTGTGTTGTTATCTTGTTTTTGGTGTGAATGTGCTGAAATATTGGGCATAAAAAAGTGCCATTATGACAGGAACTTATAAGATAAGGCCTTAGTGGAAAATACCCAGATGTATACAGGCTTAGAGAAGTGTTGATGTGATTGCTGCTGATAAACTGCTTTTCCCTCGGTGAGGGTTGGGAACACTGAAAGGTGTGTCTGATCATGTCTATGCCTGATATCATTATGGATTGCAAAACAAGCAGGGACAGGAGATGACATAATGTTTTTTTCTTCCTTATTAGGGAATGAAATGCAACTGAAATGTGGGTATGATTTGTGTGTGATCCACATTTTTCTATCAGCATTTTATGTAGCTTTTTTTCTGAAATGCCCCAGTTGGCTGGCTATGAAATGTAATACCGAAATAATCTCTTGGGAACAACTGACATAGTTAACAGAGCTATGCAATGCTTTGTATTCCTTAAGGGCTGTTTTGAACAATGACCTCAAGACATTGAGTCCTGAAGACATTTGAATAAAACGTATAGTATCTATGTCTATAATAACTTTTGTACTATCACCCCTTAAGCATTAGCATTAGCAGTTAAGGAGTTAAGGCTGCTCGAAAATCATAATCTCGATTATTTGGGTAAATAATTGATATCACGATTATCCATTTACTTAAAAAAATGTGAACAGTATGTTTTTAACAGTTGATTACCGTGAACTTTAATTATAATTCAACTGAAAAACCTTTTTTTTTAATACGGTGTATACTTTAATGAAATTTTAAGCAAGGCCTGCAACAGTGTGAAAGGTGTCACTAAGTTCCTTATATTGAGGTTAGGACTCCACCTACATTTGCTTTCACATCTGAAATGTGTACTCTATCTCTGTTTTAACAGTTGTTCAAAGATGTGTCTCAAATAATGCAATATGATGAGTATAAACAGAGTAAGTGTAATTGATTGGTGATAATGGATGTGGGTTAGGTCTTGTCAATTCCCCAAAAATAAACGTCTTGGCTCACATCGACCCTCGATCACCTTGAAGAGGGAGACAGCAGTCTATAAGTAGTTTATTTCTTATTATAGACCTGCATATTCTCCATGTGGCCATGGTGTACTCTAGTTTGATTCTGAGAGTGTGTTGTATAAATAGTAGAGCTATGTGCTCTTTGTTTTCCAGGTGTTCAGCTCCTCACGATTACTTTCACACATGATTTTATTTTCTAACCGCCCTCATGCCTTCTGTGTGGCTTAGTTGCTGGCTTCTTTGAAGAGCCCGTTCTCCTCCCGGCGAGATGATGAGTCAGTTTGTTGGCTGATCTGACGTGTGTCTCGTACAAGGACCAGGTGATGGTCTGCAGCAGGTGGTGCTGGGTCCCTGAGGGAATTTGTGTGACAGCAGCATGACTTACAACCTGAGAATGGCATGCCTCTGGGATGACAAGGCATTATTATTCATGAAATACTGATCAGGAAAATCTGTTTTCTCTGCAGTGCAAACTACAAAGTGCACAAAAGCAATAGTTGAATCTTGAATTGCTTTGTTTAAGGATGGACTATGTGAGGAAAACGTGATATCCTTTTTACTGAAGCTAGAAATAAAAGAGCAGTAGATATTCAAATTGTACAGCACCAAATGATAGCTATACTTTAATTCCTCTATTCACCCCTCTATTCATTCATTAGTTTAGCAGAAATGCTAGATGTTTAGTTCTTTACAACGTAAATATTTGGTTCTCAGTTTCTTTCTAAAATGTAATTGGATTGCCACTAACATTACATCAGTGTTAGACTTGGCTTTGATCCTACATTTCACTTTTTGATGTGATTGCAGTTTACTGTTTTGTGACATAGGACTTGTGGGTCAGCCTTTGATGTTATGTTTTTATGTTCACATTCACCCTTCCTGTTGTGCAGGGCAGAGGTGATATATTTCCACATGATCTGTTTCTTTCTGAACGTGGTTCACAGGCACACAGACAGATCCACTAGAGGCTGTTGGCTGAATACTCCAGTAAATTAATGTGCATTCTGCAAATATGGTACACCAATTTCCCCAATAATTAACCTAATACATTTAATAATGCACTAAATCTAAGCATGTGACTGTACTTAACCTCAATTTAGCTTCTAATAAATAGCTTTCAGCTTCAAATTTTCAGTGGAAAAGGAATGCATGACAGGCAGGGCTTCAACCAGTGAAACTTAATAGTGCATGAAATATTTTACTGCACCAAATAGTCTTTGCGTTGTCTCACTTTTGGAACTGTCCATCTGATTTGAATGCACACATGTATAATCAGGATATGGTATTGGTATCCATCCATGAGGTAATGTAGATGATGGTGCATTTGGCCGTTGAGACGTTGGCAAACCTTCTCTCCCATGAAATGTAGAGTTGGCAGCTGAGATGTATCAAGTCTATGACCATCTAGGGTGTGTCGAGCATTTATGCTGCATTCACAGAAAATCAGCAGGCTGAGCCAAAAATGCAATACCTACATTCATTTTCAAGTGGGTAGTATGTTGATGTGTGGATTGCATGGGTTACCCACTGTGAAAAGTTAAAAACAGAGTCGTCTTTTGGAGAAATCACCCTGATGTCATGCTGCGGTAGCATGGCCAATCACGTAACCAGCTGTCCAGATCTGTACAACCCTGCCATGAGGGAGTACAAACGCAGTAATCATTGTGAAATGAATTGGCATTCATTGTCACACAAATGTACCATTTAATTGACACTCCCACACACCGTTGCACAACCCTTAGCTAATTGCAGCAACGCCTGATTTGGTGTGAATGCAGACAGACAGTTGCCTGAGGAAAGGTTAATGCTCACTCTGTTATATATTAGGGATAAACAGATATTTTTGCCGGATGTGCTTACGACATATTTTATATAACGTCTTTTTTTCTAAAGACCATTTCTCAACACCAGGAATCAATTTTAAGGATGATACAGGTACAGGACTGTTCACTAGGCTTTGCCTTATTGAAAAGATGAATACCAAAGGGAGCCAAGTCTTTTGGAAAAAGGAGATACAATGCCTTTGCCTACCAATGCATCATTTAAAAAATGCTGAAGTTGCCACTGGTTTGATTGTTTTACCCCTTATGTATTGTAAGGACAATATAATCTATATACAATAGACTGACAGTACATCCATAATGCCAGTTCATTTTTTAATATAGTTTGTTTTCTCAGTCTGGCTACCTTTTGTCAGAAAATCATTTTCTCAAGCAGTGGCTTCAATGAGAGGACACTCACCTCATTCACACCAACGCAACTCCGGTTCAAGCTCCGTGCTAGAGCTTTCCAGGTTCAGAACCGGTTCTTCGGTTTAGCTCTGGCTCTTTTCACACCGCTCAGAGTCCGACTGGTGCTGCGTCATTGCGTCATCGTTTGCGTCATGACGTAACCGTTTGCGTGCCTGCTTCATAAAGCCAAACCGCGCGGAAACCCCTCACAGCTGACACCGACAACAACAACAATGGCCGATTGTGCTCCAGCTTCCTCTGTACCTCTTCGGAAGACCAGATTCCCAGTATGTAGCTGGTCTCTTCTTTGGACCACTGCTGCTTGTTAAGTTTCTCCATCGTTGTGTACAAGCTGGATAAAACGCGGGCTTTTTGTTGTTGTTCAGGAGTTGATCTTTCTCTGCCCCTGCCCCCGCCTCGACGTAAGCGTGACGTATGTGGTGCTTTTGCTCTGGCCGGACAATTTTTTGGTGCTTGAAACGAACCGGATTCCGGAGCTAGGAGGCTGCTCCGCTGCGGTGTGAAGAGGAAAACCCGGTGCTTTTCAAGCTCCAGCTCCGAACCGGCCCCGAAACACCGTTGGTGTGAATGAGGTAACTCGATCATGGGTCCAAAGTGCAGCTCCAGAGTCACTGATCTGAGATTATTCTAGATAAACAAAGGGTAGTCAATGCTAACACTATAAATATCCCTGAGTTGTCCTTGTTTCTTTTTTCAGACTACCTTTGTGTTGCTTATTACAAGTCACACTCATTTGCTTGAGGATGTGCATTTTCATTAGCAATATCAATGCGGCAACCCTTGTAGTCGAGCCCTGTGCTGTATATGATCTATGACAGACTCAGTAATATCCCTATCGTAAATGGCATTGCCTATGACAAAGCTTTAGAAAAGGACTATTAATAGACAGTTGTTCTTGAATCTAAATAGTTTCACTGTAATCAAATGTAAGCTAGTAGCCCCAACATGTCTGGTGATATGTTATTGGATGACAAAAAGGAAATAATTATAACACACAGTGATGAAAAACATACCTGGCATATCTTTGAATCTACACTCGTCATAGGAATGCTTTTCTTCAGGTCAAATAGAATATCCATTTACAGTGCACTGACTTGAACACACTAAGTTGGCTGCACAACAACTATGAACTACGTGACACACAGTTTGTTTACATTGTGGTGACCACCTATTTAACCACTGGGACATAATTCAAACTTGGAACTACAGTTGCGGTTATTGTTCCCACACGGACATGTTATGGGTTACCTATAAATAGTGTGTGCCCTCTTGGCTCTCTCTCGTGTCGACCCGGGCTGCGACCCGACAACATGTCCTTTACAGCTTGTGAATAAATTACTATTCTTGCACCTTCCTTGCACCGCCTCTGACTCCATATCTCTCGGCACTACACTGGTGACCCTGATACGTCTTGAGAAGTTTCCGGGACGGAGCCGAACCCGGCAAAAGGAACTCGAGTTCCTTTCTCGAAATGCCGGGGTTTGATTGGAGACGTCTGTGGCTGCCGCCGGCACGCGGACTGAGACTCGGTGCGCGCTCCGCAGAAGGCTGGAGACGTTGCTCGCCGTTCCCGCATCGGCTTTCTATCCAACGGGGGGATGGTGCACAACCTGCTGGGTCGACCAGCAACCACATTGCTACCCCGTGGGTTTGTTCTTAGGGGCATGCGGCTGCACGTCCCGGCTGCTAACCACGTGGGGCTAACGACGGCTAGTGCTAACGGCTATCGGCCCTTTTGAGTTTTTTTCTGGTGCCGGAGAGGAGGTTCGACCAGCCGGTTGACCTCATGTGGACACTCTCACCTTTTTCACCACCTCGACGGCGGTTCCAGACGCCACTCACGTTTTCATCGACGCCTGGGTGGTGCACTCCTGGACCCCGTCTCGCCTCGACGGTTTTGGACGTCGCCCATGCTGGCATCGGCCCGTGGGTGGCGCACTCCGGAGCCTGTCTGGCCTCTCCTGCCTTCCGGGGATATCCAGACGCCACTCACGTTCATCGGCGCCTGGGTGGCGCACTCCTGGACCCCCTCTCTCCTCGACAGTTCCGGACGTCGCCCATGCTCCATCGGCCCATGGGTGGCGCGCTCCGGGACCCTGTTTGGCCTCTCCTGCTTCCCGGGGATGCCTCAGCGCCTGCTGAGGACTTCATGCCCGCCGCCGCGGCACGTCTGCCTGCGGCCGGGTTGCTCTCCTGCTTCCCGGGGATACCTCGACACCTGCCGAGGACTTCGTGCCCGCTGCCGTTGCACGTCTGCCTGCGGCCGGATTGCGCTCCTTCCTCCCGGGTGGACTGCTCCTCTCTTCCGGGGATACCTCGACACCTGCCGAGGACTTCGTGCCCGCTGCCGTTGCACGTCTGCCTGCGGCCGGATTGCGCTCCTTCCTCCCGGGTGGACTGCTCCTCTCTTCCGGGGATACCTCGACGCCTGCCGAGGACTTCGTGCCCGCCGCCGTTGTGCGTCTGCCTGCGGCCGGGTTGCGCTCTTTCCTGCTGGGTTCTCCGCGACACCTACTGCGGCCCGCCCCCGGTGGGGGTGCCCTCGTTAGGGCCCCTGCCCTCTCCTGCGGCCCCCTTTCGTGGCCCGTTCCATGGCCCGGTCCTCACCTGCGGCCCCACCCTCCTCGGCCCTTGTGGTGCTTCCTCCACGGACGTGGGGATATATATTTTTTGCCATGTTTGAATTCTGGGGGGGCTTGTGTGGTGACCACCTATTAAACCACTGGGACATAATTCAAACTTGGAACTACAGTTGCAGTTATTGTTCCCACACGGACATGTTATGGGTTACCTATAAATAGTGTGTACCCTCTTGGCTCTCTCTTGTCGACCCGGGCTGCGACCCGACAACATGTCCTTTACAGCTTGTGAATAAATTACTATTCTTGCACCTTCCTTGCACCGCCTCTGACTCCATATCTCTCGGCACTACAACATACTCATTTCCCGTTTTTCTCTTCAGTGTGGATTTTGTCTCTTGCTGTTTTATATCCCTCTAAATATTGGTTCATGCACTATCAAATGTAAAAATATCTCTTCTTCTGTCTAGGTGAATCATGAGCAGCAGCTACAGCGTCTCCCTGGCTGGCCCCGCCCCCTGGGGCTTCAGACTGCAAGGAGGGAAGGACTTCTGTCTCCCCCTCACCATCTCACGGGTGAGTGGAACATGCACACAAAACACTCCATGACCCTTCACTCCATGACTGCCACCTCTGAGGCATGCAGTACAGGCTCGTGATGCCATTTGACTCGTCGGTGATGAAAGTGCGTGTGCCATTCATCTCCTGTGTGACAGTCATTGCTGGATTTAGACACCTTCTCTAAAAGGTCATGGCCTCTGTCACTCAATCCCTCACAGTCATGACCTACCTCAGACTATTGTCATAATAATATTACATAACTGAACCGTAACCACAATATCCGTCAATTAAGAAAACTCCCTAGCATTTCCCAGACGGTCATTGAGTGTATATCATAGACTGTATATATAAGGGGTATATTTTGGAGATTAAGCTGATAGCTGCTAGCGGCTGCTGTCATTGTGGTCATCAGATGAGGGATGATGCAAAGTGTTCTGAAAATGAGCTGATAAGATTTTGGCCAATTTTGTTGGCTTGTGTGACCATTAGCCAATCACCAACCAAGGTAACCCCCCCCCCCCACACCTTATCACCTGAATCTCCTCCTAGGGCCCTTCTCACTTCGGTTAAATGGATTCCTTGCGTCCCTCACTTGCGTAATTTCCCTGCGACTAGTCCCTCCCACCAGGGAAGCATGGAGAGACGCAAGGAAACCACGAGAAGCAGGGAAATGAGTTTTAAGAGCAATGGGACGTCCTTTCCTCCGGGTCGTCACGTCGCTTCAAGTCCGTTTGTGATGACGCTGCACAGCTGATCGTCTGACAGCAGCTCTTACCCCGTTATTTTCACCAACACCCCGCCTCTGTTAGTACACATTTACTGACACAAACATTTGTATCATCTGTTGTAGACCCAAATAAATAAAATAAAATAAGAACTCATTCTCAAAAAAGATAAATGCCATTCTTAAAATGTATAAACGAACATTAGTTTGATTAATATTGATTAGAGTGCACAATAGAAATAAAATAATTGAGAGAAGAAAAAGAGATATGTTATCTATCAAAACCCAGTTAGATTAACATTCATTGGATTGCACACTTTGTTTGTTTGGGTGGATATGTAGCACATTAACATTTAATAGCACTTAATGACTGACTGAATGGAAATGACAATAAATGAAAATATAAAACAAAAAAAGGGATCATGAAAATGTTTCCAATAAATGAATAAAATGATTTTGACCACTTTGTTGTTCAGATATATCACATATTTGTAACTAAATGATACATGAATTGAAACAAAACACGGTATAAACTGAGGAGTGAGTCCCGTGAGGTTCATGTATTTTCTTCACTCCGCTGGGAAACTGCTCTCATGTCAAGAAGCATCAAATCAGTGCGTGCACTGCATCGTCCAATCAGTGAGCGATACACAGTAAGGGGGCGGGGCGAGTGTCTGAGGATTTCATCGAAGGATGGTCTGGTGGTTGATTATAGCTCCTCTATTATCGCTCCTCGGTCTTCCGGCAAAAATAAGGCCCTTGGGACGCTACTCAAGATGGCGCAGACAAATCAACTTCCGGTGAGACCGAGACCGAGGAGCGAGGAAATGAAAAATAAGAGAAGTGAGAAGGGCCCCTAGAGCACCATGGTGTTCTTTTTAACCAAATCTCTCTCAGAGGGGCGTTGGGAGTGGCTCCTTATTTTCATCTAAAGTAACAGACAGAGAATCAGCACTTTTGAAACAGGGCTGAAACAGAGGGGATCATGGGATGCTACAATGCACGATCTGTTTTGTATTTCGAGCCAAACACTTCAGAGACATGTTTTGTATATATCTGAGACCTATAATATATTGATGAACAACAGTATAATAGGGGACCTTTAAACAGGAGTTGGGCCCCCAAAAACTCAACCTGGGATTTGGCTCCGGCTGACCTGTTGGGCACTCAGCTGGGAGGAGGGCTGATTGTAAAACAGTACTATTTATGAGACATGCTCACACTGTTTATGTTCATTGTGAAGGGCCTTCTATGCAAGATTGTTTTCCAAATTACACTACACTGTCAGTCTGATAAGTAGCAGTCTTTTCAACCCGAGAGTATCAGAAGTGTCTAAGTTAAACTAACATTGCTTCTTGTCAAACATGATTAAAATGATGTAGATTGTGCTCCACCTCCACTGTGCTTTGACAACAAATGTGGCTGCTGCAGTGTTATTCAGTTCATGCTACTTCCTGTTATGTAATGTAATCTCCATGTCATGGCCAAGGTCAGCGACTCTGTTTATTTGTTGTTGGCAGGATCAGTTATGGAAGTTTGAACAAGAGGGGAAGTGACATACCTTTTGAGTACGAAAAGGCCAGCATATCTCCTTTGACTATTTTTACGTCTTGTCACTATGATAGCAATGGAATGAAGGACATTGTGTTTTCATAGTGGTATGTAGCTGCCAGGAGACATCATGTCATCAGATCTCAAAAACAATACAAGAATAAAGCTTCATACATGTCATTGTATTAGATGTTGGAGCAATCTTGATATATGAACATAGAAAACCTAAACACTTTTTCAGAGGGCCAAGATCAGCGTAAATGTGGCCATTTTGACTCTTTTCCCTTTCATTTCCAATCAGCCATTTAAAAGAAAAACAGGTTAAACATCATGTGGATTGATGGCAATGGTTTAATTAGTTAATATGTTGCATTATTCCCTTTATAATTCATAAATCTCACAGGAACAAAGGAGCTTCTGAACCCTTACTGTGATATTTGAAGTGATGTGCCATGTCATGTTTTTACCACAGAGAGATAGTTAAACAGTAAGAAGACACTGTGAGTTGGTGAAGGTCTCAAACGTGCCTTACAGATGTAACATTTATAAAAGTTTACCACTTAATGGACATCACAAGTGTTGAATACAACTCCTGTGTCCAACAGCAGTTTAGTGTTGAGTCCTCAGTGATGTAATCTGCATGCCACAGTTCTGCGCTGAACCAGACAACATGACTCCCAAAGCTTCTCATTCCATCACATTGTTGGTTAGTTTCATTCTGTGACATATTTTCATCCCAGCGCATGACCAGGGAATGGCTCACATTTCTGGATATTGTCCAGGCGCCAAGGCTCGCCTTTGTCTATTTATCTTCCATATCCTAATGTCACACAAGTCACAGCCAAGAGACTGAATGTGCAACATGTGGCCTATATGTTGCAGTAATGCTGAAAAGGTTTATTTATCTATTATTATACATATTTTTCCTTAAATCTGTCATTTCTCCATTTAAGTAATTTGTAATGATTACTGTTATGTAATATTAGTTTAGGGAGTAACAGAATTTACTAAGGGAGGAGTACGTGAGATAATGTACATACATGGAAACATCTGCCAACAGTTTAACCATTACTTAAATTCCTTTATTAGCTGGATGATGAGAACATGGTGTAGTTCACAGCCTGTGTTTGGGTTCGTTAGAGACCCACAATGCCTAATTGTCTGACATTTCAGTGAAGATTGTGCCTTGACTTTAAAGCCTCTATTTATTTTTTGCTTATATGGATGTGATTGCCATGGAATAATGATGTAATGACTCTACATATGCTTACCACATGTAACTGATCCTAAGAGTATACACAGTACAGTGCCGGACATAAGCCTGGTTTCCTTTTTTAGAAATATTTGTCTTTGGTTTGGTAATGAGGCTACATCATAACATAAGGTGGAATACGAGTCATATGTATTGTGTGGTATTCAGTTGGGATATTTGTCAAAAGTGAGACCACCCAATAACGTTGAATTATGGATGAAGGTCAAGGTATGTACATAATGGGTGTGGGTGTCTGTGTTTTTGTTCCCTCAGACTCTTTCCGTTATCACCATCTGTGATTTATCCAGATCCTTTTTGGGCATTTATTGAAAGGTGTATATGGGAAAGAAATGTAGACTAATTTAGCATTCATTATGAAACAGGGGAATGTTTCTGTTTAAAGGATAGACCCTGGACCTGTGTTGAATACATTGGTTTTTAATCATTAGTATCTCTCAGCCACATAATGTCTGTTTGTTGTACATTAGGTCAGTGAAGGGTCCCCAAAGATAAATGTTTATTTTTTCCACCATTGACCCCTCACTTCCCCCCCTTGTTCTTTGTCCGCTTTTAATTGTTGTTTTAGTGGCACGTGATACTTTGAGTGAACATTATACAATCTACTTTTAGCTCTGTGTTCGCAGTAGGCCCTGCCCCTGAGCTTACAGATTAGTTTAAGCACCACCACCATGTGTTAATATGGTGAGACTACTCTCACTGTCATAGAAAAGCAGTGTGATGATGGAGTGTGTCTGGGCAACCAACAACAACATTAAGGGTAAGGTATTCTTTCTGTATACATTTTAAGAGAGAAGGATCACCTCACAGCCCCACATTGGGTAGCTTGCATCTTGAGTTATGTATTACATCTCATTGGACAAAAGCCTTTTATAAGCTAAGGTCTGTAGGTTTCAAATGATAAACAGGAACATCTGTTGTTCTTTTTGAAAGTATTAATTCACTTTGAAACAACCTTGAGTGTACTCTTTGATCTGAATGTAAAAATATCCTTCACTCACCAGTCACTTGCTACGTGCTGCATTTGAAAGGCTAACCAAAACCGCACACTCCGCACGGTGATTTAATAAGTGCAACCAAGTTTAATTTTCAGAGCCTAACGGTGAGCGACTTCCAGGGAGGTTCAGCTACTTAACATGTTTTAATTCAGTGTGATATAGTTATGATCATCTTGTCATACAACATTTTCTATCTGTGCTTCAAATGATGTTTAAATAATACAACATTTAAACAATCCACATGCAATCTAAATACATCATGTGGATGTGCTTTGACTGAACTGGCTGTACTTTCAGGTTATTCTACACTAGAAAGGGATCATTTTGAGTATCAGATATCAGGACAGTATGTGATAGAAAGTGTTTAAGTGAAAGTAATACAATACCTTCCATTAGAGGACATTTCTCTTCTATATTAAGTTAAAATAATACAGAGAAAAGGGTTATTATCTTGTGTACCTTTTTAGATAAAGAGTAATTTGTCCAACATTGAGCCATAACTTTCGGTTGAGCTCAGGTCCAAAAAAATCTAAATCAAACAATGGAAACCTCCTGGCGTTTCAGGAAACTATTTAGACAGATAACCTGTGGCCTGTGCTGCAAAGCTGTCAAACAGTTTTAATATCTGTCTCTTGTATTAAAAGCTCTTGAGAATTTGACATGGAAACTGACATTTTATAGAAATCCGTTAAATCCATCCCATATTTCATGAATATACATTTCACACGGCATATTTAATCATCTGTGATTCCACCCAGGGTCATAAAGATGTGTTCAGGTTACATATGGGTTTAGTATAAAGCAGTTATCTGCAGTGTGTTTGATCTCTTTGGTGTCTGTCTAGAGCTGTATTAAGGGCATCTGCTTTTAATCTCCCTGATGCTATATGGCAGAGCTATAAAGCTGTAACACGATTTTGATTTGGATCACTCAGACTGTTTTATTTTTGTTTTGATGAAAGATATTTTTAGGAAGAATCAACTTTTTGTTTAAGAAGATTGATGAATTAGCCTAATTCAAATACACAATGGGCCACTGATGTGTCCTAATGGCTTCAGCTTGGACTACAACCTACGATTAACTCTTGGTTTTAAGGACAGTTGGATTAAAGACAGTGATAGTCAGTCTTGCTTGATAACAGGCATGCTACTTTATAAGCATTGTGAAGTGATCTGATTAGGATGCAATATAAATGCCATTTAAATCAATTTAACAGTAACCTACTGTAGAGTGTGTGTTGTCTTGTGCAGTCATGCAACATATGTGTTAATATTCCAGTGGTTCTCCCATTTGTTATCAGCTGCCACAGCATGGCTGGTATTGTTTTCAGATTCTGAGCGTGCATATGTATCATCATAGCAAAATGTGTTCCTGGTAACACCTTCTGTAGCGGGAACTTTCACAGAAGTCGCTTTGAGTACTTTGCCAGGTGTTTACGTTTCTCTCTGTCTGTGGACAGATATTACCACTGCGATAGTGACGCAACCGTGGATGTAGTCATGAAACAGGTGCTAAGTTGAGAAGATGGGTGTGGTCCAAGCAAGGGAGCCATAATAGTGGACTGGGAAGTGTAGAAGGGAGCATTTTCCCTCACCCCCTTCCACTTTATGCCCCTGGCCCAATTTGGCCTCGTGGCTGGTGTGATCACATCACAATATCGTTTTTAGTTTAGTTTTTTGCTGAACCTTTGCTGTCATGTACTGTGTACTCTGCTTTAGGGCACTGGTACAGTCTATTTGTGTCAGTTTTTTATCATCAATAGATTAGTAAGCTACAACATGTTAAGACTTTACAATCCCTCTGCCCGTTGACAGAATCCAGAAAAGCTCAGGAGAGTGGAATGAATCATGGAGGTTGAACTCAGCACTTGCACTTGGCTCAAGGCCCCACCGCAGTTAAAAGCCTTTTCATATCATCTGCCTCAGCAGCGTTAGTCAGCCTGGTTTGTTTCTGACCTGAGAAAAAAGCATTTAGTATTCAGCGAGGGGTTGGTACTGCTTTGTGTTGTTTTGTTTGCGTTGTCATAGCGATTTCACAAAGAGCTCATACGAAGGTCTGCTTGGCATCTCGTGTTTTCCAGCCACCTGATTGATGTACTAAAATGTGGGGTCAAACCACGACAACCGCTGGTCTACCTCTGTTCAAGTGGTCTTAATTGAGATGTGTGGCTTGGAGGAAAATTAGTACTTGCCATTTGGTCCACTCCCAATGACTGGATTCCAATTAATTCTCATCTCTCTTCCTCTTTAATCTTCAAATAGTTTGTGTGAGGTTTTGCCAGTGTGCACACATCAAAGGGAAGACAATAAAACAATAGATAATGTACTTTATGGCTTTTGCTTGTGCTAGCCCAGCAGGCTGTAGTGGACTGTACTGTCTATTGTTCTCCTTACAGATTCCTCCCATTCTGCCAGGTAAAATGTGTATTTCTGATGAACTTGACTGGTTGAATGGGTGCATCCTTGTGTCTTTGTGATGTCATTGTGTGTGGCCCAAGTCTTTTCCATATACGGTCTTCTATATTAAGTATGCCCGTCACAGACATGACATGCATCTCAAAGGCCTTCAGTCTTCACCACAAGACACTTCCTGTAACATGACTTCTTAAAAGTGAAAAAACCACAGCCGTCTTCCTTACTCCATCATTTCACAGAAGGCAGGAAGTTATGCCAGCGTGGAACATGATTAGTATCCCACTCGTGCTTAGGTGTTATTTTAATAATGTTACCTTACCTAAAATGTGTTTTGTGTTCTCCTCCCATAAAGCGTTTTCTGTGAGATTTGAAAGTTTGACAAAACACTGTAAATCAGTGGTTTAAAAATACACCATTGATCTGTTGATGAGAAATTCCAGTTTAAGGAGTTTTGGCAGCAGCTTCCTCTGGAGAGGGACTGTGTGTCATAAATGTAGCTGTTTAACTATTTAACAATGCTGCTTTCTCTCCAAACAGAACCCCGGTATCTTATTCCCCCTATAATAACTTTCAAAGAATCCCTTGTTTTTCTTTATTAATTTACTGCCATAATAAAATAAATTGATAACTGAGTAAACAGTCCTTGGAATAAACCAGATTGATTACCTCTGCCAAGGAGGTTATGTCTTCAGTTAGTTTTGGTTTGTCGGTCTATTTTTTTCAAATCTACTTGCCAAGATGTCCTCAAACTTTGTATAAGGTTGAATCAAGGAAGAAACCACTACATTTGGGAGTAGATCCCAATCACAGGGCGGTTATATGCATGGAAATGGCTTTGGCGGAAGTCTGTGCCTTTCCAGTTGTATTTTCTTATTTGCTTTTATGACTGTATTTGATTATGGCTGTTAAACAGATGGATTGAAGACACATGGAAGCAATGTACCCTTCATTTTTTAGGCTTCTGATTTACCGCTGTACAAAATCCCTCTGAATTTCTCTAAATCTCTTAAGAATTGGGTGAAGATAAAGTTATTCTACAAAGACATTTAAACA
Organism: Gymnodraco acuticeps; assembly: GCF_902827175.1. Taxonomy (NCBI): domain Eukaryota; kingdom Metazoa; phylum Chordata; class Actinopteri; order Perciformes; family Bathydraconidae; genus Gymnodraco; species Gymnodraco acuticeps. The sequence continues at coordinate 112,484 of NW_022992331.1, read as the reverse complement.
AGCAATACATTAAGAGGCTTTTTAGCAAGTAACATCACAATCTCCAGTGTACTCAAAGATTTGCTATAATCCCTCAGATGGATCTGCCAAGTGTTGTGAATATGTGTATTCATACTTAATTTGTAGGAGCTGAGGGACTTACATGTGTAGTTTGGAAGAACAGTCATTACCAGTAACTGCACAGCAGTAAAATCAGCCGTGTGGAGAAGACCACAGCAGCCACACCATTGGCTGTAAACCTATTCATGAGGCGCAGTTGGAAAGACACTTCATTCATTCGAAAACATCCTTCTCCTCAGCCAATCTCACATACAATCCTTGAAATTAATGTTTATTTGATGTAGAAAGGTTACAAATATGTTTCTTCTCAAATTCTGATCACTTGCACAACTTACAGTATAATGTGTTGTGGTTGACAGTATTTGGCCGAATCCTGTTGCTAAAACATCCAGTTCTCCTGAGAGAGCTGGAGTAGCACAGCCACAGTTCCAGTTCATTACTTATCTGCTCTCCGTCACGAGTGCCTCAGACCTCTCTTGATTTATATTTATAGACTGTGGATGCCAGGGATTCCTGCTGCAACATCTATTTGTTTTGTATGCATGTGAGAAAGACAGTGTTTGACTGAAAGACGTTGGGATTCATAAAGTGCCCTCTGTTCACCGCAGACGAAAGCATAAAACCTTGTTAACCACATATGAAAACACATTTTTCTTCTGAGAATTTTACAACAGTCTACTCCTCTCTCCATGTCTTGAAAATATTGTTTGAGGAATTGCCATACATGGAGTTGTATAGTACTTTTCTCACATCCCTACAAGGAGAGAACTTAAAATCTCCCTTTTCCCTCTTTCTCTTCCTCTCTAAAGAACGCTCACAGGCCCACAGAGAGGGAGACATGACGTCTCATGGACACGTTCATTCAGCAGATTTTGTTCTGCTATGACCTCAGGGGATGTCTAGTAGAGAATAACATGGCCAGCAGATGCCAGTGATCTCTGAAGAGTGCTTACTCTCTTTATTAGCTTCTGCCTTGAAGAGCAATGACTTCTTTTATTTATAGCAAATGAGTCAAGACAGACTCATGTGGCAGGTGTGTGTGTGAGCCGGACTCTGAGTGAGTCAGTGGAACCTGTGAAGTGAGAACACTGCCCTTTGTGAGTAACACAACACATCAGCCTCAGCTATGCATTCTACACTTCCCGCTACTGATCTACTTGATAATGAAAAAAGGAAAGCGCTGCTCCAGAGAAAATGTGTTGCTCGCTGCCACTGTCACTTCCTCATTCTTTCTCCCCCCTCCCACCCACTCTCTCCCCCCTATGTTATAATGAGGGTAACACAATGGCACATTCTTTATGTCTCATTGGCTCCTTTTTTCAAATGCAAGGGGAAATCCTTTTGGAGTTACCTAACCTGAATGCATTCTTAAGCAGTGGGGAAAGGGAAGATCTTGTTTTTCGTTTATCAGCCTAATCAGGGCTGGCTGGCTCTTTATAAATAACCACTCCCAAGTGTGTGTGACCGAAAAATCGAAGGTCTTTTGCATGTATTTTAATGTAATTGGTTCATAGAAAAGTATCGCAGAAAGCACTTGGGGGGCATTAAACTCATTTCTGACATTTATGTTCCAATTTTATGTTCAACACTCAATAGAGTTGTTGGATAACATCCATTTCCAGCCATCATGCTTAACACCCTCTTCATTATTCTGTTCTGTCTCTCAGCACACGAGTCTCTCCTCAGCTCCATGTCCCTATTTCTAAGTGTTTTTTTCACACTGCTGAAAGATCACATACAGATATGCTCCTAACAAAGGCAGCATCATTTAATAAGTACACATAGTTCAGTCTTGTTCTTGCATGATTTCAGGTGTTGAGTGTGTGAGTGATTGATAGGATGCGCTCAGCCTTACGTAATCACTGTTCCATCACCACACCTGGCAGATAGTCATCCTATCATCATGGTTATATTGCTTTACTTCCTGTGTGTTGAATGCAAGTCTCAGCGAGGTGGAAAGAGAGAGTATAAAACCCGATAAACTTCAACCTTATTCTACTCCCTTGTGGATATACCGTTGTACAGTAGATAAACCAGGTCAATCGGGTAATATTTAAACAGATACCATCATGACACTTCCTCAGTTAATTATTCCTGTAAGGCGATTGTTTTTTTTATTGTATTGTGTGTTCTACTTTACAAGGAAAACCTGCTTGAGAGAAAACAACCTGTTTTCTCACCAGCAAAATTCAGTATTCGAGATTTCAAGATTTTAATGTCATATGCACATAAGCTACAGTGTAGAAATGACAATGAAAGTCTTATGACCAGGGGTGCACATAACTTGTTTGCCCTGGTTCTCAAAGGAGCACCTGGAGATGTTGCTTGGTGCTCATCCTTAAATTGAAATAAATAAACCGGTCTTTATTTGTCAGACACACGGCACAGAACACACATGCAGAGGTGAACACTGAACACACACACAGAGGTGAACACAGAACACACATGCAGAGGTGAACACAAGACAATATTAGCACGACCAGTAATCCTACAAGCTGTCATCACTACCCTCCTGACTGTTCTCCTCACTGTCTTCCTCTCCGTCAGACATGGTAGCTGATGATGTAGGCCTACTACTTTCTCTCTGGTTGAGTCTGCGATTAGCTGCTTGCATCCACAAGTCAACAGCTGGTTTTGGGTCGAAAGTCCAGTTTTAAAGGATATTTGTGGTTACTAACCTATAGTATACATTGGAATGATTTCAAACCTGTTTATCCCAATAATTATAAAGGAGTGCCTTGGAAATATGTGTTTACATAAATTGTGACCAAACCGTTTGAACTTAGACTAAAGTGAACTATCTAAACACTCAGAGTCCTTTACCTCACTGAGCTGTAGTTATCAGCCTCAGTCTGACTGGAGAGGACTCTCCCTCCACATCATTGTAGAAACATCTTCTTCTTCCGTTAGAGCAGCTAGCACCAGATGCTAATAACAACAGCGCTCTCCCTCGCTCACTCCCACGCTCACTCGCACTTTGGCTGTGAGCTGCGGGCGCCAGATAAGCCAATATCCCCCATTTTCATCACTTACAGCGCCCATCATACAGGGCAAATGAAAAGTGTAACCCGGTTGAAAAGTGTGTTACATTTACTTAATTATAATGTTGTTACATCAAGGCCGAAAATTAGGATGAGCACCAACGGTCAAAAATGTTTTTTCCCTCCCAGAACTACCAGCGCAGCGCCTCCACAGATCTGGCGCCCTAGGCGAAAATCAACGCCAGTGCGACGGGCCGGCCCTGAGTTCATATGCAACTCGCAAATATATTTCTCTCTCTCTTCTCTCTTCTCTCTTCTCTCTTCTCTCTTTTCTCTTCTCTCTTCTCTCTCCCTCTCTCTCAATGTTGGTACGCAAATGTGCCTTTTTTCAAATGACCCGGTGCTCTTTTTTTGGCCGAGGTGCGCATGCGCACCTGCGCACCAGTTATGTGCAGCCCTGCTTATGACCCAAGCTCCTCCAACGATGCAATATATTTAATAAAATACAGAAATACAAATAAAAAATAGTGCAAGAAGTCTATATACACGTAAATAGAATATGATACAAGAACAGAATGTAAAATTAAATATCGTACAGTAAAATGAAAACCACCTCCCAGAAAACAAAAAAAAAGGACAATCACAGATAAAGTACACAGCACAGAAAACCCTGAAGTAGTTTAAAATCTCTAAAGACACTTATTTTTATCTGACAGAGGTTGAAAGCTGCAACACGGATAAAATACTTAAGCATCATCACCTGATGCTGTGATCATTGGCTGGGCTGTTCTTTCAAAGTATTCAACACGTCGTCTACATGTTCTTAAATGAAAAATGTCATGTTTTGAACAATCACAATTTCCTTTTAATTGAATAATACGTGAAACTAAAATATACTACGCTTATTCAATCATTTGGTAAAGTGAGTCAGCATTTAGTTTAGATCTTGTGTCGGTGGATGTGTTATCCTGTCCGAGGCCGAGCGATGTTGTGATGTTTTGAAGGGAATAAGATGTGTATCTTATCTGAAGTTACATAAGACAGGAAACGGAAAGGACAGCACATTGCTTGGTGATTACAAGAAATAAATAATCAAAATGTGCGTACACAGCCTTATCAAATGCCTTTATTTATTTACTATTCATTCTCTCAAACTGTACATTCAAACCCTACAGTTTCCTACAATCTTAATAAAGAACAAGGGGTAGAGTTGATAAGTAAATGCTGTGGAAATAATCATATTTGTTTGGTCATGGGCTTCTTATTTAAATTAATCAAATGTATTGTTTTCTCATTGCAGCTTAATGATGGAGGCAAGGCAGCTAAAGCCAACATGACGATCGGAGACATCATCATGTCCATTAACGGCATTTCCACGGACCGCATGAATCACCTAGAGGCCCAGAACAAGATTAAGGCCTGCACGGGCAATCTCAGCCTCACACTGCAGAGGTAACAGTTGCACACATGAGCACACACTTTCTGCAGCATAATCTATGGATTTCCTCGCTCAGCAGTGGAATGCATACTTTGTTGATTTTTCCCACCAGTGTGTATTTAAGCCTGTTTGAAGAACTTATAGGAGTCAAGAGTTTCCATACTGTATGCATTTGAAGCTACTTTTAACAGGATAGTGAACAGACACAAAGAAAACTTTAACTGGCCATCTGAAGATGAATTGCCATGTCTGGTTTATTTGTACTTTTTATTATTTAAAAGCAGATGACAGTTTCTGCCACAACATATGCCATGTCCTGGAGTCCTTTCTGAGGTTTCAAATTGTTTAAAAGACTTAATTATGATTGATATTTCTTGCATGATGTATGTAATAGTACATTGGCAAGAAAGCATGGTATTGACATTTCTGTGATTCCCATGTAAAGTAAATCTTAAGGCAAATCTATTGCACATTTTACAGTGTAGAATCACAGTTTAGAGGTATGCAAATCAAAATACTTGAGGTTTGCGTTCCAGTTAAATTGTTGGCCCAAAATCTCTTCCTTGGATCTCCAGTTAGAGCGTGTACTCACAGCGAGAGATTCTTAATTAATAGTTTACACATGTTCTTTCTGGCTGTGTAGGTCATGGCAGAGAATCTGTAAAAGTCTTCAGCTTGAGTTTGATCGTGCTGAGTTCATCAACTGCCTTCTGCTTCTCTTAAGAGACAAAAGGAAGACCCTGGTATTCTGAGGCCCTTGAGTATATTAAACCTAAGCGCAGCGCTCAGAGCACTTTAAATGTAAGCCTTATAATAGCGCTCTGTAAAGCCGTAATATATGCTTCAAAGAAAAGACAACACAGAATTCAACTGAGGGTTTCATTTTATTTGTCCACCAAGGAACATTTTCTCTCCAAACAACTTTTATAGTCGATGTAGTGAAAGGTCAGGACGCCTTGAGTGAGTTCTGTAGACAAATAAATAGCTTATATTTACTTTTTAAGGACTGCACTGCCTATCCAAGATCAGTTCTCTCATCTCAGAGCTTCTTATATGGACGAGCAAAAGTAAAAAGGATTGTGATCCTTTTCATTGAAGTTTAGCGTACGTGTTCTGCAGCCAAGCGTAGAGAAGAGTAACTTTAGTGGTAGAAACAAAGGCAAAGCATGCACACTCTCAGAGCTGTAAACCATGTGGACAGAAAAACTCAAAGACTAGTTTGCATGTCCTGTCATTCCATCACCACATCAAAGGAGTACTATTACTGTGTGCTGTATTCGTGGGAAAATAATCCTAAAATAACTCTGTCCCACAGCTGTATGTAATCTACTGTGGGTAATGGCTTCACAATGAAACATCAGACATTGGGGTCTCACAGGACATGTAAACTACGAGAAAAAATACCCAATAAACAACAAAGGTTTCCTCGATACAAATGATACATGACTGAAGTTTGCTTCTTTCTTTGCCAGAATTCTTTAGATTGCAGGCTGTTGATATCGCATGTCTTCATTCAGTGACGCAGAGAGAATCATTTAAAAAGAACTTTTCTGTGTTTGTTTAATTTTGGGATTGAAAAAAAGATACTTGGGACTTGAAAACGTTATATTATAAGAAGTTTGAATATAATGGGATTGGACATTCACACTGACCATTTTGTTATTGTCTTCTAAACTAGTTAAAGCTCAGTATAATAAATGTTGTATTTGAGGTGTTTTACTAAAATATTTCTCTCTGACGTATAACACTTTCTCAATCCACATTCTCACGTTTGATTTATGGTTTTCATGATCACACTCTTCTTATCATAAAAGCTTTCAAAGAGTGCCAACAGACGATTAATGTCACTTCAGTTTAGTACCATTATGTCACTTTGTCATTGCTCACATTCTTTGGGCAGTTCCCTAAAATGACACTGACATATAGCAGGTGTTAAAAAAGACACTGCCCTCACCTGTTATGCACAACATAACCCTAACCTAACAAAGCATGTAGTTTGCACTACTACTCTAATCAGCTCAGATTGTTGCACTAATTTCAATATAAGGGCTAGATAATTATGTAATTCAATCTAATTGGAATCACACAATAGACAACATTAAATGGAACGATTCTGAACGAGAAAAAAACCCACAGCCGTACTATAACTACTGTGCAATAAATAGAAGTTATAAGTAACTGTCCCACAGCCATACCATTTCCATTATTTAAGTTATACATACCATACAGTCTTTCCAGGTGTTGTCCAGCCAAAAAGACACTCTCGGTGCTTGATGCCAATACGTCTAAAAGTGATTTCCTTGTTGCTAGGTAAGAGGAAATTGTATTGGGGTTTGAAAATATTCTCTTCATCCTGGCAATATGAGTCTGAATGCACAAAGAGCTGTTATGTATTTTGTGGCAGAGAGAAAAACCAGTTTTTCCATTTCCAAGATTGTGGTTACAGGAAAACATGTCAAAACAGCGTCTGACAGCACCCACTAAGTTTCGCTGATACAGAATTCGTCATGAACTAAACACACTGTTTAACCAAAGTTTTCTGTTTATGACCACCACACACAGTCCACCACATTTCTCACAATAAGACCTGCCTCAGTAGAACATGCTCCATGTATAGTAGGTCAGATATAGGCCTCTCTGCGTAAGTGGATTCATCAAAAATCCTGTATCTTCCATCCATTGTAACTGTTGGTATGACTCGTGAATTTAATGGGTACATTTTGTTCTACCAACACGTACATTTTCTCGCTGAGCAGCTGATAGTCAGTCACGCCAGGAACCTGTGGGAAGTAGCCGCAGGACGGTATGATAATTGATGTTTATTTATTGTCATTGAAATATGCAGCACAGTGCAATATTCCCAGAGGTTGTGGCTGGCTGCACCTGGTTACAAAACCTCAAAGATAATACAAAACATATCAATACGGCTGGCCCTGCAATCTCACCATCTTCTGATGTTTTACATACGATTTTATGCCAGCTACCACAGCACAGCAGTCTTTCATTTAGATTTTGTATTTGTAACTTAAGATTTGATTCACTTCGTTTCAAATTAAGACAGTGCTGAAGCTAACTTAAATAACAAGGTTTACCAACAGGTCACTCGATATGGCTAATCATGATTCAGCTGGGGGGCTGTGCTTTTAAGTCTACAGATATTTTCATACAGGGCCTATGTTCACCCAACGAGTCTTATGGAATGATTATGACCGGGTGAAGTAGAGGACAATCCAATGCAGCCCGAGCCCCCGCTGACTCCTGGCTGCCTGCGCCAGATGTGGTGTGGTGGTCGGAAGAAAAGTAAGAAAGGATGAGGGCTTGTTAATGCATCGCTTGGACCTGCATTACAAATATCCATTAACTGGAGTTGCAGTTTATTCTGCTGTGGTTTGCAGATCTGACCTCAAGGAGAACTCTCTTAATTTATCCGCTTTCTTTATTCAGCAATTGTGTCTCAATGCAAATTTGAATAGCTTTTGTCTAGTCCTCTGGTTGACCTTTATTACCCTACTTGCTTGCCAAGAAGAGCCCACATGACCAACGTTAAGAAGGGCTGTAGATGGGCATGACAAGGCACATTTAAATAAATGGTATGAATGCCCTTTGTCACTATGATGCATGTGACTGCTGATATGGACAAGTGCACAGAGTTCCTACTTGACACGTGCATCAGACACGGATAAGTATCCAGGCAACTGACAGCAACGGGCCGTCTAGCTGCATGTTAATAAGCTCTGAAAGGAGCAAGTGCATTTCCTTCATTACAAGCACTGTCACAGTCTTACATCTCTCTTGCTTTCTTTTAAACCCATCTGTTCTGACTGTTTCTCACGAAATATCATCATGAGTTCCACTTAAAAGCCAAACACCCGTCTTCTACGATGCTCATTTATGTTGAAATAATGAGGGAGCAGTGACAAAAGGGGGAGCAAGGAGAGGCGGTGCGCCAGAGTCACGCTGTGAGTTTTGCCACTGAGCGGACCGGCTGGCTGCACAGAAAAACATAAATACAGAATGAAAAGTTAGTTTCCACACCGCTTATTCTACATCCTTCTGTTTGAGTTTTTGTTTTGCTTTCCTATGTTTTTGTTTTTCTTCTTCTCCATGCTTTGGCTCAACATTTCATGAAGCGGTAAATCTGCGAAAACAGATAGGTCCCCTACAGAGTTTTAACATTCATCACACAAGTTGAATACAAGAGGGCAGGCCCTGTTCAGAGAGGTTATGAGAAATATAACCCAGGCTTGACATGATATGCAAATATGTACCAAGTTCTGACTCCAAGCCTGCTTCAATATGATGAAAGTGAACCAAACGTTTTATAGATCTTAGAACAAGAAAGAAAGAAAATCATTAAAGCTGTTTTAGTTTTCTTTGGTACTTTCTCTAAATAAATGGTGTATGAAAACCACACGGGGAAAATGTAAAGGCTTTTATTTTAGCAGTTTTCCTTCAATATAAAAAAAATGAATGCTATTTGAGTCTGCTAGGTGGTATGATGTGTGTATGGTGAGAAAGCTGTGTCTATTAGCCGCTCCATCATTCAGTCAAATGCCATACACCAGACTATTTCTCTTGGCCCTCAAAGAGAAACGGGCAGGGTGGAAATGTGTCAGCCTGCTCTGCCCTCAGGGTTACTCCTCTGGTAAACCTCCTCGTTCTCAAACTCTTGAGGTGTGTGTGTGTGTGTCTGACAGAGTGGGTGTATTCACAAGCTCATGACATGTTGTTGAAATCCACACTTTAGCAACCTATTTGTTCTTCTAAATCCACTTTTGCTTTCAAGAAAATATTTATTTATACCTTTCACCTATTTATTATCATTTCCTAAAAGTATATTGTCTTTAAGAAATGCTCCATATATGGATCTTGTAGATATCAGCCTCAGTAATCTAATAAAAGAAAGCATCCTGATTAGATTAGGAGGAAACAACTGAAGCGTGTTCTGGATTCAGCCGAGATTTGATAATGCCTTCAACAGAGGCAGCATTTCTCTTTTGTTATGAATACATACTGTGGTAACACGGAAAGCAGTTCTATTGTATGTATACAATTAGTTGGATTAACATTAGAAAAATAACGTCAAATGTGTGTGATGAATCCAGTGTAATACGGATAATGCAGTTAAGTGGCAAACATATTTAAATCTTATTTCATTTATGTACTTTGTTGTAGATACTGCTATTTCAGATCAGTGAAAAATACAAATGATCATAGATATACTGTAAAAGGAAGAATAAATAATATGCATGTATTTTCCGTAAAAATGACATCCTAAATCTTATGCAGCTTTTCTCAATGAGCATTTAACCTTTTAAGTAACCTTGAGAATAATAGTAGGTGATACATGGAACATATTACTTCATCACACATTTCAAGGAGAACAATTACGGCATCCGGTATTATTTTTCTTTCCTTTTCATAATATATAAAATGTTTACGTAGGATGCCTTCCATCAGAATTAGACCAGTTGGTGCCATGATTACAGTACATTACAGTGAGATTAACCATGTGCATGTACACTGACACCCAGAAGTAAATACTGCCTCTTTGTCATAGCAGAGCTAAAGCAGGTCCAGCTGTGCAGGGAGCTGGATGGCACCGAGGGGCTGAGCTCAACAGATGTTCGCGGGACAACCTGAGCAATATTTGTTCAGTTTGCTCTGGGAAAAAAACAGATAGGGAGTGAATCTGCCCAGCTGCCGCTCACTGGGCCGCTGATGGCAGATACACACTGCCTCATTGTAGACCGGGTCCACATTTGTAACAGAATGTGCTGTTTGATCTCTAGCCCTTTTAACTGTTTCCATTGGCACTGCCTGCTGCTTCTCCATAAGCAGGTCCAATAATATTACGGTACATTGGAAAATAAGCATATTTACTGGAAACTGTCAATGCAAGTATGGGCACGGATTTTGTCAACATCTGGTTCGAGGGTTGGGTACTTTAAGAACCTGATGCCAAGCCCATTTTCTGCAGACAGGAAATGCTTAAGAGTTTGTTGACTGTTTTCCTAACATGTCAGAGAGGAAGGACGCCAGCCGACATTCCATAGCTTTTGGTCCGGATATTGACTTGACACTGTCTGTTTTTGATGTTTTGTTTTAAAGACCAATAAGGGACACATTTTCGGTATGTCCAGCCCAAATTTATGACACATTGTTAACAAAGGCATCTGTCTGAATTTGGGATGAAATGCTTCACTAATGGGAACAGTTAAAGACACTTAAGTTACCTAACATGTGATGGTGCATGCATGTTATGCAGACAGTTCTTGCGAGTATTAAGAATGGACGTTAGGTTTGTTGGACATTTGCCGGTTTCTAACGAAAGTATCTCAGGAGAACAACAGATAAACAGTCCTCCACATCTCCCAAAGGTGATAAAACTGTGGCAGCTGCTTCAATCATGAGTGTAAATCAGATGTACACACGCACACGCAACCTAAAGTACTGTAGGTTCACATACTTGTAGTTTTACTTGTTTAAGCCCCCTTTACTAAAAAGTACATATAATTGAACAAACTTCTAAAACAAACAATTTTGAACACTTCTCAAGGATTCTATTTGATTCTATGTATATCAGTGCACAATAAAAGTCCATTTTTGGAGCTTGCTTTAATTTATTTAACTCATTTTAACATAAAAATGCCATTTCATTTGGAAACATCTCTCCAGTTTGGTGTTTTTCAGGATGCTCTGAAAAAAACCAGTGGTGCGATTGTCACAAGACTATATTGTAAAATTATGAATTGCTGCTTTGAAGACGTGAGTGCAGTGTTTTCACAAGTTTCTTTCTGTCTTCACAGACCCAGCAGTGCCCCTCAAGATGGAGTCACTAAGGTATGAAGTTACATATTCACATCAATTCTGTATTTTATGAAGGTCTTCTGAATTCCATTTCATTTCTAAAAACTATAGCAGTTTCTTAAAAGTGAGCATTCTCACTGTGCCCTTCTGAGATTATGTCAGAAAACAGACTGGCTTGGCATGCATACCTGACCTTAGAGGCCACGCTTTATAGCACCTCTTAAAGTGGTATGGCACAGGCATGACTTGTGAAAACACCTTTGATTTGTTGTGCAGTGCTTTTTGAGAATGCTTTATTTACATGCATGGGTTTATTGTGGATGTGCATGCTGTGTGTCTCCACCTTTATCCAGGAAGAGCCTCGGGAAATCATAAAACCTGTCCCAATCACTCACCCTGCCCCAAGCACGGCATACACCAAGCCCTCCAGTCAGCCCGGCCCTGCGTACAACAAGACCGCCCGGCCTTTTGGGGGCGACAGCAGCATTGTGGTCACAGCCCCCTCCCCGGCTGCCCCCTCCATCCCCTCACCATCATCTGCTTTCAAGCCAGCTGCTCCTTCTCAACCGCCACAGCCTCCATTTCTGCTGAAGTCCAGCCTGCCTGCCCCGGACTCAGCTCCAGCCAATTCGGTCACCAGGCCCAGCCCTGTTCGCTCCACCTTCACCTCCCCATCTGCCTCTTCCTCCTCATCTAACTCCTCCTCTCCAGCCAGAGTGACAGCCCCCCCCTCCCATCCTAATGTCCCACAGCCCTCCGTTTATAACACTCCGATCCACCTCTACTCCAATACCAATGCATGTGAGGTGGCTGTTGGACAGAGACGCGGTCTTTTGGAGAGCCAGGGGCTGTCAGAGAACTTCAATGGGTGGGTACCATTCATCAAATCAGGTTTTTCTTCATGTTGGTGCAAGTGCAAAATATTAGAGAATTATTTAGTCATATATGTACTGTGCGCTGTGTGCTTCGGTGAGCAGATCCAGAAGGCCTTGTGGTTCATAGAGGCCACAGATAAGTTGGCAGTTTTTCTTTGCCCAGAAGAAAGTAAAATATCCCATTCCACTCCTCCTAAACCTCATTCCCTATTTCACCCCTAAACATGTGTCTAATTTAAAAAGCTAACATTGAAATCTGAGGCACGCTGCACATCTTGTTTAAATCTTCTACACGGCAACCGGAGAAGTAAGAAAGAGTCTAGACAACTTGCTAACGGATGCTACTGCCTGCCTATCTATAATTGACAGTGTGGTTCGCAGCACTGCCAAACACACGGTCTGCCCAACAGGCTGCTGCAACACTTGTTTCTAATTAGACGTTTTCTGGCAGCGCTGAGCTAAGTTTGGCTGGACTGAGCCTCATCAGCAGGATTTCACTCACAGGTTGGGTTACAGAAGACTTTGTAAGGTTCAAGTGATTTGCCACTCTTTTTCAACTCTCTATTACCTGAAAAAATAGGTCGCAGAGATTTGTTTTTATTGGAGAGCAAGCGGCTCAACACTTAAGTATATCTGTGAAGCCTATATTTATGTATATTACAATGCTAATGAAATAAAACCCGTCAGTTTGCTTTTTTTAGGAATGTTGAAAATCTGTTTTTGCAGATAACCTGTTCAAAAGTCAAACATTTAGGAATAGAAAACAAATATATTTATGTAAAAACTTAGTGTACATAAAAATACAAATTCATAATACACTAATAAGGCTCAAAATGTCTTATTTCTTCAACTTTGGACTGTCAGCTCACAGTTGAAGTGCATTTGTTTCAGCATGTGTGTTTGTGTCCTCACCCGCATGCTCTGTTTGTGACTTCCTTGTCTTTTCTTCATGCACATTCTCTCAGAAGGGCCTTTTACCTAAAGGGCATGTGTTTCGGACTGTGATCCATCTCCAAAGCTTGTCTCTTCCTGCTCTTCCTGTGCTTCAATCCTTTCCGTTTACCCCTTCTTTCCCACAGGAGGAAGAAGAGACAGACACCAAGTTAGTGTTGTGAATGATAATGCATCTGCTGCAGTTGCTTTCTAACCATGTGGAATGTGATTACAGCCTTCACATCTCTCTGGTTTATGATTACCAAAAGGCATGCTTGCACCTCTTTGAGCTAACCCTCACAAACCTCTCATTCGTGCCGCTCATCCACTTATAGTACATACTCACTTCAAGGTCGAAACAAAGTGCAAAAACGCTGTAAACAATCAATCTCCCAGACACTCAGTGGGGGTCAGCTCATACAATTCATTATTTTTCTCAGCGGCGTCAGGCTGTGTTAGCTAATACTGTATTTACAAGCGGGCCTGTCAGCACACTCAGTTCCTCGTGTCACCCAGCTCTGCATCTGTCTCGCTCCATCTGCTACTGTTGTCAGAATGTTAACTCAAGGCCAGAGAAATCACTGCCAAGTTTATTCTGCTTTGACTGGGAACAGACTGTCTTTGATCATCCTTCACCTCCACTTGAATGACACAAACGCACACTTACAGAATACAAAATTGCACACACTTTGACTTTTGACATTGAATTGACTCACAGTTTAGAAACAGCACTCAAACTAAACCGTGCATGTAAACACTTAACCTAAATATTATTGCATTCTAGAGAACCCTCAAATTATTTTAGGTAGAAAATCTGATCCCTAATTTTCACAGCACATTACTGCCACCCTGTGGTGAGATGTGGTAACTCACTTTTATCTCTAAAACTCACTTGACAACCAGCTGTTGGTGTGTTTCATTTCACCATTTTAGTATAGTATATGTAATTGCTTAATAACCAAATATTCTTTTTAATGGAATTGCAATATCTGGATGACTTATACTCTGTGGGTTTCCTTTCTAATAGTGAGCCTCAGACAAGTCTTGTGTAAGTATAAGTCAGAACAGTTTCTTGACTTGTCCATATTAAGAGTGCAGGCTCAAAGAGTTTATTCAGCACTTAATATGACTTTTAATCTTGTGATGATTTCTACCTTTGTGTGTTTCCTTTCTATCTTCTTTTTGCTCGCCTGCAGACTTCCACCTCCAACTAAACCTAGGAGGTAATTGTGAATCTAACAGCATTTAGGTCTAAGTTTGAACATGTATCTACTGTATTGTTGGTCGTCACTAAAAGAGTGAGTTGTTTGTCAGCTTTTGTGTGTGGTATCTTGTTTTCAGTGATGTTCTCAATATTATATGTTTAATACATGTTGCCTTCCATGCCTGTAACATCATCATTGTTGATCTGATCTTAGGAAGGTTAATGTGGAGCCTGAGGACCATGCGTCTCAGCTGAGTGATGCCAGCAGGAAGCGTCTGATGGAGGACACGGAGGACTGGCACCCCCGAACCGGCACCTCCCAGTCCCGCTCCTTCCGCATCCTGGCCCAGCTCACCGGCACTGAAAATGGTGTGTACTAACCTTTGTGTGCTAGTATTTTTAAATGGGGCTTAACACTGAAGCGTCTTAATAAGGTGTCTTTCATGCTTTTGTGTTGAAAGTAGCTTGATATAATTTTAGGAATTAGTGTCACTTCATTTTAGACCTATTAAACCACTTAAAGCCGGATCACTTATCAGTTTTATCCAATTCATTTTAGGGGAGTCCATTTCAACATATTTCCTTGAATAGCTTATATAAGACTTTTAATAATGTCCCTTCTGCTAATCATATATCTTTTACAAAACGTCATTGCCTCTTTAAATCACAGTGATATTACTGTTTCCTCTCTCATGGAAAAATGTCATCGCCATATGATTTCAATGTATCTTTTTATATTGCTTTTTTTGACTATAATTGACATTGATGATGGTTACATGATCAGGCTGTGGCTTTTGGACTCGCTCCACTCATAGGGCTTGTGTGAATGTGTGCGTGGATGTGTTTAACCAATGAAACATTTGATTTAAAGCAACCCCGGTTATAAAAGGAAGTTAGATGAGAGATTGGTCCGTCTCGTTCTCTCTTTCTGCCGAATTAAGTTACCAGACTGGTGTGGAATATGAGATGTGCTTTGAACAGTTGATGTATATTCAATGTGCGTGGTGCTTCTACAGCTGTGAACAATTGGGGAATATGTCCAAAAAGGGTCTAGTTTGCATGGTTTACACTTATTCACTTCGTACTCTGACAAGATTAATCTAGAACATGTTAAAGCAGATACGAAGCAGCAGAATTGTGTTTCCATATTCTCACTGACCTTTTATTGTACTTTACATTCATTGGTGTTATTCTTCTCCTCTGTTGCAGAGCAAGCTCCAGAGAACGGTGGAAAGAAGTAAGTGGTTGGTGGTTTGTAATGTAATCAAAGTTGGTATGTGGTTGTGAGTGTTCATTTGCTCTCCGTCTTTCGTCTGTGAGTATTTTTTGCATACACTGAATGTGAGGCATCCGTTTTATAATAGTAATAATAATAATTTCTTGATAATTGAGGTTTCACATTCCGAATTGGCCCTGAGAGTACTCATGTAAGCATGTCTGGGACTCTGTGATTCAGAGTTAAGCCCCGATTTCCTGTTCTTGTGGTCCCACAGTATCATGCTTCATTTAAGGCTTAATTTTGAGAAACCGCTTTGAGAGCTCTCCGAGGAAGAGGTTGGAGCGGAGACAGCCAGAGACTCAGCAAAGGCCCTGATTGCTACTGCTGTTCTCCACCTTAAGTCAATTTAATCTGCAGTAAACACAGATATCCCTCCACACCGGGGTTTCAAGAAATCAGTGTGTCACTCACTGGAACCTGTGGGTAATTAAATGACCGTGCGGATAATAGCAGACCTGCCAGAAGAAGATCCTGCTCCTCTTCTATTAGTGTTCAGTGTACTCTTCTTAAAATAGTCTGCCTTGAATTATATTTCAAAAGAAAAAAGGGTCTTATATTTTGTATTGGTTGCGCTCTTGCTGTTTCCCCCTCATTCATACATACTCTTGTGTCTTGCTTTACTTTTCTTCTACCTTTATCTTAACCTTTCCAACTTTCCCCTTTTCTCCTTTTTTCGCTTTTGATCCTGCTTCATGGGACAAATCAGAGAGAGCAAGTTGGACCCAGAAGTCATAGGACAAATGTACAACAAGCTGAGAGATTGGCATCATGATGTTTCAGCGCGTTTGCTAAATGTGTAGTACATGACATGTCTTTATTCATCATTATATTATTCAACATTATTTAACGTACAATGCCTCCAGTTTGCTTACCATCCAAGTTACAGTCATCATTTTGAACACTTAGTTTAAATAACTGAAGTAAAAAGTGAATTGAAAATGTTACTATGTAAGTCTGTAGTCATATTTTCAAATGTAAATTAAATGCATGCATGGAAGTAATTATGTGTGCTTAGAAATGCAATATTACAGTATATCACAGTATATCTTTCGTTACTGTCCAAGCCTCCACTCCTCTGCACTTTCTGTAACCTTGCACTTTATTTTTTCGAGCATTTCTGTTTCCTTTTTCTGCTATTTTCTATACTAACCTATAGTTTAACTTTGCTTTTGATGATTTTACCCTCAATAAACGTTTGTCTCTCTTTCCTGCTGTTGCTTATTTCCTAATGGTTTCATTTCCTTTTCTGTTGTTATTGCCGGGGAAAACATTTTTAAGTTAAGTTTATGATATGGAAAACTCGGTTTTGCTTGAAGAGAAAAAGGGTTCAAATGCATGTAGTTTATTTATTTGAAAAGTAAGACAATAAATGACTTTCCTCAAAATAATCCAATATAAGTCAGATCCGTTGCCAATAGTTATCATAAATCATGAGAACCAGCTGATTTCTTTCCGCTATGGTTTTATCATCATTGCAATATCAATAGCCTCATACTGACTCTGTCACGCATCACTCAAGGTAATACACATATGGTTAATGTGCTACATTTAAACACTGAATGATCTGTTTGCCATTAAAAGAGCTCTGGTTTTGCATCACTACGATTTGAGGCCACAGGCACCAATGCAATCTGGTAAATCTACTCCCAAGTGAAATATAAAACCAGCTGCTGGTCGCATTGCATTTCCTTATCATAATCCTCCTGTCACTCAACCAGAAACACCTAACAGGCAGGATATGAGAAGGACTACTATAAGACATGATGGAAACCATGACAAGAAATAAAACCATGAATCCTTCTTTGACAGTATGCCATGTTGTTGATAAAATGCAGTCTTATGTTGATGCAAACAAAAACAGCTTCAGGGTTAGAAATGTCTATCCTGCTGGTTCAAATATGTTGCTCTTCTTTATACGAGCAGTCACTTTAAGGATGCTTCTAAAGGGCGGGAAGTTCAATATTTAAGATTCAATCAAATGTAAAGAAGCAGATCATGTGTACGAAACTTTATTGAAAGTTACATCTTTCTTCATTTTGAGTGCTTTGCTCCCAACAGGAGGTCCTCATCTTGAAATGAAATATCAAAAACTTCACAATTGGCAGGCACTAGAATTACAAGGGCTTCTCATTTTCAACTGTAATATATTATACAAAAAAAGAAATAACCACTGCCTCAGAGTGTCTTCATTATTGCTGTTTCTGGAAAATAAAAGCAATATCCACTGCAGAAATGATCCCACTGGCTATCTCCGGTAATGATTGCAGGGTACGCTTCATGTACAGCAGACAGTATGGCATCACCACCTGTAATTGTTGCCTCATGTCAGTAATTGACAAACCATATGTACAGTGGGCGGCAGTGCATATCCTTATTTGAAGGCGCCCCATAATTGCCCTAATTGTTTGCATGTGTCACTGAGATTTCCTCTGATTGTAAACGTTTGTACCTTCAGTGAGAGAACCAGCAGTTGACACGATCGCACTACGCATTATTTTGTGCAGGAAGCTCAGTTCAACCTGTGACACTTAGATGTCTTTCTTACTCATGGATCAAAGGAACATGCTACAAAAATGGCAAACAAAATAATGGGAAAAGCTGTTGCTGGTAGGGGAAAAAAAGTGACAGGCATTAGTCGCAGAGGTAAGGCAAGGCAAGTTTATTTATATAGCACCTTTCAGCACCAGGCAATTCAAGGTGCTTTACAAAAATGAAAGACATTCAGACAAAGGCATTTAAAAACAGTAAAAGATAATAAAAGAAACATTAAAAGAAAAACAAAAAATGAAAGACATTAAGAAAATGGCATTTAAAATCAGTCATTAAAAAGAAAAGCTAATAAAATAAACATTAAAAGATAAAAGTTACAGTGCAGTCTAAGATATGAATAGTTCAATTCTTTCGGTTCTTGATTTTTAATTTATTCACAGAACCTCCCTTTGGAAATCCGAACATTTGCGTCCCGATTGTTAATTTAGACTGATTGTTTTCACCATGTTATGCTCCATGTTAGGTGGGAAGTAGTGGAGTACAAATACTTCGTTAAGTGCATTTTTCCGGTATCAGTACTTTATTCCAGTACTTCTTACACTTTCTGACGACTTTTTACTTTTACTTCTTACATTTTAAAAACAGACTGGTTACTTTATTTTTAAAAGTGTTTGGTTGCATGATCTTTATTATTTAGAATCATTGTGTGCCTGTTGATTTTAACAAGGTCCGTGTATCCATCACTTCCTGGTCTTCTCTAAGGAAGAGGGACCAATGAAAACGTTGTAATTTGCAGTTGTTCATCTGCAGCATCGAAACATTCATTAGCTAACAATGACATTATTGTTCTATTCATATAAAGGGAGGTCAGTTACTCTGTAAAACAGATGGTAGCTATGGGTTCTTTTTACTTAAGTGCATTTCGAAGCCCATACTTCTTTACTTTTACTTGAGTAAAGAAGTTTAGTCAGTACTTCTACTTTTACCAGAGTATTTTTAAACACGAGTATCTGTACTTCTACTTGAGTAAAGGATGGGTTTACTTTTGCCATCTCTGATTATTTGTGTGTGTGTGTCAGTGTGTCTTGTGTGTTTTGAGTTGTGATTTATAAGAAATATGTACATCTGTTCCCCAGTGAGGCAGTTGACAAAAGCACTCCCGCTGTGCACACCTCGCCTGCAGCCAAAACATTTTCCAAATCTGCAGCCTCACCCAGGAATGGCAACGGGGTCCCTGCTTCCACGTTCAAGAGCCCAGCCGCCCAGAACAAGCCTTCCTTCCAGCCTGGAGGCCTACCAGGTACAGAAAGCATTCCCTAGACTCTGGTGTTTACTGCCTCTGAAATGGATGTAGTTTTGTATAAGGTATTGTGTGCAGTTGCTACTTTCAGCCTGCAGAGGGCAGTCCCAGTCTGCTAAATCCCTGCTGCTCAGCCATGGCTTTTATTGGTGGTTTAATACCTGGCTGACACCAAGCCATTTAAGATTATGAGCTCTATTAAAAAAGGAGGTATTTCGTTAATGAGCTCAGGTTATTGGATTTCCCCAAGATCCCTTTAGTTAAATATATTGTGAAAATGAGAATTATGTATCTAATTGTGTGCAAAGGCTGTCCTCAAATCTAGCATGGGACCGTCAAGGTGGTCAGGGTAAATATTTGCTGAAAGGAATCAGTCAGGGATCATTATTAGCAATACTTAGACACAAGTATGCAGTCATACATGAACAGATGCACTATGTGCCCTGAAGTATTTCGCTGGAGGCCTTTTTTTAGAAGCGGCTGCTGAAAGGTGCCACGGGCAGAGAGAGCTGGAGAGGGCACAGTTAGCTCTCTGTCAGCCGTGATATTTATCAGATTAGCACATACTTGAGTTCCAGTAAACAGGCACGTATGTTAGCCATGTGGAATGCAACCTTTACATTTATTTACATGAATTAGTAATTTGGGCACTTAAACAGCAAGGCTAAAAAACATGTGGAATATTTACAACATACAATAAAGCATCAACATTTATAAGATGCTATAATGGCATTAAAATGTATACATAGGTGTTCTAATTCGAGTCACATACAGTTTGCCAGACTCGTCATTCTCTACATTCCTCTGTTTCTGAATTAAGTAAATATAACCGACGAAACAGAGATTTGCACTCCTGCTGAGACAGTTTGGTCTTCTAATGCAGACTTTTTCCTCCTTATCTTCCTCATACAGAAAGACAGCACTGACAGACTCTGTTTCACTTTTCATATTATTAAATGTGGCTCAGCCCTCAATATTTGCTCTTGCCAAAGGGTTTGTTTAGAATATTTTGCCCCACTGACAGCTTGTCACCATCCACCTCACTGTGCCAACTTCTCCACAGATAACAGTGAAATGCTGCCACTGAAAAATATTCTTCTGTGTAGGGAATCCCTGCATTAATACTGCATTCAATTCAATAGGCTCCTTTTTTAAATATATTTTCCGTTTTATAAAACAATTTAAATGTAATTTCTTCTCTATTCTCACAAGTACATTATAATGGAAAGTTGTTTAATTCTGAATCCCTCCCAGGTTGCTAAGGCCCTCAAATTAGCTTTTGGCTTCGACAAAAATACGTCAATGCTCAGGTAGTGTTTGGAAATGTGGATATTTTAGGAATTATGTTTGATGATAACTCTGGTGACAAGCTAATGGTGTTTAGAATAAGAGCAGCTCTTCAAATCAACCTTACCAGAAACATTATTTAACGCAATAATAATAAACGAATGAAATATCAGAGAGAATCTTCTTTGTATCCCTTTTTGTAGCCGATATTTTTTTCTAAATCACACATACTCTCTAGTATCTTTCTTTCTATGAAACCCACTCCCAGTCTTCTCACAACCCCGCTCTGTTTATTCAGTTTGTTTGCTCTCCATTACAAGGACATTTAGGGAGCCCTTGTCCTTTGACCTCGGAAGTCTTTGATAACGGTGCTCTCTTTCAATGGAGTCTCTGTCCCCAACGCCTTCACCCTGGAGCACTCCCTCTGAGGGCAGAAACACTGACCTCCGTTCAAGATGCGTGTTTGCACTGAGAGAGAGAAGGAAACATCGTGCATCCTCTCCATATGTGTTGAGATAAGATGAGGGGGGTTATTTTTCCAGGTGTCTCCTCTGACTCTGGGAATGTGTTGTTTCCCTTCAGTGGGAAAAATTGATCCGTTGTCTGGGCTGGGTTTGGTGGCTCTGTCCAACACAGCTGTCTCAGGCTCCAGGCAGCGAGGTTAGAGATCATCAAATCATTCACACACCTAAACATAAGTAATGACTAAAACATACAAAATGGTGGATCAGTGGAAGAAGAACATTGTATGAAAAAGGTTTTGAAAGGAGTATTTGTCCAATAGCTTCTGTGTTATCAAAGTTTCTTTCCATTTGAAAACTGACCCATTATTTTGCCTACTGGTTTAGGTTTTCCTAAGGGTGGAGGAGCTCCTTCATTTGGCAAAGTTACCAACCCTACTCCCAAAGGTCCAGATCGCCCCATCCCTCAGCCACACCCACAGGACCTCAACTGTCTGGTGCAGCGGGCCGAGCACATCCCAGCCGGGACACGCACCCCCATGTGCAACCAATGTAACACTGTCATCAGGTAAAAAACATTAAAAAAAAGGCATTTACCATAAAACATTTTTTGTAACAATGACAAAGTTTCAGTGATTATATCATTCAATAAGAGTCTCCACAATGTACTACTATTATAATACTTGAGTACATTTCCCCCCCTAAACCATTGTCCATTGCTTATTCTCAACAGGGGCCCATTCCTCGTGGCAATGGGCATGTCATGGCACCCGGAGGAATTCAACTGTGCTCACTGCCGCTCCTCTCTGGCAGTGGGGGGGTTTGTGGAGGAGAAGGGCCAGGTGTACTGCGAACGTTGCTACGAGCAGTTCCTCGCTCCCACCTGTGGCCACTGCCAACAGAAGATCCTGGGGGTGAGTTAGGAAACTGAAGAGATATTGATATTTTCTGTAGTCTACTTGCACTAAAAATGTATTCTCATTAGAAACATCCAACACTGTCAGTGTTTCCCACAGATCTGAAATATACTTGGGGGGGTGGTGGTAGCGGGGGGGGCTTGAGGTGACGTGCAACAACATTAACATTAACCTTTCTGTTGGTCGCTTGTTAGCAGACCCTTCACGCGATGGCAGAGCGAACAGGTACAGGCAGGGCCATATAGTTTAAATCTACTACCCACACATGAACATATGGGAATGGATTACTATTTTTTTTTTAAATAAATGTATTTATAAATGTATTTAGGAACCTATCCATGTGATTTTTAGTGGGGGTCGACCTCAAATCCTCTAGGGGGGTCCAGGGGCATGCCCCCCCCCCGGTAAGATTTTATTTTTTATTTTGGAGTTAAATGCATCAATCTGGTGCATTTTGAGGGGAAGATAAAGAGACTAGATCTATGGAAACACCTATATTAAACAGAACTGTATACATTTCAATAATCATAAAATCATGGCCATAACCAATAACATACCATTTCCAATATGAAAAAAACACTGAAACTTGTTTATTAATTTATTTTTGGTTCATTTATAGTTGTGAGTGTGTCGGTGCTCCTGAATCAGCCTCTCCTGTCTCCCTCCTCTCCCCCCTGCTCCTCTTTGAGGCAGCAGCAAAGACTAGTTTTCTCTCAACAAGTTTTAAAAGTGTATCTTTTTTCACCTAGTTAACTTTTTATTTATTTATTCATGCATATTTTACTAATCACATTACATTTCATTTAGCTGACGCTTTTATCCAAAGCGACTTATAATGACCGATTACAGGGACATTCTCCCTGGAGTAACTAAGGGCTAAGTGCCTTACTCAAGGGCACACTAGTGGTGGTGTTCCTGGTGGGATTTGAACTCACAGCCTTCCGATCTTCAGCCCACCTCACTATCCATTAGACCAATCACTACCCTCTCAAATGGAAATATGTGTTTACATACATGGTGACCACACTGAGAACTTAGACTAAGTTAACTATCTAAACACTCAGAGAGTCCTTTACCTCACCTGAGCTGAGGTTATCCCGAGCTTGAATGACACACAGAGACCAATCAAGGGCTTTGATTTATGATCTGTATGACAGTGGCCATGTCGGCAGGCCACATCATGTGGACAGCCAGTCACCCTGTGTGAGGCAGGCCACTTAACAGGCCAGAAGGAGGCGAGATCAGAGCAAGGGAGCGAGGGATCATTGTCCACAAGTTAATCGATCGCAGAAGGCGTCGTGGTCACGGACGAATACAAAAATAAAAAAATAATAAAAAAATAAAAACCTAAATGGGTCGCGAAATATACCTGGGCGGCCCGTCCAAGTATAGTCTATGTGTGGGAAACCCTGACTGTTCTTAACATGAAAAGATAATTCAGTCATTGTTATTAAAGAGTGAATGAGGTTGCTTTAATGTAACCATTAAAACAAATGCGAGCCATGTATATTATCCAAAGGACAATAATTAGAAAATAATTTTATATTCAAACGTGAAACATTTTAGTGTTTGTTCCATAAACAAAAACAATTCTTACTGTCCTTAAGGTATTTGATTGCTCATATAAGGACTATTTTTCAAAAAATCAAAACCAATTACTGATTGTTAACACAAACAAAACAATACTACAGCATAATGAATCATAAGAAACCAAGTGCTTAGAACAGTGTTTCTCAAACTTTTTCACACCAAGGACCACTTAACCAATAAAATAACACTCGCGGACCACCTAACACCACAAATATCCAAAATCGCATCGTTTTTCTAGAACAGATTACAAATCGCCTGAAAATGGTACAAACAAGTGGCAGCAAGTGTGATGAAGGTGTTGCCCTGGGCTTTATCATGCCATCGAAAGTGAAACTTAAGCTCGCTCCATTGCGGAGATATTCCCGCGAGAGTGCGGAAAACTTAAATGTATTTATTTATTTCAAATGTGAAATGTTACCAATATACTCGCGGACCACTAGGGGGCGCTCACGGACCACCCGTGGTCCGCGGACCACACTTTGAGAAGCACTGGCTTAGAACATATCAGGTTAAGCACCAAAACCCCAACAATTCTGTCTCCAGGTTTTTTCAAAAACTCAAGAAATCAAATCATGTTGTTAACAACTGCAACTGTTCCTCATTTTTTTATTTCTTCTATTTTCTCCACAGGAAGTCATGAATGCCCTGAAACAGACCTGGCACGTGTCCTGTTTCGTCTGTGCCGCCTGCCAACAGCCAATCAGGGGCAACACATTTCACATGGAGGACGGGCAGCCATACTGTGAAAAAGGTTCATTATGAAGCCCACGCTAGTAAATTACAATGCTGTAAATAAAGCCATGTGTGCGAACAGAATAACATTTATCAACATGCTTTTCATTTAGACTACTATAACCTCTTTGGGTCAAACTGCCACGGATGTGACTTCCCCATCGAGGCGGGGGACAAGTTCCTGGAGGCTCTAGGATCCACCTGGCATGACACCTGCTTTGTGTGCGCGGTAGGTCCAGGAGACGGTTTCAAAAGCAACAAAAGGGTTAAAGTTAAAAGTTTTTATGTGAATAACAACACAGCTCTTCTCTCTCTCCACAGGTCTGCTCTGCTAGTCTGGAAGGTCAGGCGTTCTTCTCCAAAAAAGACAAGCCTTTGTGCAAGAAACACGCCCACACAGTCAACATCTGACCTGCCCGCCATGAATATGAGTTGGTTGGTGTCAGTTGAACCGCAATTTATATTTCAATCAGATGATAAATATTTTCAGAATTGTTTTCAGAACTAACATTGGGTCAGAGGTTCCTCTATAAACTTATTTTTGCTTTTACATTTTTATGTCAGTCAGTTTTATAGATGAATATGGAGTACATTTCACTGTTGGCCCCCTGCCAGTTCCATTTCTGTGCAAGTTTTTGGTAAGATTTTTATTTGTGCTTTTTTATTTGCTCTTGATGGACATTTGTTTCACACAGAATAGGATATTTTACAGCAATGACCTACTGAGCCCCTCGGGGGTCACATATCGAAAACAAGTATTGATGTGTAACAATATACTATCTGTTAAGCTAGTGAAAGGTTTAGAAATTATGATTATTTAACATTAAAGGGGGACATTATTTATTTGTAAACAAGACTTGATCAGTCAACATGTGTTCTGGCAACAAAAAGACTAAAAATGGGACATTTTAATATTATATTATTGTTTGTTTTATTGTTTTAAAGTAATGTGCTATGTAACAATTCCCAGTGGAAATAAGCACACACAGTAATGTGTACAGCAGTGAAGAAATTAGACACTGTGCAGGTCAAGTTTCATGCTTAAAAAACATATTTAAGAAAAAAGTCTGGTCATCAACACAAGGAAACCATAATAGATTGTGTTGTTTATGTATATTTTGTTATGCCGACAGTTCAGGGGAAAAGTATTCTTCCAGTAAATACCTCCATACAAGTCATTCCTTTTAATAAAATGCATTACATTACAAATATTTGTCATTGTTTGTCTTAAACATTAAGGAACTGGACCCTCTGTTGTGGCAGTGCGGCAGGACCTTCTTATGTTGAATATGTCCTATGTTTGATGACATTATTCAATTAACACAAAACGATATCTATTTCATTTTCCTTTGTCTTGCGCAAAGAACATTGCAGTCTATGTACTAAATTACATTGGATACAATGCATACATATACACCTCTCTTTACTTTCAATAAAAGGGTTCAACACTGAATACCACAATCAAAGCTCTTGAGTATGTTATTAAACTTGTTTACTCTACATTATCTAAACCTTTTCTTTGTAGCTGACTTGGACAATAACACATTTTAAAGCAACTCTTCCTCCTGCAGATATGTTTATGATGTGTAGGCTATGCTGCACTTTTAATGTGTGTAAGTGCATAGAAAGCATTGCAGCAAATAACTGATCCATTTTTAGTTCTTATGTGCATTATAAATCTTTAGTTAGAGTAGTTTATTGGGCTGGCAGACAGGCACCAGTATGCTTTACCTGCAGTGAGAGGGAAATGTACATCTCCACCGGGACAGGAGAAACACCCACCTGTCACACAGACTTGGATCATAAATGCCAATATAGGAATTCACTCCAGGTTATTTATTCATGAGGGAGAGCAGTAAACGCATACAGTGTTGAGTAAATTGAGTTATTTTACGAGTCTATGGAAGGAAAATGTACCTGGAGTGCAGAGCTGATTGGATATTACCTGCACTTCTCCAAGACGTCGGAGGTGGGAGCTGTCCGCAGGAAGACGCGCGACTGAAGCAGCCTCAAATAACGCGTGGTACACTTGGAAAAGTCTACCACAAGACAGAGGCACACATGCAAACAAAACGGAGCACGGTAGAGATCAAATCGACACAAACTGGGATCTTGCCGAGCTGCGTTTGAAGCGAGAAGGACACGGTAAGCATACTTTAATTCACAATAAAAACAGGTTTGCGCCGCAGCTGCAGTCTCATGATAACCAAGCTTTTCCTCCCTGAAACCAGGGGTCCGTAATTTGTTTTCCGTGCTGCTGTCGATTCGAATTTAACCGAAGTGCTTATTGCTGCCTGTCCGGAGTTTGGAGATGGCAGCAGCTGCGGGACCCCCAACCGTGTTATTGGTAGAGTCTGTGATGATGATGATGATGGGGATGATGATGCTTATCACTTATCGGTGTCAGGATCGCCACTCAGTACAATTTAACGTTTGACCCGAGAGAGATTATCGCTTCTAAACTGCGTTAGGATAGGATGGAGTTTGGTTTGTTTACAATAATAACAACATACTTAGTGAGTCGAACAATTTCTGTGTAGGAACAATCTCACATACGTATACGTTTTCTAGTGCCATTCTTGACTGTGAAACATAATATAATTAGTTAATTCTTCTCAACATCTGTTGAGTGGCTTTTCTAGAGATGTTGATCCTATCACATGATCTTAATCACCTAATGAAGTTTGCCCAGTTGGTAGTGGATTGTAGATGTTCAGATTTCAATTTTCCAAATGTTTGTTATTCTAAACTGGGCCATTTAATCTAATTAGGATCATTTAATATTCATTTAAGCTACTATTGATCTTGCAGTGAGATTGTTTTCCCAACTGGTGCTTCCATGTTATGATTAACCCATGTTTATGTTATTATTTTATGATTCTTGGGCTGTCCTTGTCTAACACTCATAACATGTTGTTGTCTAATTAAATAGTTGATATAATTGACAGATCTGTAAATTCTCCCTAGAAGAATCGTACTAAGCATGACTTCTAAATCTCGTGTTTACGAGAAGTGTTCTCATAAGTTTCTTGGAAATAAGTCATTAGCACAAAATGACTAATCAAATAAGTTTACTAATTGACTTATAGGAGGCAGGCCCTGTTGCTCACTGTCAATTACAACTCTGGTAATGATCATCAGTGTTCAGGGAGTTAAACACTTTACAAGGAAAAACCTACTGTGTGTGTTCATGTTTGGCAGCAAGCTTACAAATTAAGGTGTATAGTGGCATGGTGTCAAAGGCAGCGTTTGACTGTTAAATGCATGGCACACAATTCTGTGCTCTGCAGTTTATCAGACTGTCAGTGAACCAGTTGATCTCTGTTACATCAATGAGTTCCTGACGTTTACATCAGCATCTGCGGGCAGAGTGAGACAACATGCTGCACCTAATGCAGGTATGTGGTGTTGTCTTTAAGAGCAACAACCATCCTCTGACTTCACAGGACAGAGGAGCTCATTGAAGCAGAGCTGAGTGAGTGTCTTTGGGTAATATTAAACACACAGTGAGTGATCAAACCACCACCCAGCCTTTGCCCTGGCTCTGCCCCTGGCAGGAGTAACGCCCGTCATTAGGCTCACACGCTGGGCATGGCATGTCAAGTGAGGGTGCATGGAAAGGCAGCCATTTGTGTTCTACCACAGACTTGAGTGTTACAGCTTGTTGGACTCTAGCAATGATAGCTAATACAGAGTGTGTGTTGTGTGTGTGTGTGCATCTGTGAAACCTACCGATAGTGTTATGGTTGCAGCATGAAGGCAGGCCTGTAAGATATAGTCCTTACAGAGCTCTGTATTCAGTACAATGTTGGACAATAGTATTCCTGAAAAACAAATCTCAAACATGTAAAGCTTATTGAATGGATTATGTTAAAATACACTTTATACTAAAAAGTCAGATCAAACAAGGCATTTCCACTAATACATCAGAAGTACCATCACATATATGTAGCAAAAACATCTGTCCTTTTATAAACAGGAGCTAATTTGAGCATATACCTGCAGCTTCAGGCACACAAAGGCATCTACACACACAGTTACACACACTCGGTTATTAACTCTCTAATGCACATAAACACATGGACAACACTTATGATATAGCTAGATACTGGCCTGAGTCTGGGTTTGTCCACAGGGCTAAGCATAGCAAGCTGCGACCCATCACCCCAGTTTCCTTCCTTATAATTACAGGAAATGAGTCCAGCCAATCAGAGCAAAGATATTTAGTGCATATTAACAAGCTCAATGGGAGCAGTATTTTCGGACCGGACAGGTAATGAGCGGGTATGTGAGGGCAGAGGGGGGGAGGTTTTTCCCAGAAAGTTTTGAAAGATGTTAGATATTGAAGAGAGAGAGTGGAGAAGAAAAGTAATACTGGAGTTTTGAGTTTATCACCTCACAGCTCATTGCAGTCTGTCATGTAATATGAGCACAGTGACTGTCAGACGGATCAAATGGTGGAGTATTTCAACAGACAAACTGTCACAGTGGACTTTGTTCAATGTCTTTACCATCTGCCAGGATATTTCCTTTAGTTTCTTATTCTCCACTGATAGAGAAACAAACATTATATCAAGGCTTTCCGAAGGTGTGTCGTTTCCATCTGTCATTTATTCTCTGATTTCTGCCTGTGGTTATCTGTTCAGTTCCAACAAACTTACACTCTAGGCTAGATCTCCCATGCACACCCATACATACCAAAGGAAAGACACAGCCATGTTTTCTTTGTAACAACAACACTGTCAACACAAATGCTGCCTGTGATTCAGGCCTGTGCTTGCATTTGCACTATAAAGTATTGTGGTCTTTCTCTTGACCATAGTCAGGGAAATCCTTTTGTGGCAAAGTTAACTTAAGTTTGAATTTCAGCTTCGATTTAAACTGATCACTGAGAGTATTATCCTGTACCGCCTCTGGCTCCCATCAGCTCGGAAGTACAGACGTAATGCAACTGATCTTGTTCCACTTAGGAATAATCTTCTTCTTACCTGTAGGCTCTATGTCAATTCATTCAGAGCTAAGCACAGCAGCCCCGCTCTCTGTTTCATCTATAGTTGCTGATGAGAGACAAATGAAGGCAACAGGAATTACTTCAAGCTGCAAGCTGCTCTGCTCTTTGCCTGGAAGGTCAGCAGCCATGTGAGAGAGAGCCGACATCCTGTTATTAGACACAGAGGCAGAAAAAAAGAAGGAGAGTTAAATGATGAGTGGGGTGATTGAAGATCGAAGAACAGAAGAGGATAAGGGGTACTTTGCAAGATTCGGTGAAAGTCAAAGTGGGGAAGTGACCTGAGCTTGAAATGTAGTCTCAGTCCTTTCAGCTATAGATGGCAGACATATGAGCTGCTTCTAATAACTCCACTTATTTTTCTTCCAGAGAAACAGAAGTACTGGAGCTTTGTCTGGGAACAGTGACAGCATGCTTTCCGATGTCCTATGTGTGGAGGGTGAGTCAGGCTCTCAGGCACTCTAACTGTTGTTTTTCATCTTTTATAACAATTCCTATGAATTTAATGTAATAGCACATGCTTTTTGCAATTTCTTGGATGTAAAACTGAAACGTATTGACAAATGTTCAATATAAACTCTCAAATATATTTTGGAGTGGTTTCACTTGCCTAATGCACAATCCATTCACAAATAATATTGTGAAGAAAGTGAATCCAAAGCTAAAAGCTGTATTGATCAAGAGTGTTGATTCTCCTGCAGTTAAGGTTGTATTTGGCAGTTCTGATCTGTGTGTGTTTTGTGCGTATGTTTTCCTGATCGTACTGCCGTTGCGGCAGCAATTTGCCTCCAAAGTGGCAAGCTAATTGACTTTCTGCCGAGCATGTGGCTATGTAAAATAAACCGCACCGACTATAATACAATCCTGTTTTCTCCTGTGAGGTATCAGGCTAGACACAGGCTCCGTCTACCGACTGGAGTGCCGGAAATGAATGAGATCAACATCTGATAAGAGTGTAGTACATTTTAGAAACTCTCAGAAGCTTTGATTTCATATGAGTCAGTCACCAGATAAGTACAGTGCTTGTCAATGTATGCTCATGTGTATGAAAGATTAGACATTTGTATCTAACAAAGTCCAACAAATAACCAGTTTTAAAATATTAAAGATGGGACTTATATGTGTTTTATAGATGCTTAATTTGTTATAAACTAGAGGTTAATGGATGCGATGGATAATACATTATGACTTCCTACGCTCACGTATACACCTCTACACAAAATGGTAGTAACAAATCATAGGATACTATTAGTCTTTTGTAAAACAGGGGTATGAGGACATTTTGGGAACATGCATTAAATGCAGCACAAAGAAATCATTGTTACTGTTAGTGGAGTGAACCCATATCTTTTTGCCTTATCATTTCAACAGTGAGCACTGAGCAGGCGTGCTGCATCGTTTAATAAGCATTCCTTTTACATTAAGCAATGAACTTGCTGCTACAGGACCCATCATAAACAGCAGAATATGCTGACAAAGCTCCAACAAAGCTGCATATTGTAGTACAGTCAGGAGCCAAACCCATTCAGAGCTACTGTACGTAAGGAAGGACAATAGCAACTTGTATATGTTGGGAGAGGCTGGCTGGGACTCCTTGTGTGACAGTGACCTGCTGGCAGGAAAGCAAAGAGGGCCGAGGCCAAGCACCGCTTTGAGTCGGAGAGTAACTCACACCCGTAAAGAATGTCAAGAATCCGCGTGTTAAAGTTCACACTGTATCACCATCTGCGGCTGGATCCTGGCAAATAAAAGGCAGCTGTGTGTGTGAGGGTATGTGTGTGTGCATGCATGTGAAAAACAGATGATAACAACAGTTCATGCAATTACTTTTGTTGAAGGTTTGATTGAAGTTGATGCATATGTTTCAAGAACTGTGTTTTTTAAAAACGTTTTTTATAGCAAATGTTACAATTCAGAGTCTCTCATTGTCACACACACACACACACACACACACACACACACACACATACACACACACACACACACACACACACACACACACACACACACACACACACACACACACACACACCTCTGACAAGCAGGTAGCAGGCTGGATGTCAGCACATAATTACACCCTAACTTAAAGGTTTATTAAGAAAAGACAGGTCACCCAGAATAGCTCTGAAACTCACCTGTTTCAGCTGAAATGGAAAGTGGGAGAGTCGAAAGTCTTTGCTGTGTTATTTCAGTGCAGAACCCAGCTGCGACTCAGAGTGTTATTTTGCTGATACAATATTGGCTCAAGGTTACCGGAGAATGTTTTGTGACATTTGCTTAATGTTTATATTTCTTTATATCTGTGTGAAGAAGGGGTTCTGTGTGTTGCCGCACTCAAAACATATCAATGTGTTCTCCCTCGACAGTTTGATCTTTCAACAGATGGATCTGAAAAGCTTTGTTCTGAATTCTTTCACGTCTGCTCTACAGAAGACCTTACTCTGCACCGTATCTGATTCTGCAATTGAACTTGCGCTTGTCCGCTAAATAGCAAGTGACAGCAAGTGCCACTCAGACTGTGAGAGGAGAGGGAGAAACAGATGCAGTCAATTTCAGTCGTGTTCGTGTTTCTCCTGTTGCTTAGCCCTGTGTTTTTGATGACAGATTGTGAAATGGGTTTCATGTGTGCATTTTCCCCCATAGATTCGGGAGAGGGCAGAGGGCATTTAAAGAGGTACCGGTGAGGCCATCTGCAGGGAAATGCGCTGACGTCAGATATTTGCATTTCAGGAGGAGGATGCAGTGAATATTCAAAAGAAGAGGGGTTTACATAGATCAGAGCAGGTGAGTCCGCCCTCTGGGTGACATATCTTATTAGCACCACTAATCCCTTAATTAAAGACGCTGGCACATCCTGGAACAACAGGACATAATTGAGTGTTAAGCTCCTTACACACCAAACTGACACCAAAGAACACGTCCCGCCTGAACGTCGCCTCACGTCACCTCACGTCTCTGCGTCTTGGCCATGTTTCGCACTGGAACACACCGCAGAGACTGCAGCCGACGGTCAAGTTGCACGTACGAACTGCGCATGCATGAGTGGCAATAACTCTCCTTACCAGCAGGCGTCGGTAGTGTGTATTCGTCATTCAAAAGAGGCAACAACCGGAAGACGGACTGCGTTATACACCGAGAGAAGAAGAACAGACTGCGTGATACAAACAAACAACAAATAGCGTGTGCGTTCCATTTTCACTCTACAACGAGAAGCTCATGGGGCTTTCCCGAACCTGTGTCGAGAGCTGGAGTTAAATGAAATCTCAGATTTGCCTTCTTAATAATTTGTTTGGGTCCCTCACTTCCGTTTCGCTTCTCATGCACTGATTCGCTAAACTGAACAGCCAATCAGAGTGATTTCTTTGGCCGACAGCCTACCGATTCAACATGTCGAATCGGCGGCGGAACGTCTCGGCACGGCCGAAAAGACACAACGGTGCAGTACACACCAATCTGAGTAGGGCGACACGACGCTCATCGACGGCCCGACATCTATCGACGTCGAAAATCGGCTCGGTGTGTAAGGACCTTTTTAGGGGTAGTACAAACACTGTCACCTTAGCTGTGCAGTGTTTTTTGAGTTCATATGAGTTTATTTTCAGCTTCTGTTGTGATGTTTGGCATCCAATGGCGCACTGGTTATTCTAGAAACAAGCTAGAAACACACACACATTCACATCACAATCCTTGTCAGGTTTCCACATTGTTCGCAGGAGGAAGCCAGCCAAAGCAGGTGACGGGTGACAAACTCATGTCAACGCTCCATGAAAAGGACTTTAACGTTGGATTAACTAAATCACTATTGCAAAACAAAAGGTGCGTCATGTTACTGTAGCATGCGTGTCAGTTCAGCCAGTAGGCCTATTTGCTCTATATATGTTCGTCACATCCCTGGTGGATACTTTTGACGTGACAGCTGTTGTTCTTCACTGAAGCAGTATAGTATTTTGGCACGAATTGTCAGAATTTTCCAGACTTTCTCCAGTGACATTTTGAATGTTTTTTATTCTTATTTTTCACCAGATCTCCTGCAGTTTGACTGGCGATCATTTGTCCTTTTTGGAGATTTCTTGGGTGTCTTATGTTACTTTGAAAATATCTTTATAGCTATAAATATAGCTATAAAAGGAAAGCTAGAGTGATTGGCTTTCAGCCTCATATGACCTACCTCAGCAGTGTCTGTAATCGGGAGTAACTTCTTTTGTGGGCTTTGTTTATTTAACAGTTGGCACCACTGAAGGATACAGAAACAGACTTTCTTAATTATCCATGCA
Source organism: Gymnodraco acuticeps (assembly GCF_902827175.1). Taxonomy (NCBI): domain Eukaryota; kingdom Metazoa; phylum Chordata; class Actinopteri; order Perciformes; family Bathydraconidae; genus Gymnodraco; species Gymnodraco acuticeps. Next base: position 78,845 of record NW_022992331.1, on the reverse strand, counting down.
GAAAAACAACACTTTCAGCAGCTTGATAAAAATCATTCTTATTTATACCGTTGAATTGATTTGCAACCTTGCAAATAGGTCTGTAACATTACAGTTCAAACAAAGACTTCATCCAGGTATTTTTCTGCTTTTCAAATCAACTCTCAGCAGGAAAACGGGTTATCCACACCGATCACTCATTCGTCCTTCATCTTTAGTTACGCTTTCTGTTCAGTCTGAGTAGCGAGTGGCCTCTCCCTGTCTTTCCAAGTCTGGCCCTTTTTCGGTGGCTCCTAGAGATTTACGTAGAGGAGAGGCTGTATCGGATTACAATCAAAAGAAAGAGAAAGAGCGTAGCAGCTAGCTAACCTGCTACAGCCTGGATTGTTATTGCAGGTGTAGAGCAAACAGCTGTTAATTACCTCTATGTAGCGGCACATGGTGATCTGCTGTCACACATGAATGGCCTCATACAAGTGCACGTTGGCATGCCAGAATACACAGATTAGGATTTAGGGATCAGAAGACCGTTTCAGGGGATACAACACTTTCTTAGTTTATATAATGCACTGGTTGTATAGAGTATTTGCTCTGGTCGTTATTGCTACATGTATGTATGAGGAAGGCTTGTTCTGTTTTATTCCTGCAGTCAACCACATCTGACACAGAGCATCGAAAATGTGTCATCTGACATTATTTTCAGTAATACAGTTGCTTGTATAAAGCCCCTAGTTGTATTACATCATATTGTAGAAACATTGACCTATTGAATACTGTCTGTGTCATTTTATCAGTATCAGACTAACAAACGACAAAGACTCAAGTGTTCGTTCTTGTTTAGCACATCTCTGGCCGCCTAAGTGCTGCACAAGCTCCTTCCTCTGCTTGTCAACACACATCAGTCACATCATCATATGCTGAAACGGCATAGAGCGGGTGATGAGTATTTTATGTCAGTCATTTCAATTTGAGTGACTAGCCTGTAAGTAATACTTAAGATAACTAACTGATCATATTTGAGAAGTATTTTGTCCAATTGAATCATGTCAACATTATTTAAGATGAACAATCTGAAAGTCAACCAGAACAGTTTTCTAAACCACCCTTTATCACAGACACAAGCACGTCTCTGTTTGAGAGTTCGTGCTCACTCCCTAAAGTTTTACGAGGTGTGTTTGCGTGATGGCGCTCACATTTGTTTGAGCGAACAGCTGCTCCTCCTTTCCTCCACCTGTGTAATGCAGCTTTAAACAACACAACAGTAGTTCTCTTGTACTTCTTGTAAAGATCAAGTTTAATTAACGATTGCCCCGGTTCTGAGCACATGATTCTTACTGGCAAGAAATTGGAAGATAAGCGCCTTTTGTCTTGAGTGCCAACATCTGTGGCTTTATTGGTTTCCAGGTTCAAGTTTGAGCTGAAAAGGCTTGAATTGAACACATAGGCGCAGTTTTTCTGCAATTACAATAACTGTTTTCTGCTTTTGTACACAAAGTGGTCAAGACGGTGGGTGTTCCCCACCTTTTAAAACCTATGTTTATTTTACTTTTTGAAAGTGGTCCAAATTAAGCTGTAGGTAACCTTGGGTGGACCATGGGAGTACACATGGGTGAAAGGAAAGGGAAGGGGAGACGGGAGAAAAACCTCAAATGTGAAAGGACTGGAACTCCGAGGGTTCTCAAAACAGAACCTAAGATTTCATTACACATACCTGGACAACTGAGGGCATGGAAAACCCCTCCCTGCGTGCACACACTCACACACATGCATGCACTCAACAGCTGGGTTGGTCAGAGAAATAATAAGAATAATGTAAACTAAATAAGGCAGAGACAAGTCCCAGCCAACAGAGCCAACATGTGTCGGCGGCTTCAATAATACGCCGAAACCCAGGTCATCAATCACAGACAGGAGGCCTTCAATCGCGCTGACAGGTTCGGACAAAGAGGAGTTTTTTTGGGCCGCTCTCTGAGTGTGGATGGGCCGGTGGCGGCTGTTTTCCCAGACCTGACTACAGCTCCTTGAGTCAGGTTTGGTTGGGAATCATCCAAAGCGTACAGGACTGACTGATGAGGCATCACATCTAACCAACGTCAACAACAGAGTTAAGCTAATGGTCATCACTTGTCAATAAGGACGGTTGGCAGCCATCACACAGGTCCTTCTCACTAGTTGTTTTTTTAAGTATTGATGTCAGTGTAAGCTGCGGATCATAGAAACCATCGTTTTTTTTTTGTGGGAATATTCTCAGGGTGGCTTGACAGTTCACTGGTAACATTATAACTGCAGGCAGTAAATTGGCCTAAACCAAGCTAAACAGACCAAAGGGAGACAGACAGTCCTGAGGGGCCAAGCTGGAGTTAAGTCCCTAAAATGTAACCTTCACCTAGGTTCAGAAAGACGAGGAAGGATCCAGGGATAGAAGGGGGCTGGGAGAACCTCTGGCAAAGACAAAGCCCCCAGGATTTCTGCTCTGAGATTTAACTTTGTCTGCGTAAACACACTCTCTCTGTGTGTGTGTGTGTGTGTGTGTGTGTGTGTGTGTGTGTGTGTGTGTGTGTGTGTGTGTGTGTGTGTGTGTGTGTGTGTGTGTGTGTGTGTGTGTGTGTGTGTGTGTGTGTGTGTGTGTGTGTGTGTGTGTGTGTGTGTGTGTGTGTGTGTGTGTGTGTGTGTGTGTGTGTGTGTGTGTGTGTGTGTGTGTGTGTGTGTGTGTGTGTGTGTGTGTGTGTGTGTGTGTGTGTGTGTGTGTGTGTGTGTGTGTGTGTGTGTGTGTGTCAAGTGTGTGTCAAGTGTCCTACATGTGAATCCTGCAGTGTATGGATCTGGGAAAGGGAAGATAAATGAATTGTTGAGTAGCAAGAATGTTGTTCAGTCTAGTGGCTCTCAACCTGTTGGTTGAGACCTCTCAAGGGGTTGTAGAGAACATGTTTTTCTTACGTTTTCTGCCTCTTGTGTGCCAAAATGAATATATTCTCCCTCTTGGACACTTCATTAAAATAAACTAAAGGTTTTATAAATCAGATATTTAAAAGGATTGCTTGTTGCTATAGCTTCATCTTTACAGTAAATACATTAATGTGATATTGATCTACACAATTACCCCTTAGTAAGAAATACAATATGGGTTTAAGTATTTCTTAAATAATATTATCATTAAATGTATGGGTGTGGATGAAAATGCTTTCACTGAATGTCTTTGAAACCATACATTTGAGTTTTTGGTAAGACTTTGAAGATGCAGTTTTTGAACTGCTCTCGATCTATTATTTCAGTTGATATGTTACTTCAGAAACCCAAGCAGGCTGTAATTCTCCTGTCCACGGACACAAGTTAATACTATGGGCCCAGTACAAATAGAGTTCATCATCATCCCGATGTTCTCAACCCCCCGTGAGTTGAATGGATGTCTCACTGCGTCCAATCGTTTCTTCACCCACTGTCTGTCTATATTAGACACAGGCTGACAGGACAGCTGTCTCTGTGCTCCGTCTTGGTCCATGTTTGCATGCACAAGGATGCATGTGTGCCTTTGCAATAGATCTGGCATGGCAAATTAATGTTATATGGCTTATTTGACTGAGTACGCTGTCTCAGTGCTCCAGTCTCTGATCCTGATATCGGACCCTGAAGGGGAATCATCACCATGGAAATTGGCAGGCTTTGATCAGAGAGCTGTCCAGTGATGGTGCGTGGTTTATGCACTGTGTGAAGAGGCAAACATGTCACACTCATCTTTTACAAAAGAATGGGTTGTGTGTGTCATCTAAACAGTGGAGTGTAAGATTGCCTTTCAAGTCAGACAACTGTATATAATTGTCTATCGAAGCCAAATTTCCTTCTGTGAAACAACCCAAAATGAACACATTTGACATATTGAAGGCCAAGAAGCCCAGATGACTAACAGAAACCATAAAAAGTGTATAATTGCCATGGCTGTTTACATTGTTTCGTCAGAGCCTTCAGATAGAAGTTTAACAGATCATAAGAAAGTAAAAACTGCTGATCGACATGTGCTAAAACATAATATAAGAACTGTAGAAGAGCATCCTGACATTTCAGCGACACTTAACCCAGTCAGCCTAAACATTTCAGAAAGTGGTCGGTATTCAAAACGCTCCTCTCACAGCATCCTGGCATTAATTATAAACATATGTGAAGAGGGAATGCAGGGTCACATGGTTACATTTCAAAGCTCATTTTTACTTGTCATGTCAAGCTTGCACGGCTATGGCTGCTCTTTAGTTCACTGTTTGATATTTTACGTTTTGGCTTTCAGTTAACTATTCAAAGCAACCGATAGCAAGGAAAACAACGCCAAAACCGCAGATGAAATATTCCTAAAATGCAAGATTGATCTTGAATTCTTTGACACATGATATACAAAGGTATATGTGACTTGGGAATAATGTTGCATCAATTCTTCCATTGGAGACAAGGAGCTGGAATGCCTATAGCTACCTCTGTGTTGGGTGGGTACTGCAGGGAGAGGGTCCTATATCAGCCCTATGTACCAGCCCCAAGATAAAGGAACATAACTTTTCTATAAGAACCTTTAGTGTGGGAGGAAATGGCCATCCATCATGGATAGCATGTGATGACAAGTCTGACGGTCTGACCCTGTGTCCTCTCTTTCTTTCTCTCTTTCCCCATCTCTTTCTTTCTCCATCTCTATTTCTCCATGCACAAAATGGTGCCAGTGGTTCACATTGTTTCCTCATTTAGTGCCATTTATCACAATGTCTCAACATGCTATTAACTGCATTTTGTATTGATTTATAACCTTGAGAGAATTCTCAATTTTACTATATATAGCTCAGTTACATACCACTGACTAAAAAAAGAAATACAATGGGGAGTTATGTTAATGTATGAAAGAAAGATGCATTGTGTTTTTTTATGAATACAAAACTCGATCATCTGGTTTATCTTAAATAAAATATATAATCTGTTCTGCATTGTGGTATTTGTTTCTGCAAGGCTTTATAAAAAATCTACTGAGGCCACTCTGTACGTCTTAGAGGAGCACTCAATCTTCAGTGGTGGCGGCCTCGGAGTCCAGTCCTCCTCAGCAAACTGGCAAACCGTTTTCTCTCCCTTTTGAACCTAGCAATGTTAAAAGATAATACACCTATGCAATCAGTAATGCCTTGTTACAGTATACAGTAACATACACTTACAAACAGTTGGCATTAAGTAATAACACGTTGCTTATGAGGGGCAATCATGTGCCATGGAAAGCCAATAATGTGCTGGTTTTCCTTCCAACAAACCATCAGTTTATCCTCTGGTTGAAGCTGAGTTTATCAGTGAAAAAAAAGCCATGTCTTATTTTAGGTTGGAATTGAAACCTGCAGACTCTCAGCCCATCACGGCACATTGATCCTTCTTTGTCTTCATCACTCAAAACAGAAACGTCAAGGAACAGTGTGGACGTTTTAGTCTGATCAAGAATCATTTCACTCCTCTTCTCTCACCAACCTCCCCAGCAAGGACTCTTTGCTCTCCTTACACATACACCAGACTTTATCGGCAAGTCCTTTAATCCACCACAGCTGCTCTAATGTAAATACAATTAACCCCAGTAATTGTGTGATGTTGACTTTAGGTTTGGTGCACTTTCTCACTGACTGCCGGTAGCCTGTGCTCTCTGCGGATGACATCATTGGGTTTCAGGTTGCCCGCTGTGGCTTCGTTTTCCCAGGGGGTCGGGGGGGCTGAGCGTAGACCTGGAGAGCAGATCCATGCTGTGTGAGTAGACACTCATTCTTTCTGCTCAGACACATACATACACAGTCGACTGACCTCTCTGCCACCTCGCAGTGAGCTTCGTTTGTTATTGGCTCAGTTATGATGTGTTGACAGATGAGGCAGATGTGTGTTCCCCTCTCACAGATAGTTTGCCGGTGTTGTTTTCAAAGTTGAAAAGCTCCGGAATTAGCAGAGCAAAGACAATAATTCGGCTTCACGGCAATCTGTGTTGTCAATTAGGAAATTGTTTTGGCTATGATGTTTCCTGACTGTGTGTGGGTGTATGGGCCTCCTTACATTTTTATTTCCTATGGTGTATAGACGAGGATTATAAGAATTTCCTCTGGAAGTTGGATGTCATGCTATATGTACTTTTGCTTCATTCTGTATGATTTTGTGATGAAAATGCAGGCACTAAATCCATATTAAAAGCAGTTTAAAGTGCCTTCATCCCTGCAGAAACATTTTAGAAACTAAGGGAAGTAAGTGAGTTGTTAGTGTCACTCAGTCAATCATCACTTTCAGTTATTTAAATTCCCTGGAGCCCGCAAAATCAACCTTTTCCACTGCGATGTCAAATAAACAGTGTGGGTCAGATTGCCTCTCTTTTATTTGTCTATTCCCTACATGGACTCACCTGGGGATGGCAGATCATGGTCAGCAATGAGGCATCTTTAAGGAAGTGATCCCTTTCAAATCTTCATGGTTTTGTTGTTCTGCCTAGTTGTTTTGTGTAAAAGATGTGATGGATAGAAGCACATGGTTCATGTATCTGACTGTCTGACAGGCAAGATGGAGATTCCTTAAATCACCTGGCTTCATGAGGGGAAACCTTTTAACACTTGAGGATCGTACACACTTAAAAACAAAGTCTGAAGTGAAGGATTTGTCCGTAATCCTGTATTGATCCTTCCTAGACGGGCTGTCTGGTGGACTGACACTCTGCCATACCTACATGCACACACTGGCTGCATGCCTCACCACATCTAACTATAGAATTGAATCCAAGTGGAGGCCAATTTGTGTCAGATTTAATGACTCATAAAAGAGTCGTTATGTTGGGTCGAGATTGGCAGAACTGCCCATTTTGTTTTCCAGTTTAAATGTCAGTCCCAGAAGAGCTTGTATGTCAAGCCTGTGTAGACATTTCACTGCTGCTGACTCACAAACTGTATTCATTCAACTAAACTGCACTAGAGGGAGATGTCAGCTACTCAATGCAGCCAGCCAGGAGTCTCTAAAAATAGGTTAACATTTATGTTGTTGTCTGCTGTTTATTATGTTTTGTTAAGAAGGAATGCTTGGACATAATGCTCTGTTACCATCCATCATCAGCAGGCAAGTTATTAGTGCACATTTGATAAATCAGTTTAAATATGAATCGAATTGCATCCGTCATTTTTTTCACTACTTTGCTTAGAAATACTACAGTATGGTTGAATATTTTAGGACAAAGAGATGTTACATTTACATCCCTGATTATCAATAAAGTTTCAAATATTAGTATTATTCTCTAACACAGAAAATATTTACAAAAAATAATTAAAATAAATATGGCTTATTGTATTTTCATGAAACAGGCTATCATTTTAAAGCAGGTGTCCCTTTTGATCAATACTACAGCTCTGAGCACAATATAAATGGCATTTGCCTAAAAAGACTAGGTAAAACAAGTGTCCAAGAGAATTTCAGAAATAAACACTACACTGTAACAATTTGCTTTGGTCGATACTTTTGAAACAAAGGACATTAGTACAATTTGCATTTAAGTAACTCTCTTACTAGGTGTGCTGTCCACGCCCATAGACGTCCACGCCTCATTGTGTCAAAGAGCATTGAATGATCTGTGAATGACAATTACAGTGAGTCAGTTTGAAGTAGATTTCTTTTTAGTTGCAATTTCCCGCATCAAGACACAGACTGCACAAGCTTTGACTTACGGAATGAAAGGAATTTAACTGTGTAAGCCAGTGGATCAACTTAAGACACAGCAATGCTACTAATGATCAGTCTATAGCTATACATTTGTGCCTTTTTTTAATGCATGCTTACTGAACAGCTTGCATTCTAAGTAGAATTAATTCAAGCCATTTGATGTTTGAAGGAAAGCACTTGTGGTAAGTTGACTTGTAAAAAATCTCTAATCGTGGTATTATACAATTATTTAATGCATTTAAATAGTTTTCTATTCAGTATACAGTATCTTAATCAAACAAATGATTTGTTTGTTTTAATTTGACTGGCAGATTGAAATATCATATTGTCGCAACGCTGCCCAATACCAGTTTTAGCGTCAAATTCTTTCTCTTCTTTCATTTTGGAAAATGTAGGATTGCACATTATTGGGCCTGACCCATACCATGGACATAAAGGCAGTTTATATTTCCCTATGCTGCAAACATTAAACATGTGTATCACAAGCCCCCTAACTTAATCAAAGTGACCCTGTACATATCTGGAGTAAGATCAAAAGTATATCTGTAAACAGGTGGTATCAGTTTAATTGGTAGTTGCTGCCATTTTCCTCTCGCACACCTGTCAGTGGGACAGCAGTTACCAAAAAAAACAAAACGTCAATCAGTCAGAACAACTCAAAAAGTGGCCTTGACCATCAACTGGTTTACACTGGATTCATTTCTGCCATGGAAGTCTCACAATTCAGCAGAGTTAAAGAAAAAAAAATCAGAGCAATGACTAATGATGGATTAAAAAAGGTTACATGAATATCCTTCCCATGTTTATTGGTGTGTTTCAGCAGAAGAAGAAAAGATATAGCCAGAGTGTGTGTGCGGAACAGGACAATGGCTGGAGTGTGACTGAACACCCATGCGAAACGTGTGGTTGCATTCTCGCTTTGTTCCATGAGATCACAGTTGTGGCAGATGCAGGATAGACTGGGAGCAGCTGTTTTGCTTTCTGTTCTCCAGTTACAGACGCTGGCACTGCCTGCACTCTGGGGATGGGCAAAGGGGCATGCTGTTGAGTCTTAATAGTGTTTGTTCTCTGAGGGTGAGCACAAAGAGTCCTCAGACCCAGCAGTACCACACCAGTATTCCTGGCATCGGAAGAGAGGGACATGGCCGAAGGTGTCAAAGAGAGTGGGACTGGTGACAAGACATAACAAGCAGCTGGTCCCCCTCTCACAGGACCCCTGGCGCCATTAATTACACTGACTGTGGAGGCTATGGTGAACTCAAAATATTATTAGAAAGTGCTCTGATTTATTGTGCTTGTCAGTGGAAGTCAGATCAGGTAAGCATCAGGTAGAAATCATTTAAATTGACTACATTTAATAAAGGTGTGAATGTTATATGTATTTGTAGGAATTAAGACCTGAGAAGTCACCTGGCAAATGTGCTCGAAGAAAATCTTGTTTTATTGCAAAAGAGAGGAAAAACTGAAAACTCCTAATAAGAATTAAACCCAGTGCGCCCAGCTGCCAGACTCAATGCCAAGAAGTCTAATTTGTGCATAATAAGCAGTTTAGAAAAGCATAGAAAAGCACTTCCAGTATTTATATCATAAGATGGCCTTACTGCTGTATTATTGAGTTTGATTGTAGTCATTGTACGGCCTGAAGCAGCACAACAAATGTCCATTGTAGCTTGGAGTAGGAGATACATTTATTTAGATCTGACATATGCAGTGGATTCAGGCACATTGGATGAAGTTTATTATTTTTGCTCTAAGCATTAACAGAGCAGTGTAATTTGAATACAGACCAACAATAATAGGTTTTCTGTTGCAGCTCCAACGTGGTGGACTTGGCTTTTAAATTTGCTTCACACTCTGCAAATGTAGTCCTGTTGCATTAATGTTACTTGTACCTGTAATAGTATTCAAGCTCAAATCTATAGCTGATATTTTATGATCGCAATAACCAAGACTGGTTATTGCTGTTTGATATTACAAAGGACTCAAAGCAATATGCATAAAAGCATTCAGGACATATTAAGTATTTTTTTTTTGGTTTTAATTGACTATTATATTATATTACTTTGTATTATGATTAAAATGTTTTGTCAAATAAATTGTTATGTCAAAGATTTTATTTAAATAGAATATTTATAAGATGTTGCTCCTGACATGAATGATCACTTTCAGCTGGTGTTAATCCGCCTACACCAGGGGCCTCATTTATAACGCCGTGCGTAGGATTTACGTGGGAAGGTTGCTTACGTAGTAGAAATAAAAAAAAAAATAGGTACAGAAATGTTTCGATTCACAAAACATTGCGTTTCCCTTTATAAATCACAATCGACTCGAAATGCGGTGCAGCTTTTGCGGGCTTCACGTAACGCCCATGTTTGCCTATAAATAGTCAAAGAAACGCCCATTCATTCATTCATTTTGACTGAGTGGGTGTTTCTCAATCGCGAGGATGCTGGCTTGGTAGTCGTGTACTTCCAAGTCACTTCCTTCAGAAACGAAGCAAGTATACTGTACTTCCAAGCCACGGCTTTGGAAAACAAAGAAGAATGGAACAGGCTAACAAGTGTGCCACTCTCTCTAACGGTTTCAACATAAACTGTACCGAAAATAAATACCTCACGATGTCTATCTAATTATGAACTTGCTTTACTTTCACGGAACACATTTTTTGGTGATAACAAATGTAACAAAGTAACATATTTACCCACACATGTTCTACGCCACTACATACTTACATTTAAATGTGTGCTGCGTCAGTTCAGCCATTCTCCGCAAGGGTTTTTGAAATTGGTCCGTGCGCAAAGCATTGTGGGGATTTTAAGGACGCGAAGTCTACCCATGTGCAGCCTCGAAATTTCAACTAATGTGTTGTGTTATATTAGCTGTACAATTAACCACATGGTGTTCCTAGTTTCCATACCTCCTGTGTTTTCCGAGCGACTTATCAAGTCTTGGCAAACGGCATAAAACACGATTAAACGTGATAGTATATAAAATCATGCTCGTATCTACAACCTATAGAAATGCAAAACGGCGTCAGTTTAGACGTAATTCTGTCCTCCTGCTTACCGCATCATTTATGAGAAAACATTTCATAACATTAACACAACATATTCAAGGTGGTTTTAAATAACATATTCGTATTTATTTATTTCTCCAAGTTATATTTTTGTGTGCACTGAGGAGTCTCAAACAGGCGTTTGTTTAATCATTTTAAGATTGGCTTTAATCAATGTTTGAAAATGAATTCTTCATATATGATAAATGAGAGGTAACATTTTGTTTATGGTATTATTTCCACATATTTCTCTCCATTCTTCCTTCTGCCAACGGTGTCGCAGTTTCTCGTCCCTCCCGTGTTTGTGCTTAGTGCGTACGCATGGGTTAGAGTTTGCGTGGAGGACCGCACATTTTCCCGTCAAGTTAGTATTTTATAAATCGCAAACATTGCGTAGAAACTGGCGTACGCCATTTTTTTTGAGCGTATATCCCTTTTATAAATAAGGCCCCTGGACTCCTATTTACATTTGGAAATGAGTTCTCCTTGCCGGTGGAACGCTCAGTTAGTCAGTTGCCCAGGAGTAATACTGTACATCCAAAAATTGAAGCTGAGAGATGTTGCAGTTTTTAGAGGATATGAGGAAAAACTTGCATTTTACTTCAGTTATTATTAGAATTATTTGAAACAGCAGCTCATATTTTACAATCAAGGGCCCAATTCAGACACGCTGTCTGTTTGATGCAATTTTAGTAGTGAAAACTATGTCTGTGGTTTCATCTGGTGATGCTCGGTCAGAGCCGGGCCGCCTGGTGTTGTCTTCCTCCCTGTCAGCATATGGGGATAGTGCCCACAGTGATGCACACTTACAGTAAGTGAAGGAGTGATGTTTCAGAGATGGATAGCATTTCCAGTATTTATCGACTGCTGCGAGTCGGCCCTAGATGACTCTGCATTCAGATACATTAGCGGTAGAGGGAGATTTGACGGCCTGTTGGAGGGAAAGAGGGGGTGAGAAGTGAGGAGGGTAGCGTTAAGATATCACCTAGCTTACAGTCTGACACAGAGGCATCGATCGCAGGCCCATTGCTCTCAGCTGCTTCCTGTGTTTTCATTGTGCTATCATTGGATGAGAGCAAACAACAACGTCGGGGGGAAAGGCGACTGATAGCTCCGTATCTAATGTGCTCGGATTTCCGGGGAAAGAGATTTGCATGGACTAGAATGCATAATAATGTATGTCTGGATGCCATTGAATAAGCTATTTCTGATGGAATGAGAGCAATACACTTTCTCACAACACAATTTGCACAACCATAGTTACAAAAATGAATATTGGTTCGAATTTGAAAGTTATTTGTAAAGAAAAAGTAGTATCTGAGGATGCCTATGTTTGCATTTGAATAACAAAGTGACATGTTTTTAACTTTACTTAGTGTGTGGAATAGTTTGTGATTTAGATAATGTATTTATACCTACAGTTATCACATTCTAGATGAAATACAGTGTGTAGGACAACATATAATTAGTTTTTACCATATATCGTTAAATATTGAATTCAAGCCAACAAGACAAGAAGCCGCTGTGTGATGTTTCCTCTTGCGCATGGATTGCATGATTCTTCTGGTAATTCCCACACCACTGCTCATGATTTACATCCAAAAGGCTCAGTAATTTTACACAGATGTGAACATTTCAGACAAAGTCTCTACCCTCACAGACAGTCCATCACTTTCATCAAGCATGTCTATTGTGTTTTCCACACTGACAATACAAACATTTTAAATAATGCTAGATTTAAAGAATACATCATTTTACCTCAAAAACAAATGTGGAGCTTAACATAATAAATATTTAGTTACGGACACGTTTATTGTCATCTGCAGAAAGTCTTTTGTGCAGTTTAAATATGCAATGCAGCATCAAAAGGAGGGAATACAGCCAGAGAAGCAGAAACCAACTTGTTTTTCCCACTGAATGACATGTTTCTGCTGAGGCTCAACACAAGCGGTTGGGCTGTTGCTCCTAATTAAAGGAAAGGGCGGCTGATTGACAAATGATCTCAGGGTCAGCCAACCAGAGACGGGGTTTCCTGGCCAAGACTGCAAGGCTCCTGGGTTTCGCTTCAGCCTGGGGATCAGACTCTGGAGGAAAAGAAAGAGAAAGACAAAGCTTATCTCATCTGCTTTTGTTTGAGTTGAGGGATTAACATGAGCATTCCCATTAGTGCAAGGAGGCAGAGCAACATGTTGGATTAATGAACAAAATATAGTGAATATCATCTGTTTGCTGAGTGTTGTTATTGATTGATTCCCTCACACTTCACACTTAACCTTCATTTGACTTCATACAAACTCCAGATAATTGATTTGTAAACTGTGAGCAATTATACACAATTGAAGTGTACTGTATCATTGTATAGATAGGTTGGTGTTTATTTGTACACTGTGTATAACTTTGACTCATCTGAAAGCCATTTGCATGTAAGAAACAATCTGTAATGTCTTTAAAAGTCTATTCAACACAATTAAACAGCAGTTTATGCTTCCAAAATAAAACCTGGTCATGCAGGATTTAGATTTTCCCTGCTGGAAAACAGTGTTGCTGATAAGGACGGCAATGTTTAAGTTTTATGTTATTCCTTCATTCATATCTGTTGAAGTTCAGATTGGATATGGACAACCGTTACATTTTTATGGTGATTATTGTCATCACTGTTTATCTGTAATGAGCAGAGTAACAGCTTATGGGTACCTCTGTTGCAAATCCATTATACATCCAATACATATTCCCCTTGGAGAAGACATTCTGCAATTTTGCAGCACCTTCAAATTGTGCCACACTTCCCTCAAAGCATTCAGTCAAAATATTGTTGTGGATAATTAATCGAAACATGTTGTTCATCATACACACAGTTTTTGCTGACAGATAACAATTATATTTGTATGTAGCTCTGTTAAACGTTTTACTTGGATTTAAAAGAAACAAACATAAATCATGATCATAAAACAAATGCAAAATAACCCGCATCAGGAACAGCAAATGTGTTGTCCCTATGTCCACCTAACATCAATTAAAACACCATGACACAATTCCATCAGATTAATGATAAAAACCTAGAGGACATTATTCAACTTCTGAAATCCTCCTCTTGCTGCCTTGATATTATTCCAACAGGATTTTTCAAAGATGTTTTGCCTTGCATGGCCTCAGATCTACTTCATATAGTAAACACATCTCTTCACTCAGGTATTTTTCCACAGGCCCTGAAAACTGCAGTCATTAAACCACTCTTAAAAAAGAATAATCTAGATGCTTCAGTAATGAACAATTACAGGCCCATATCAAACCTCCCATTTCTAGGTAAAATCATTGAAAAAGTTGTTTTTCAACAGTTGAGTAATTTCTTGCATTTAAATAGTTATTTCGATGTGTTCCAGTCAGGCTTTCGTCCAAACCACAGCACTGAGACTGCTCTTGTAAAGGTCTTTAATGACATCCACTTAAACACAGACAGTGGCAGAACTTCAGTGTTAGTATTATTAGATCTCAGTGCTGCGTTTGACACTGTTGACCACAACATATTACTCGACCGACTAGAAAACTGTGTGGGACTTTCGGAAACAGTTCTAAATTGGTTTGAATCCTACTTAAAGGACAGAAACAACTTTGTTTCTATCGGTAAATACACATCTGAGTAGGGGTGGGCGATATTGAAAAATATAATATCATGATATTTTTCAAGCAGTATCACGATAGACGATATTTATCACAATATTTGTTCATGTCGGTTATTATGGTTATTTTTCAAGTTACTTAACAGTACAACCACCTACAAGTTAACACAAACTCAAATGAAACTGAGTAACAGACCAAAATACCATTTCAAGCTGGTTTTAATTCTGCAATGAATCCCTGAATGAACAATTCAACAGGAATTTTGATATGGCTTCCTCAGTGTTCAAGTAGGTAGGCCTACACCCTACACAACAAACGTTAACACTGGTTTCTTCACCAAGTAAAGTGCACTCTCTTGCTAAATAAAATAAAATATTCAAGGCACAGTTTCTCAGTATAAAAATGTACTTTCTGTTTTAGGTAGCACTAGCAGTGATGTAACATCAATAAACATGAAAAGTAGAGTAAAACATAACTAAGTAAAACATAAAACATCAATGAGGAAAAGTCAGTGCCAAACAATTAAAATGTAAACTTTAGACTTGAAGTGCAATCAAAGACTTTAGCATAACTGAACATCTGTTTCAAAAGGGAAAAACAATATAAATACCTTATTGATAAAATAAAATATAAGCCAACAGAATCAACCAAGACAATAAATGAAATGCAATACTGTGAATCCTGACTAGACAGCTTTAGAGCATGTCTTTCACATCAGTTGTTTTTTTAAATAGTTTTTTTTAAACCTTTGTTTTCCACGCTCTTTATTGGATGCATATCCTTGGTCACATAAAACGCCACCGCGTCAGTTATGTCTTTCCACCGTTTGCTAGTCTTTTCATAAGGAGCCCCTTTATCAAATGCCTGCGTTATGGTGGTTTGTTTTGGTCGTACTTGTGCAGTCGCTGCGGTAGATTGTGCATTTACACGCGGGGGACCTTGCACTCTTACAGACTCTGCATACTCTTTCTGGTGCTTGTGTTTGAGGTGGTCTCGTAAACCCGACGTGTTGCCATCTGTCGCTTTCAATTTTCGTTTTTGCAAATTTTGCAAATTACGTTTGTTTGGTCCGTGTCTGTTGTGTAAAATCCAAAATAGTTCAATACCACATACCACAGTTCTTTTTGGGGACTAATTCTTCTACATCTGAATCTCCGTCCATTATTGCTGTGTGTGCAGACTGCCAACAGTGTCGTTTCCCTCGCTGCCAAGAAGAAAGGGGGCGGGTACTTTGGGAGCGTGTGATCAACACAACAGACCTTCAAGCAAGCAATGAGGTCACTGCGGTGCGGTCGAGACGCGTTGTTAGCTTGTAGATCTGTTATTTTTTGGCAAACGAAACCGTCGTACTACAGAAGTATAAATTAAGGTATATAACTGCAAATCATAGAATGTGCACTCACAGTGAGTGCACATTCTATGACTGAGTGACTCTCTGTATCACGATATATATATGATATCTCTGAAAAGGCATATCGTGGAGACCTAATATTGTCTCGAAGAGATATATCATCATATCGCCCACCCCTACATCTGAGTTGACAAATATGACGTGGGGTCCCTCAAGGCTCCATCTTGGGGCCTCTTCTCTTTAACATCTACATGCTACCACTGGCTCAGTGAAAAACAACAAAATAAGTTACCATAGCTATGCGGATAACACACATACATTTACGTAACATTTTCACCAGGAGACTATGCTCCAATTCAAACACTGAGTAAGTGCATTGAACAAATCAATGACTGGATGTGTCAGAACTTTCTCCAATTAAACAAAGATAAAACTGAGGTAATGGTTTTTGGAGCCAAGGCAGAACGTATAAAAGTTAGCGCTGAGCTTCAGTCTGCAATGTTCAAAACAACAGATAAAGCCAGAAATCTAGGTGTAGTCATGGACTCTGACCTGAGTTTCAACAGTCACATTAAAACAGTTACTAAATCAGCCTACTATCACCTAAAGAATATATCTAGGATTAAAAGACTAATGTCACAGCAGGATTTGGAAAAACTTGTCCATGCTTTTATCTTCAGTAGACTCCACTACTGTAATGGTGTCTTCACAGGTCTCACTAAAAAATCTATTAGAAAGCTGCAGCTAATTCAGAACGCTGCTGCTCGAGTCCTCACTAACACTAAGAAAGTGGATCACATCACTCCTGTTCTGAAGTCTTTACACTGGCTTCCTGTGTGTCAAAGAATAGATTTCTAAATACTGCTGCTGGTTTATAAAGCTTTGAATGGTTTAGGCCCAAAATACATTTCTGACCTACTGCTAAATTATGAACCATCCAGATCTCTCAGGTCTTCAGGGACTGGTCAGCTTTCTGTCCCCAGAGTCAGAACTAAACATGGAAAAGCAGCGTTCAGTTATTATGCTCCAAATATCTGGAACAAACTCCCAGAAACCTGCAGGTCTGCTGCAACTCTGACTACTTTTAAATCCAGACTAAAGACTTTTCTTTTTGCCGCTGCTTTTAATTGAACTATTCACATCTTAAACTGCACTGTAACTTTTATCCATGTATTTTTTCTTTTAATGTTTATTTTATTATCTTTTCTTTTTAATGACTGATTTTAAATGCCATTTTCTTAATGTCTTTCATTTTTTGTAAAGCACTTTGAATTGCCTTGTGTTGAAAGTTGCTATATAAATAAACTTGCCTTGCCTTGAGCTGAAGCATGTCCTTGCCTGAGTAAATATTCTGTTGGTCCTTGCTTATATAAGGAATAAAACATTACCCTGTTGCACATAAATTGTGGTTAAGTTTGCTAGCATAAAAACACATATAACTACTTATATATAAGTCACAGATAAAAAACAATACATTTTGGCAAAAGGTCACGGCTTGATTGCCTCCAACATGGAAATGGGACCTTTAGTATCAAGAGCTGTAAGACTACTGCGTATCCTTGTTAATACTGAAACCTAACACCTCATTTAATTTAGCCATTTAGGCACTATCTTAATTTAATAAGTGGCAGTCATGTGCTTGGTATGTGCATTTATAGTAATTGTATCTCTCTCTTGTTCCATTGTCTTTGACTGCTGTCTAAGTTTGAATTTAGATTGATCCTCAAGTGGGTATATTCAGAAAATCTTTACACCATCTGACTTTTTCTGAATTGACAAATCACCTTAAAGTTTCCTGGCAGTTATTAATCCCCTCTCTTAGTATAAATCTGCCATGGAAAGTTGCTTTTGACCATGCAGTCAGAGATCTGAAGTGTGTGCTGTATCACTGGAGCCTTCACACCACTCATAAACACACAAAAGAGCTTTGAGCATTACAGCCAAGGGAGGGGTGTGGGTGCACATGGAAAATATACACCCCCTCCTGCTCTCGCCCTCAATCCCACTCCAACAACACAGGGCAGGTAGTTTGACCAGAGGCAATGGACCGGCCACTTCTATTAATTCCCTCTGAATTATAATGCTGTAAAACTAAATATATCCAAGCCCCATTAACCACAATTGCTAGGAGCGTCTGTGTTAATGAACAGAGTCTTTCTGGGGGCATCTATGGGTGGTTAGTTTGCCATTTAAACCCCACCTGTCTGTGTCAACTAGTCCGTAGAGAGGTGCATTAATGAAGTCCAATAGCTGATCCCAGGGTTGGGCTTTGTCCATTTCTGCATGCATTGCTAAGGGCCAGGGAATGTTAAAAAGGCTCCAGTGTGGGAAAAGCCCTGATGAATAACATAAAGGGTTTTTATTTCTCAAGATGTGGTGTAAATGGAGTCAATTGACTTGTTTGCTGTACATCTGTGGACTTGAGCTAATATATTAATCAAATGCTAATGATTTAAAAGGCATTTATAACATATGATTTTGTGTTTTAAAGACGCTTTATTTACTCCCTAAACACTCCAACCAAATAGGCATGAATTAACTTGCAAAGTAAGAAGAACTCATTGACAATGTTTCTGTCAACCTGTATTTATCTGCATTGACAGCAATTGATGTTATTGGTTCTGTTTATTGTGAAATCTAAAGTGGTGAAAGTGACATACAAATGATCATTTATGTGAAAAACTCCTTTTTTTTAATTGTGTATTCTCATTTTCGATCTTCCTTTTTTTGAGAAATACAATCTGAATACAATTTATTAGACATTCAAATGTATTTTTACTAACCCACCAACTACTGTAGATCTCTTTCAAAATATTTTCATAGCTCTCGTGACAAAAACAAGTATTAAAAGCTGACCATTTAGTGAGCACCCTCTTCCCCTTCTCAGCCTGTCCCAGTCACATCTTGATTCACACTTTCCGGTTTATATTGTTTTTGACAGATTTGACACAAACCATGTCGTCCAAGCTGCTCTCTTCATTAAACATTTCCTGCAGCTTTGGTACGACATTCCTACACGCGCTGAGTGCACACACACACACACACAATTAGTGCTTGTTAAAGAGCATGTGATATAGTAAATACACGACCAGTTTCCCATAATTACAGCCTCCTGTGAACCTTAGAGGAAGCGAGCGCTCTGGGTGACTTGCTTCATACTGAAAGGTCTAAAGTGGGACATCTTAACTTCCCCCTTATGATTTCTCCTCTGTTCCTTTATATATGCTGTCTTTTAAACTGAAACCTATAGAGAACCTAAACAAGTGTCTCGGCTCATCCTCCATTTCATGCTCTTTATTGCATTGTTCCATATCTTTGACCCTATTGCTGTCCTGTCGCTTCCCTCCCTGCTGGTTATTTATCACTTCAGTGGCTTGCAGGACTAATTGGAGCAGGAGACAGGTGGAGCAACTCTGTAGAAATCCGTCTTGTAATAGTGGCAGGGCAATAGCTCACACTGGGTGATCTCCTTGTTTTTGCAGTGTAAACAGTGGAGGGAGGGCATGAACCTTTGACACACTCATACATGGGGCCCCTAAGCAGCCTGCCAGCTTTATTTTGTGGTTTAATGTCAAGGTTTACATGTAACGCCAGTAACTAAGTCAAAACACCATGAACATGCTTAGTTAAGTTGTTTTAACAAAAGGAGTCATGTGATCATAGTTACCAGCTCAATTAACAATATTAATATTAATATTGTTTCAAAGGTTGACCCCTACACTTCCATACCAAGATATGTAAGGATGTAAAATTAGCAATACGTTGATTATAGATTGCAGGCGTTGGTACTGACTTGGAAATTCTACCTTGAACATTTTCAGTAAGTTGTCTAAATGTTCACACATTTTCTCTCAAAAAGAAATGCAATTTCATGTCACAATTTGTATTCCCCTAAAACTACTTTTACTTTGAAAAAGAGGTACAAATTAATTTCAACTTTTGTGATGCTTCAGATTAATATTTTTTTATTCAGATTTTAACACATAAGATGATACTGCTCTGCACTCTACACCCCAGCATAATTCACCTGCAGGTCTTTTTCCGTCTCGTTTCTGCAATTCTGTTTCAGTGTGTGTGGTAAAGTTGCAGTTCAGTAATGATGTGTCGGTGTGAGCGTGTCTGCTGTGCACCGACATGTAGCAGTGTAATGTAACCAGGCAGGTGTGAGGGTCACAGCCAGTTTGTGGGCCAGCGTCTTGACCCCTGCTGTCTACTTCGTCTGACCGTCAGAGGAACCCCTTAATTAAACCCTTTGGTTAGCGGTGTCTGCCCGACGCAGCCCAGCGGACACTCTGCAACAATCCCTTCATTAAATGCTCCTGGTTGACTTGGCAAGAAGAGCCTCAGTTTCCCAATTCCTGCTTAATAAAGTTTCTTTGGGAGGTCTGATTTTATGGGTGTCTAAATAGATTTTCTGTCATGTTATGTCAATCAATGCAACCAGCTTAACTGTTATTAAATGCTAAGAAGAAGTGTATTGCTGAACTGAAACTTACCGTATGGTTAAATATATTTACGTTATGTGGCCAAAATTGTAAATATTACTTGCATGCTTTTGCTTCACGAAACTGTCTTCGTCACCAAGCAGT
Organism: Gymnodraco acuticeps; assembly: GCF_902827175.1. NCBI lineage: Eukaryota > Metazoa > Chordata > Actinopteri > Perciformes > Bathydraconidae > Gymnodraco > Gymnodraco acuticeps. The sequence continues at coordinate 58,570 of NW_022992331.1, read as the reverse complement.
TCAGAATGATTAATTATTGGCTTACACACTTCCACACAGTATTATTTTAACACACAGTTTTATTTGTTTTGTGGATAATTGCAATGTGAGCACTATAACGTAAGAGCCAGAACACAGTGATCAATTGGTCAGAAAATAAATAGGAGCAGGGCTGTGGGGGAAATAACTGAAGCACAGTCCACTTTCAGCCAGGCCTGCTGATAGAAGAACAAAAAGTTAGATATCCAGCAAGAGCTGGCCCAGTGACCTTCAGTGATAGAGAGACTCAGAGAGGAAGTGAGAGAGAGTGGAAGGACTTCATTCTGCTGTTCTTGGCCGGTTCATGTGTTTGCCCCGGCTGCGGAAAATCACAGAGCACTTTCTTAACGCCACCTCCAGAGCCAGACAGACACTTCTTTACATGGAATCCATCTGTATGCTTGTGTGGCTGTTTTGTAACCACAGGTGCCCATGGGTGAAACCTGAGCCACAGGTGTTTCAGCTGCAGTCACCAGCAGGTCCACAGGAACGGCCTTGTGCTTTGTCGTAATATCAGCCTTTCAGTTGGCTTCAGTAGTCAAATATTAAGAGATTAAAACATTGTTCCCTCCGAGTGATTTGATTAGCTTCTCATACTGAAGCTACCTCACTGGGGATAAAGACAAGTATAGTGTGTGAGGATATTTGATCAGCTCATTTGCAGCTTAACTGATATTTGATCACTACTTGTTGTTTAATACAAGACTCTTTTCAGTGGTATTTCACAAACGGAATACAATTATGTAGAGAAATTATACATTTGCATTTGCACAATGACAACTAGTATATCAATTCAAAAACAGTCCACATAACTTCTGTATAATGTTTAAAATGTAATATAATGGGTTTTGTTGTGATTTGCAAGGCAATACGTCTGTCTGTTCTTGTTCTGCAAACAAAGCCTGTGTTATAGAATAGTTTCTGGAGATGTTATAATTATAAGTCTCAGCCACAGCAAAGCTGCTTTTGACAATTCATAAATGCAGGATTTGTCCACCCACACCATTTACACTGTAAACTGTAAGCCAATGACGGATGGATTTACTGACTTTCCCAAAAAGTTAACCAGTCCAAAAAAGTAACTTCAAGCTATAAATGGACGTAATTTTACTGCTTCAGAAGTGCTGGTTTGAACATTACAGATTCCTTGATTTTGATTTGATTTTAGGAAAGCCCATCAAAGAGCAGAGCTGTGTGCGTTCTTGAAGTGTCTTTGAAGTTAGTAAGCAGATAAAGGTCCAGTGATTTGTCCTGGATAGTGGGGAACATTCTGAAGAGCAGAGTCTGCATGATGGATAAAGTCTTTGTTGGGTTATGAAGAGCTATGTGTGAATTGAGTCACTTGTGGAACATGAAAATATAGCTTGGGTGAGGATAAAGATGTGTCTACTGGCAGAGATGTATAAATATTATCCCTTTCCAAATCACAGATTACGTGCAGTCCTGTGAATGAATATGCTGGACTTCTTTGTATTATTTGATTTACAGGATTTGTGTGTCAATGTCATGAAGCAAAATGTTGTCAGTTATTAAATATTGTTATTGGGTTCACCAAAACATGAATCATCATTAATCATTTAATGTTTCTTAATGGGGTTTTAAAGACATTGTGATAAAGAATTACCTGTATCATGATTGCAGTGTTGCTTCATGTCCCATGCATTTATTACTGTGGGTGTGGAAATGTATGTGCTTATTATAGAATACAAAGTGCAAAGCTGCTTTACATGCCATGTCAGGGTTCAGTTTTCTTGACGGGCTAGACGCAATGTTTAACTGAATTGTTTATGGGGATCACAAAAGCTTTGACATTTACAACCTGACACAGATAATTGGCTTACAGAAACTGGGCTGTTGCAACAAACTTAATTACTACCTGCACACTGAGCATCTTTATGCATGTCTGAATGCTATAAATCCAAGTGTGCAGATACATTGTGTTCTCTCGCGTCTCTGGAACACAGAGTTTACAAGCATTTCTTTCTCCCGTCAGACAGGTCACATCCTGAATTAAACAGTGATACCATTTTATGGGAGAAGTTTCTGTTCATATTAGTTTTTGAGTAATGTGCAATCACTTTAATTATGCAAGACGGATATAACTCAAGCATTCCTACTTTCAAATAAGTTGTTCTGGCTACAACAAGATTGTATTGGCAGAAACAAATTATTATTATTATTATAAATTAAGATGATGTTTCAACATCTCACTATGTGGTCACATCATGAAGGAAAGAGACAGTGAGACAGACGGAGTGAGAGAATCAGAGCGTGACAGACAGCGGGAGGTTGAATCTTGCTGTGACAGTCTTTTCACTCCTTGTGAATGACGTTTTTCTTCCCACTCAGCATTCTCTGACACTTCAAAGCGTCAATCTCAGCAGAGTGGTTTGGCCTTACTATTGTGTGAATCTTGAATATTCATCAGGGTCTTTCTTTTCCCCGAGGGCTGAGACTGTGCTGTGGGTGTGTGAGATCTCACAATATATATTGTCATTATATATATATAACAGTGGATGAAATAGATTGTTTTAAATTCTTATGTGAATAAGGGTGTCTGTATTTAGATGGATACATACTCTTAATAAATAATTGAGTTACATGACTAAATGTTAATTAGGCATAATGCCTTCATAATGTTTATAGGAGTATTCCTATGAATGAAATACAAATAAGAGAATGATCAGATTGCTGCTGGGGGATACCTGTGTCCCATGGCTAAAGCATCAAATAAATGATTAATGGGATATTACAAATAATTTATGGTCTGTAGGGAGTTGGCCTGGGAACCGAAGGGTCGTTGGTTCACGTCCCGATCAGACCAAAAGAATAATAATACGGAGTGTGGGCTGGTAGCTGGAGAGATTTGACTCCTGGGCACTGCCGGGTAGCCCTTGAGCAAGGCACCAAACTCCAAACTGCTGGGTTAGGGTTTGCTCTGCCACCTGCATGTGTTTCTCTTTGTGCAGGTTTATCCATTAAGCCTTTGTGTCTGTAAGGTGTGTAAAAACACAACAGAGGAGACAAAGTAATTTACTTACATATTTGATTAATAAGTAAGTCTTCTTCTTCATCTTATTATTGTACTGTAAATAACTCAATATATTTGAGCTTTAACGCAGTTTGAAGGATAAAAACAAACAATCTGAAGATGTTGCATCAGACAAGTTAAGATTAATTTATTGGTCCTACAATGTTGAAACATACAGTGTTACAGCAGCAAAGGGACAGTGCAACAATAAAAGGAACTACAAACATATAACAAAAAGAATACACCTTATTAGACCGACTGACATTTGAAATGAAATGATTGCTTATGACAGTAATCCAAGAGCAGTTTGCCACACTAGTTCTCCATGGCACTACAGTGTGACATTGTTTTCAAGAACTCAGTAATGAGGGGAAGAACATCTTTGTCTAGCTGGATGATGAAGATGGTGTCACACGTTCTGAACTCTTGCAATCCCATTGGACCATCTGGGGCAGACAGCTGTGTTGCCACGGTAATAAACTGCTTTTCAGGATTCTATGACAGCAGTTTTAACTCTGAGCTGCTGAAAATCCCGCTAATTTCACAGAGCTGGGGGTCAGTTTGGTCCTGGCTGAAGCATCGCTCATGATACGCATTCCATCTCCGCTCAAAGTAATTTCATCATCTGTGTTCCGCCATGGCTTTTTGTTTCTCAGGTTAGCGGTGATTTTTCACAGTCATCCATCGGGTTCCTCCTGCTGTATGATGAAAGGTGCGTTTGCTCCTGTAAAGTCCTCTTCTGAAATTAAAAACGTGGCTCATTTTCATGGTGCATTAAAACTCTACTGCTAGTATTATCGTAAGGTCTCAATTTCATAAGAAAATGTTTTCCTTATGAAATGGAGACAGATTATTACAAACAAGCACGCTGCATTAATTGATCTGTGACTGCTGGAGGGCTGAGTGTGGGGGATACAGAGTCTGCAAAACAAATTGAAAATAATCTCACAGCTAAACTTCACCCTATATCTCCCTCATAGTCTGTCTAACATCTTGATTTAATGCCCACTGTTCTAAAAGATTATGCCCGGAGTGTAACACCATAAAAAAAACACAGTGCCGGCAGAAATGTTATCTTTACATGTGCCACCATGACAAGTGAATAGGTGCTTTCAATACTGAAGTACAATGTGTGTCACAACTTCTCATAGTGTTTATGTGAAGATTAAATATTTAGATAGAGAAGAAGCAATTAAGAAAACTGGACACCATGTATGTTTTGGTTCATTTAGCACGCTCGTCCTTCTGTTTGCTGAGCAAGCTAGGTGACATCCTGATGACAAGTGGTTGGCTTTGCTGAAACAAGTTGGCTAGCATATATGTGGCAGACTTACAGGCCATCCTTCACATCGCAAAGAATCATTTTTTATGCACAGCTGCAAGAGAACAATAAGGAAGAGTGGTACAAATCAAAGCTGAAGAGGCTGAGATAACCTGACTTTCAGTCCGATTATAGATCTAGTTTGGAAAAGTTGCTGGATAACCCATTTCACACAACTCAATAGCATATTGTGTTAGCCTTCCCCTGCCTGGTAACTGCCATTAACCTTTACATTGCATGACCCTGCTATTAGTAGCCTTTAAACCCAGCTCATCAGGCCATAAAATAAACCTGAAGGCAACTTGTAGAACGCAAACCGTTGCCAAGGCCATTTCCATAAGTAAAACATAATGTGTGTATCCGCCCTGGGATTCAGATACATAACAAAATGTATTGGTTTCCTCCATGGCCCATGCTACAACTTTCCACTGAATCTCATGAAACTCGGGCCAGTAATATTTTTGTAATCCGGCTGAGAAATAAACAAAAAGAGCCGAAAACATAACCTCCTTAGCTGAGGTAATAAAATCTCCATTTTCACACCTTAAGTGGTCCTTCCCACACCTTCAAGAGTAAACTGAACCATAGTGTGTGGATTTGGTTCAGTTTCTCTTTAACACCGCTTGCATGTCTAATGTGACTATTTCTCATTCCAGTTGCAACAAACATTGTGGTTTTATATAATGATCAAGGTGCTGACAGACATATTTCTCGGGCAGTATTAATCATCCTGTAACTATGTGTGTGATGACAGATGGGTTCTGCAGTAAAAATCTATATGAGAGAGGGAGGGGAAGAAAAAGCATGGGAAGTGAAGAGTTAGCTTGTTTGAAAGCAAGTCCTCCAACCAGTCCGCTCCACTTTCAACCTCCTTTATGTGCCAGAGTGACCCCCACCTACAGTGCCGCTCACTCCCCTGGAACCCCCATCCCTGTGGGCTGAGTATAGGCTGTCTGAGAATACAGGGAGGCTCCATGCTGGGCGTTTGATGGAGCGCAGAAGGGTGTGTGAGGTGCACTGACCCATTCACATTGCTCCCCATGCACTCGTGCTCCAGAAAAGGCTGACTTATCACATGTAATACACAGTGCTGCACAAACCAGGAGTGACAGCTATAGGGCCAGTGGAGCTCTAGAGGGGAGAAGTGGCTTCTGGGAGCTGGTGGTCCCTCCCAGTCAAACTTTAAGAGGGGACAGGTGTGGGGTAGCCCATGTGGCTGTTGTTGTTTCTCCCTCCTCCATCACTGCTTAACACCATCAGGTTTTTTTTTCTTCTGTCATTGGCCATTTGGAATGGATAAACACTTCAAGATGTTCAGTTTTTCTCACTCAAACACATCTTACATGTGTGAATTAGGCCATCTCTGAGATGTTTATGATTTATGTAGGTGCCATAGTAGACTTGATATAATCTTCCTAATAGCTCAACTAATCCTCTTAACTTGTAACCCACATAAATCTTTCACCACTTGAATGTGTGTCCCTTTTGTTATGATTTTTTCGCCATGGTATTGCATGTTTGCGTGTGTGTTGGATTAGTGTGAAGTTGCAAAGTGGCGGTGCCTGGAGGTGTGACCCCTAATCACCCCAAATCACCTGACGTGTGATGGCTTGATCCCTTTTGCAGCTCAACAAGTGTTTGTGTTTTCAGCCCCGTCACACAGACTCACATGAGGAACTGAACACACTTCAACCTGTGTCTGAACTTTAATACCAGACTCTTGGTTACAGATTAATGCCGGGCCAATGCCATTCACACAGCACCTGTGTCTGCAGCTGTACTTCCACACACATTATGCAAAGAACAAGCGGTCGAGAGCTTGGTTGCTTTTCATTGTGGGGTGAATTTCAAGGACTTCTATTTTAAATTGGTTTGTTATAATTAGTTTGATCTTTTATTCTTCTTGGACTTTCTGTAGTCGTTAAGGAGGGTGGTTGTTACTTGCAGCCTTACTTTTTGTTTTGTTTCTTGTCTCATTAATAAAGTTGTTGATTGATTGATTGATTGATCATAGCCCTTGCAGGATTTGATACCAGATGTTTTCACCAAAGAACATGTAGATGTCTCGGTTGTAAGCCTATACTCATACATTTTACAGTGGTTTCTGTGTCTCTCTTTGCATGCTACGTGTAGTGTGCCTTTGGCAAAAGGTCATAATGCGTTCACACCTCATTCAGCCCCTGCTCACATCCACGGCCCTGTTACCCCCTTCATTTTGACTCTACTTTCTGAGTTTGAGTGATGTGAGAATCTGTAATGTGTAATGTCTGCGTGTGAAAGCGAGAGAGGCTGTATGTAGATTTAAATATACTCAGCTGTTCCCTCTGTAGTGAACCGGTCATAGAAAGGGCTGGACAAATAGCACAGTGAGAGAGCAACGAAGTAACACCCTCCTTCCCCCCTCTTTTCTCCCCCCTCTTCTTTCTCTGTGTCTGTCTCTCCCAGGCTGTCAGTGTGGAGTATTGCTGGAGGCTGCGGGGCTGCTGTGTGCTGTGGGAAGTTCTTGAGAGTGCAGAGTGGCAGTCAGTCACAGAGAAACTCTTGAACAGAAAGTGGACTGGCGCTCTTTCACGGAAAGGATATAAAAACGCAGCCTCACACATCCGCCTCTTTGCCCGGGTGTGTTCGTTGTGGCTGCGCCTCAGGGATTTGAAGGAGGAGGGCGTCTGGGGTCAGTGCTGGAGTGATGGTGGTGGTGTGGCCGCCTCAGGAGTGGGCCTGCCAGGCACTTCTCCTGCTGACTGGACTGGCATCACTGAGCTGTGGGTCTGATGGTGAGTACTGTCTTAAACCTCATTCAATGAATTGTAAGGTGTCCTTGGGTGCTTTGAAAGACAACTCTAAATAGAATGAATTATTATTATTATTACTGCGCTGGACACTTTATGTTTTTTGATGCCATCATTTATTTAGCTGACTTTGTTTTAAATCACTTTTAAGCTGATGAGGCGTCTTGTGATTGCTTTACGTTTATTGACAACACTTTTATGTAAAGCTGCAAGAGGGAAGTTGAAAGACAATTTTTAACCTTTTATTTTTAGGCATCTATGTTTGTGTTTAGCGGTTTGAGAGGGTCAAATTTACTTAATTTCCTAAAGTCTCACACATTTTATTGTGAGTGTTGTCAGGTTGTAGGCTGATGGTGCGAGCTGTGAGGTTATCTTTCTATTTTTTACCCTGCGGTATTTATGATGGGCAAAAGCTATAATGATCTCCACAGGGGTCTACCATGAGAACTGGTGTGCATTTATCTGCCCTGTCCTCTCTCCCCCCCCCCCCCACCACCACCATCTCCACCACCCCCCCTGGTCATGTTTTGAATTGTTTGAAGATGGACAGCCAGTTGTCTTTTTACGATGAATGCCAACAGTGTCACGATGCCCCGTAAGGTTGTGACAGGCGGGGAAGGTCGACAAGCTCCCAGCGTCAAGAAAATGACACTTGTGCATTTGTTCTGTTTCTGATCAAGCAGAGGGGAGAGACATTGTTGCTCCGTATGAGAATTAGCATGCATTTCCTGTTTTTATTGTTCACATATTTGAAACGCTACTTTACAGTTTTTTAAGTTGATCAACCATCCATATTAACTCTTCCATTTAGGTTTCCCCGTTAGATGTTTTATTAGAGCTAAAACAAATTATCAATCAGGCCAAAAGTGTTATTTATTTTTCTAATGTTAAGGCTTGGTGATCTGGCCGAAATCGGCTATCACAGTATCAGTCATTTAGTCTCCTGATAACGATATACAATAGTCAGGATATTGCATGATATGTTTATTAAATTAAATAAAAAATATTATTGGTTTGGCAATACAAATACTCATATTACCTAGCTCTATTTTATATGCAAGTTAACTGAATATATTTAGGTATTGTGCTGTCATATTTATAAAACAGGCCATTTAACGACGTCAGTGCAATTTAGAAATTGTAAACAATTAATTTCTTCAAACTAAAAAAATAACAATTTGAATCAAGTTACAAAAATAATATTAGTTGCAGCCTTACTTTGAATGTTTGGGGTAAACAAGCTTAACAATATAACTACTTAGTTGTTAAACACTTAAGAAGGAGAATAAATTGAGTGTCAGGATTTTTAGTCAGCATAAAGATAAACAATTCAAGAAACAATAAAAATATATGGTAAATATATGCATATAATCAACTTCTTATTGGAATACAAAGGGATTCTGGTTTATCTGCGATAAAGCAATGCTTCACTTAAGCAACCACATAAAGACCAGCTGTAAAATCCCAGACTGACTGAGCGGTTCAGAGCTAGCTGTAACTTTCGCAGTTGGTCACAAAATACCTCAACTGCTGATGAATGTTTCTTCTGAGAATTTCCATCATTCTTCCTGTATCTGTGCAGACTGAGCTAAGAGTTTAACTCCTCTTCTAATATTAGTCTAGGGTGTTTGACGTTCAGTAGCCAAACAGATAGAAAGGATGTGGAAAGATGGAGTGAAATTCAGACAGAAACGAATGTGAAGTACCATTGATTATTTCATATGGGCCTTTATCCTGTCTCGTACTTCCTCCGTTTTTCTCCTTCTATCCACTTTTTTTACCAATACTTGAGCCACCAGTTGCTTTTTCTCCGTTTCCTCAGTGACCTGATCTTTTAAGGGTCTCCCAAATGAGTATAACATGTGGGAGGTTGCCCATAAATCTAAGCAGCACGGTCAGTTTGCCACCTGTTTCCACAGGCTGGTGAGGTTCACTGAGAGTAGATGATCCCTAGCTCCATTCTTCCGGTCGCAATGCAGTGGAAATAGAAATACTTCTGTGAAGCTAAAGGGCGACAATACCTTTTTTATGATGGTTACATTCTTAACATTTATATTGGTTTTGACTCATTTCCTCCATCAACATTTTGGTTTCGCTTTCCCATGTTTGTAACACAAAACCACTGACTGACCATGAAAACTAGATGTTTCGGGGCTATTGCTGCTAATAAGACAATTCCCAGAAACACTCACCCAAGGCGGTCCCTTCACTGTTTTCACTGATATCTACTTCAGACACACAAACCCCCTATATTCAGAGGCTGTTAATGAATATTGCTGTTTTTAATCTCATCCAATGACCGAAAAAGTTCCCTCTACACCACTGGCCACTGGCCACTGGCCTTCTGGACAATGTAGGGTTTTCATTCTCAGCGGTCATCGAATTTCTGGAAATGTCAGTGTGTCTCTGTAGGAGTGTTTCTCTGTAGGAGCATTTAGAGGAGGTATTATTTTATCTTTATCAGCAACCTTTTTTTTTTACTGCAGCTCTGCTTCAGTTACTCAAGTGCAAAGGAGGTTTGTTATAAATGGACTAATTCAAGTTACAAAACGTTCTAGTTCTAATTTTGGAGCGGGTAAAACAGGATCATCGTGATGTTCTGTAAGGGCCGTTCAAATTGAAAGTATGTGATTTCAATGAGGGCTTGTTATTCTATTGAATCCTCACAGACTCTGTTTACATGCATCACTGTGGATTCCAAGTGCAGGAAATCTATTTAACTACCTATATAAAATGTTTCTTCAAAAATGTAAAAAAGAAAGCTGCAAGTACGATTCACTATACATACATCTTTGCAAGACATCTGTGTTGAATGTTGTGGAATAAGGTCAGAGTGTAGTTTGATGCAGTGGTCCAGAAGTACAAAACAGCAGCAGTTGGTCCTCGACAGGACCAGGCCTCTCCAGCCTTCTGTGCGCTGCTTCCTGTCAGGATGTGGATACGGTTCCCCCACACAGAATTTGATCCCCAGGCAGATGTGCTGCTCCAGCAGTCAGGCGTGTGTGTGTGTGTGTGTGTGTGTGTGTGTGTGTGTGTGTGTGTGTGTGTGTGTGTGTGTGTGTGTGTGTGTGTGTGTGTGTGTGTGTGTGTGTGTGTGTGTGTGTGTGTGTGTGTGTGTGTGTGTGTGTGTGTGTGTGTGTGTGTGTGTGTGTGTGTGTGTGTGTGTGTGTGTGTGTGTGTGTGTGTGTGTGTGTGTGTGTGTGTGTGTGTGTGTGTGTGTGTGTGTGTGTGTGTGTGTGTGTGTGTGTGTGTGTGTGTGTGTGTGTGTGTGTGTGTGTGTGTGTTTTGTTCATGTGCACCATATGAGTATATCTGCCTTGTGAGATTTGGAGGCTTAAGACTCATGTTTGTGCGTTAAAGGATAACTACATTGAATATTTAAGAATTGCAACTTCTGAATCCTGAATTTCACAAATGCATGAACACAGAATAATACTGTAATTTTAGTTATAAGAAAAACTGTGTTTAAGTGTCATGATTATATCAACCGAAAACATACCTGGCTTTGTGTTACAACGCCCTTGAACAACTCTGTGGAAAAAACACTGGCAGAGGAAATATTGTGGGGTAAAATGACATATTGTGGCTGAAGTCTCTCAGTATGTCTGTAATGGAGCCCAACATTAGTCAGTGGCTTGTGGCTTCTTCCAGTAAGTTCCGACCACATGGATAAATAGACGAGCAATGAGATGAACTGATGACCTTTGTGGATAGACAATGTTAAAAAACATATCTCTAACTTCACAGGAGCAGGAAGATTGAGATAGTGTGTTGGGATGAGGGCAGGCCCGGTTCTACGGGGGTGCATAAGGGTGCATTGCACCCTCAGTTGAGTTGTTATGCACCCTCATTTGAAAAATGAAAAGTGAAAAATAAATAAATAAATGAAAAGTGAAAAATATTACATATATAATAATAATAATAATAGTAGTAGTAATAATAATAATAATAATTTTGTTGAAATAAAATAAATTGTAATTGTGGTTAAATAACATTGTCTGCTGCATATATTTGGTCAATTTAAACGGTAAGTAACGTTATTATGTGAGGTGCGCGTGACCTGTGCCGCTGCGCGTTCGTCATCTGCAAGGTGCTTACACAGCAGTCAATGATGGACATCAGAAAATGGTTAAAACAACCAGCCCTTATCGCCAGCAGTAACACTGCATCTACTGCAGGTAATAACAGTTCAGATCATGGGGACATTACGTTACGTTTGTTCTGACTGTCGTGGACACTAACGTCCTCCTGCCCGACTCGCCGGCTTTGCCCGCCTCGCCCACGGAGGCGGAGCAGCCGCAGCCGTCTTCGTTGCCCCAAACACCGTCACCCCTCAGCGGCCCACAAGTGCCAGAGGACCTCGGCAAAACAGAGCCTGCCCAGGTATATTTAAAAAGTACCCAACTCACGTGTACAGTGGGGTAAGGCGCTCATTGTGCAGCTCATGGTTTCAAAACAGAGATTGGCTGGAATATTCATGTAAAAAAGATGCCATCTTCTGCTATGCATGTAGACATTTTGGTTCAAGTAAGTCAGATGCCTTCACCACAACTGGCTACAACAACTGGCGCCATGCTCTTGTACGTGATAAGGGACTGGGAAGGCATGAATCAAGCAAAGAGCACATCCATAGATCTCTTAATGTTGCTCTCAAAGTGCACCAGATTGATGCTTTTAACTTCAATATTTAAAAAAAAATCTTCCCAGGGGAGCATGCCCCCGGACCCCCCTAGAGGAGGTGAGGACCCTCCTAGAGGGTGTTAGGTCCACTCCCCACTTATAAAAATAGCACTTTACCACTGCACCCTCTCTAATCTCAGATGCACCCTGAGTCATTTTGTTCTGGAACCGGGCCTGGATGAGGGCCACACACAGACACCGCACTGTGGTCAATGCTAAGCCTTGGTTTCATAACATGCCAATCTCCACGCTGCGTGTGTTTGAGTGAGCAAGTGTGTTGTATATCATTTGATGCATTCTTGACTTTTCTTTTGTTGCTGTTAGGTTGAAAATACTGCAATATTATTTACAAGGGAACAGAAATATTCACAAAATGGCACAGAGACATAAAAAGACATTGAAACAATTGGATATGATAGTGATAAGCTGAAAAATAAATATTGAAATATGGAGATTGTAATGTTTTTACAAAAATAATCTTTTCAATTCAGTTGTTTGAGAGAGACATGTTTATTTATGTTCCTCACAATATTGTTTAAATAGTTTTCGTACCAATTAATATGTAAAATCATTGCAGTAATAACCCTATATATAGACTTATATTTTTCATTAAGTCTCAAAACCTCAGTGCGCAATTCTCCTTTTTTTCTTCCATGATTCATGTGTGTGTCTGTCCCTCTGTTTTTGGCATTTTTTGGAAAAAATCTGAAGACAGTGTGTCTGTGTATTCTGTTGTGGATATAGCAGCTCTCTGTTGTATTCACACCCCTGTGGAAGGTTTCCTCTGTGCAAACATTGTGAATCCCTGACCGTTGAGCTAGTTTTTCTTAGGGTGGGATTGGGACACAATTTGTAGTGGGGTCTGTGGCAGACCGGTGCCCCCTCCATAAATGTGTTGTGCCGGTATTGCTGAAAGTAATGGGAGTAACAATCTCATTCCTCCACAAAAGCAGCTTGGTCACGGCTGGTAAATGCAGAACAGGTTGCCGCACCGTGGAAACGGATGACCTGATGGTGGGTGTAGCATCAGAGACGGAGGAGAGAGTGTGGAATGTGCTCTTCAGACGTGTGTGTGTGTGTGTGTGTGTGTGTGTGTGTGTGTGTGTGTGTGTGTGTGTGTGTGTGTGTGTGTGTGTGTGTGTGTGTGTGTGTGTGTGTGTGTGTGTGTTGTGTGTGTGTGTGTGTGTGTGTGTGTGTGTGTGTGTGTGTGTGTGTGTGTGTGTGGTGTGTGTGTGTGTGTGTGTGTGTGTGTGTGTGTGTGTGTGGTGTGTGTGTGTGTGTGTGTGTGTGTGTGTGTGTGTGTGTGTGTGTGTGTGTGTGTGTGTGTGTGTGTGTGTGTGTTGTGTGTGTGTGTGTGTGTGTGTGTGTGTGTGTGTGTGTGTGTGTGTGTGTGTGTGTGTGTGTGTGTGTGTGTGTGTGTGTGTGTGTGTGTGTGTGTGTGTGGCAGAGTCCTTTGAAGCCTGTAGGGGGTTAAGAGGGAGGAGGGTAGGGTGGAGGGGGATGTATGGCCCCTCTGCAGGTTGGTTGTGACCCCCTCAGGGTCAGAGTGCACTCGGGAGACACTGGGGATGATGTCTCCTTTGAGGAGGTGATTTATAATGGCCACCTGGAGTAACTTATCTCCCATTTCTCTCATGTCCTCCGCTCTGCTTGTGATGAACAGCCTGGTTGAAGGTCTCGGCCCACAGTCGAAGCGGCTGTTGTGCTGGGAGGTCGGCTTCTTGTAAGCTGTTTATTAGAACACTTAATGTAGAGATTACATTTTCCTGGACTTCAAATTCCCCAATCAACATCTCTCTTCTAACATATCACTTGTAATGGCAGTAATCCTATTATGCATTGATTTCCAGTCATCTCTTGATGGAAAAATAAAAAAACTAATATTTTAATTGTATATTCATTGATTCCCGGTGTCTGCCTTTGGTTGCATGTATTTCTATTTCTACTGCACGGAACAAATCCAGAGTGGCCGTGAACACTGAATATGTATCAGGAATTCAATTCAGTGATTTATAAAGGACAGTACACGTCTATACACACACAGATATTAAGCTACAAATTAAAGGAAAAAATTGGCTTCAAAGTCTCATTAAAAAAGTCAAGGTCTCATAGCATATTCTCATCATGAATCATCACTGGCTCTTGTTCTAAAACAATCCCAATATCCTTCTTATTTGAATCATTTGACATCCTTAATTCAAGAAATTCCTTATTACACTGTATCTTTTCACTCTAGTTGCTTTTGTGTCATACTTGTTACCATATCATCAAGGTATGTGTGCCTTGGTTTAAAACTGTTAAAGCCTTATAACCATGCACATGCTCATCTATAATCATGTATAATTTGCAAATGTCATAGCCTCCTGTCTATTCTGCAAACTGCTTGTTGGAAATAAAGCAGGGCATAGGAAGGTCTGCATGATGATAGAAAGATGTACTGATAAAATATGGATGTCCATATTCCAGATGTTAATCATTCTGCTGTGCAAGTGACATTGATCTCTGTCAGCATTCCATATAATGTCCCCTTGGAAAACAAATATTTAGAATATTAAACAAGGATATGTAAAAATTAGACTTTTCTAATAAGTCAATATGTAAGTTATATGAAAAAGGAAAGTGATAACTAGGAAAAACATCTGGATCTGGTGTGGAAATTTCAATGTCAGTTTAGTTCCCATGTATCATTCATTTTATCATAGGAATGACACAGTCCACAGTCATGATACTTCTGTCACCACGGCAAACTTGACTGAATGTGAGTGAGGAGGAGGAAGGAAGTGTCACAGACTACAGTGATAATGTTTCTACAGAACTGAAAAGAGATTACAAACAAGGCCATGAAATGGCTCATGAGCTGTCATCACTGATTCAGAAACATTTGGAAAAGCTGAAGCCAGTGTGAAGTTGCAGGGCCACGGGTGACGAGCCGTGACTGAAGGTTCTCCAGCTGGAGTTATATGTAACTTTCTTCATGTATGTATGTATCTGTCTGTGTTTATGTTTGTGTGTGCTACACTGACTCTTAGTGTGTGTGTCTAGTTTGACAGCCTGTGGAATGTGTGGGGGACGTAGATCACATTTCGGGGTGACCTTGAGTGTGCCCTGTAGCTAACACATCGTGTGTGTGGTGCTGTGTGTGTGTGCGTGTGCGTGTGCGTGTGCGCGTGCGTGCGTGCGTGCACTACGTTTGTAAGACGTAGACAAAAGAGAATGTGTGTAGGCAATTATGTGAGAAAAACAATGAAATATTTAAATCTATAAATAAGGTATTTTTTCTAATATATCTAAATCTATAAAGTGCATTTACTTGCATGGTCATCTTTTTACTCTTACACATATACCTGTGTGATTTTCTCCCGTATCAATGTGCTGCTTTAGTTGAGGAAGAAAAGCCCTCTGTTAGCAGTGCTAAGCATAACAAAGATGGCCTCTCGCTTACTGTAAGACTCCTGCTGGCTTTACATCTTATAGCCTCTTTAATAGTCTGTGGAGCACACACTGGCTCTGTAGTAAACCTGCTGCTATATACCAAGCATGACAAACCCCCCCCCACACACACAAAAAACTCTCTTTGGCAACAAGACAGTCCTGTGTTACCTAAAGTTCTAGAGTAATAACTTCATGCTGTAAATGTATAATATATCTGCTCTGCCTAATTTAAATGCTCAAACTTTAGACTTAGGCCCCCTTTGTCAATGCTTGGGGGACGTTGAGCGCTGAGCAAACAGGACAGTAAATGATAATCAAACTATCATAAAGACCATTGTATGCATTTTATAGACAGAAACATTTAAACATCCCCAACTAACTTAATTATACATACAGTGAGGTTTATTATAGGAGAATATGTCCAAAAGGTGTGATTAGGGCTGAGGCGAGAGGGGTGAAAATGGATTTAGTGCTGTGTCAAGTCACACACTTTACTTTGAAATTAAATGCTTATTATGTGTAGGACTTGAACATAAACGTGTTGTGCTGTATACTGTGCAACCAGATAGTCTCACAACAAATGTACTAATTTTAGCCCTTGATCATCTAGTGTTGCCTCTTTAGATTTACACACATTTATTTTCCTTACCTTACATCCACTTTCCTGGAACATTGCTCTTGTCATTGCAATGCCCCTGTTTTCTTAACTCACTGAACTCATTTTTAATAGCTTGAAAAACAGAGCTGAGATGGGCAGAATTTATCTGAAAGCCAGACAATTTCATTTAACATTACATTCTTGTGTAGACAAACCAAGGCCACTGTGAGGGAGGACAGAACTGCTCCACAAACTTCCCTGCCGACAGAAACAATATCACCGATAGTGTTGGAAGGACACCGAGTACTAATAAAGTACAGCCTCTGTGTTTATACTATACCACATTCTGATTCAGCCTTTGCCTCACATAGTCCTGGAGAGGAATCCTCATGCTTATAAGGAGGCTATTCTTGGATTTTATGGATGCATTAATGGATCTTATGTTGGGATGTACACCTATATGTTTTACATAGGTTTCATAGTTTATAGTTGCTTGTGATTGTTTTTTTGCAATGCAAACTAACTCACGATTTCAAATCAGATGAATAATACATATTTTTTATCTATTGATAACCCTATCTTAAAGTGTAATATACTGCGACATTTGCATGATATTTTTCTGCCATACTTACAGTATTTATGACTTTTTTGTACGATGACTTATTTACAACATGCTATTCTATAACCTTTGGTGATATGTTGCATGCTTAACTATGATCTTTTATTGATATTTTTATTATAAAACTTTACTATGACGTTTTATTATTTTTTATGCCAAACTATGCAACCTTTTTTATCACATTTTTAATAGATATGCTTCGTGCACAATTTTGTGGCATACTATATAATTATTTTTTTCTGACTTTTAATCCGAGATAAACTCTATGATGACCTTTGTTTTACGTTTTTAAGATATTTTGTGGCATGCCATGCTCAGATTTTCTTGAAATCTACAGTTTTATGATACAAATATTCTAATAAAGAGAGCAGAAGAGGAAAGAGAGAGAGAGAGGAAGACATCCATCTGGTGCTGCACAACACATATCAGCTCTCTGACCACAGAGGTCTTCAGGGACCAGCTGCTGTCGGACCTGGTTTTATTCTCCACTGATAAATGTGTGCATCTTCAGTTACTTGATAGTAAAGATAAAGAAGGCTGCACAATCACTATGAATGCATAACAGTAGGCATCTTTTAATAAAATAGTTTACATTTTATGACGATTAACATTAATGAATGTTCTTCAAATGAACAGTGAATTCATCTTCTTCTTATATATAATAAGGATATTATCTTATCTGTTAATGTTTTACAATTCTAATTGGTTCCTTATTGGTTTTTCATTTTTCTTTCAAAATCAGCATTTCATAATGTCAGTGCCGTTTATAACTAAATAACCAAAGATGGCATTTTTATGGCACACAATACCTTGGAGTGATTTCAGTTCAGTGGCAGCAACAGTTAACACTTCAAGGCTGAGCAAGTTCAGAGCAATAATATTTATCCTCTCGGCTTATGTGAATACATGTCTACTGTCTTACTGCACTTGGCTTGACTCTGTTTGGGTTCTGCGCTTCACTGCATCCATTGCCTGCTGGAAATGTTATTTCTCCTCTCAGAAGATAAACACTAAATCATCATGTCATATATCCAGTCATCTAAATACTTTAAGTAGTAGTACTATACTTTAGTAGTTTGACAAAAATAACCAATTCATGATACTGTATGTCAACTGTCCTATGCTATTTCGAGATTTATTTGGGATGTAAATGATTAGAATTATGCAAGAACAATTAATAGAAGGTGGTTTATGAGAATAACAGGATTTTTGTATCTACATGTATGGGTTTTAAGTCATATTGATATTCAAATCTGTTGATTTTAAATGATTCCATTGGTTAGGAGTATTTCATTTATTGGAGGAAGAGATAACATAAACAAAGCCATTAATTATATAGACATTATATATACTATATTTTTGTATCACACCAAAAATGGTAGATGGATTTTCTTTAATATAACAATGTCTTGCCGACTCACATTCAAAAGCATTATGAACACTTGCATACTCACACTTAATACACACACACACACACACACACACACACACACACACACACACACACACACACACACACACACACACACACAAAGACTTCTTTCTGGTGAGTTGCGCTGTTCTGGTTCCAGACCCTATTCAGGCACATTAGGTCCAGTCCAGAACAGTGTGATTGCTTTTAGCAGCACATATTCACACATAATGTGAATTGCCATGGTAACAGTGCAGAGAATGGCAGAACTATACAGTTTCTCTGGAAATGAGCAGAAATGTTGTTTGGATCCTTTGATTTATTCCGTTTTAAATATTCCTAAGGTCGCTGTAATGAAGTTTTACCTCTTTGACTTTCCTACAACCAGAATACTGTCCAGATGTTTTTGGCTGAGTCCAGTTTTTCTCTCCCTCTCTCTGTACAGCCAACATGTTGGACACCATGCTGCTGAAGAACGGATGGAAAGGGGGATCGGAGCGAAGGTTGGAGGAGAGCAGCAGCACAGCCCCGGTTCCACCT
The DNA here is from genome assembly GCF_902827175.1 of Gymnodraco acuticeps. Taxonomy (NCBI): domain Eukaryota; kingdom Metazoa; phylum Chordata; class Actinopteri; order Perciformes; family Bathydraconidae; genus Gymnodraco; species Gymnodraco acuticeps. The sequence goes on along the minus strand of NW_022992331.1, from coordinate 40,131 downwards.
CAGAACATGCTTTGGTGTCACTGCTACCACCACTGCCCCGAAGACTCTGTCAACAACACATGCATGTACGGTGAAGCGCACACAATTCCATGCTCACTCTAACATGCACGCAGGATATACAAACGACTCTCTATTTAAGGTTAAAACAATAATGATTGATTATAAAAAATCTTTTTTTTTTTTACTTAATCTAACATTTCTAGACCCAGTTTATTAACACTTTCATTAGTCAAACCACTTGCATTAATTCATTTTTGTTTAATGGCATCAGCTGTATGTAGCCTAAATGTAGGTGGTGCATATGATGTAATATAATTCAAAAGGCAGTTTCAATTCTGCATTTAGATTCAATAAATTACCTGTAATGATGGAAATACAGTAATAATTAAAAGACTCCATTATCTCCATTTTGACAGGACTGATGGTTATTGCTTCACCATGGTTGAGGAGGAGGAGGGGGGTCATGCAGTCGTCACTGCAGGTTGTTTGGGTCTCGACGGCTTCGAGTTCCAGTGCAGGGTAAGTCGTGTGTGTGTGTGTGTGTGTGTGTGTGTGTGTGTGTGTGTGTGTGTGTGTGTGTGTGTGTGTGTGTGTGTGTGTGTGTGTGTGTGTGTGTGTGTGTGTGTGTGTGTGTGTGTGTGTGTGTGTGTGTGTGTGTGTGTGTGTGTGTGTGTGTGTGTGTGTGTGTGTGTGCCTATATTTGCGTGTGTGTCTGCCTATATTTGCACTTGTCTTTGTATGTGTGTCCTCCTCCATTAGCCGTTGTTAAGCCTTTATGAGCTTTCCTTTACTCACCACAGCCCTTTATGAGACCTATTTAAATACAACTTCCAGCCCTCCATCAGTGGGAAAAAAAACCTTTGGTGTTGTAAAACGTTCTTATTAGGAATACGCGCGGCTGTAAATACACACTACTCATTAGTGTTAACTGTGTGTGTGTGTTTTGGTGTTTGATAGGACACGTGGAATGCACGTTCGAGGAGAGCTCTCCAGTGTTGCACAGATCAGGATTACTGCAACAGAGACTTGTATCCTACTCTTCCTCCACTCATCACAACAGGTAAGACATACTTTTGTTCACGCAGGTTTTCACACACTGAAATCCTGCCCTACTTGAGGGCATTTTACAGCGGACTCATTCAGGCCATGCTGGGTGACGGGTAGTGACAGTTTAAACTGTTACAAACCACAGTATGGTGCTGGAGTAAAGTGGCACATGCTGCTCCGGGGGGCAGCGAGGGAGAGAAAGAGAGAGGCAGGTGAAACAGAGCCTGCAGCCTCGGCTTGTTCTCTCACCCTCTAATGAAAAGGACAGCCTCTCCCCAGGGCCTGCTTGAGTTTCTTGCCTCGGGACGGATGTGAGATATCTGTCCATCTGTTACTCCGCAACACACCAACTCACACGCACACACATTCCTTCTCTTTCTCGCTCCCTGTCTCTGTCACACAAACTCACCCTTTCGCTCTCACACAGCCTCACACACATTTTGTCTTGACCTTCAAGCAAACGACAACAGACTGACATCGCCAGTCAGTTGGAGAGAAATAAATGACAATTATTATTTGGTCTTATTTTCATAATTTTGACCATCAATGTTTATCAGCTATGATAAGACGCTACTGCCAAACGATTATAACTGAGATTTGAGAAAAGGGCAACTTTTGCAACAACAAAGCAAGTAAATAGCTTCCAGGCAATCAGTGGTTATCCAATTCAAATAAACACTTGTATCGAAAATACTTTGGGGGTAAGCTTAGTTGCACCTTAATTGTTGATAAGATTCCCTCATTGCAGAGAAAACTATTAAGAGCTTATATAGCTATATTTTTACAATTTGCCTTTGCTTACCCATCCAACAAATCTTTGACTAAACCCAGAGCTATTATTTAACATGCAAGGTTTTCACAAGACACTTTGCTATCAATGCAGTTTTTTTTCTTTCTTTTGTGTGTGTGTGGGTTCGTGCACACCATGGAGTCCCCCCGGGTTTCGAGCCTGTGTGTTTTTGTGTGTCTGATTGGCAGGAGCACGGCAGTAAGGCTAGAGTCCCAGAGCTGCTTTCAGCCTCTGGGGTTTCTGTAGCGATGTCAGAGTGACAGCTGATCTGTGGGATTCAGGAAGGGGATGTGATCGATCACACGCTGAGAGAGAGGCGGAGGAGCAGAGCAGGGAAGGGTTAGGGGGAGGAAGAAGAAAAGGAGCTTGTCCCTGCCAGAGAAAATTAGAAAGATGTTAGAGCTGATAACAATGAACAAATGACTGTCACTACCTATTAATCACCTCACTCTCAGGACAGGATTATTCCCATTTAGTGTTGGTTAGATAATAAAAACTACATAAAAAAATTGAAATAATATACATATTTCTTCCTATTTTTTAGATTACGTTGACAGCAGTATCCAGTACATGGCACTCTTCATATCAATCACCGTCTGCAGTATCATCCTTGGTCTCATCCTCCTCTTCTGCTACTTCAGGTAAGCATCCTGAAGACATCTAATGCATTTTCAACAACTTCCCAGATGTGTGTTGGTAAACATTTCATCACCTTCTTGTTGCAGATATAAGCGGCAGGAGTCAAGACCACGTTACAGTATTGACCTGGAGCAGGAGGAGACGTACATCCCCCCCGGGGAGTCCCTGAAGGACCTGATCGAGCATTCACGCAGCATCGGGTCAGGCTCTGGGTCAGGACTCCCTCTACTGGTAAGAAAATACAAGTGCACATCTGGCTCAACATCACAAGCTCAAATAACCTCAAATAACTATAATAAATGTCTGCATTATCTTTCAATTTTCACCTTGGGCTGGTTGGTATAAAAAAAAATCCATTTCAATGCCTTTGTTAGGAATTGTGTTTTTTATATATTTTTATAAAATGGTCCAACTTTTACTGTTAGTGTGAAGGTAAACCATCATAGAAAAGGCACATAAGTTGCCCATATGACATACATGTATAATTATCAATATCATACCAATTATTCCCCTACTTTTCCACATTGAGACAAATGGACCACTTAACAGAAATTGTTTATTTTAAGTGCTTTTCATGGTGGTGCAACTAATTACAAAAGCAACAGGAAAGAGATTTAATCATAAGGTAATAAGTGACTGTAATGATGGAAGTATAATTTTCAATATGAAGGTGTTTAATTAAATACTTTTCTAAAGAGAAATGTCATAATAAATAACACATGTTTTGCATTAATCTGTTACCAGGTGCAGCGCACTATCGCCAAGCAGATTCAGATGGTGAAGCAGATCGGAAAAGGGCGATACGGAGAAGTCTGGATGGGCAAGTGGAGAGGAGAGAGAGTGGCTGTTAAAGTGTTCTTCACCACAGAAGAAGACAGCTGGTTCAGAGAGACTGAAATATATCAGACGTTCCTAATGAGACATGACAATATATTAGGTAAGGTGACATAAATAGCGTGCAACATTTAATTAATCTAAGGACTGTCCTAAGTGTTGATGTGCCTGTGTGTCTGTTAAAATGAGCTTAAATAAAGATAATATCCCAGGGACAAGTCATAAAATGTTTCCTCATGTTGACCCAAATTGTTACCGTTATATATTTTACGTGTGCACACATTTCTTATTTCTGTCACGTCTATCCCCCAGGATTCATAGCTGCTGATATTAAAGGAACCGGCTCATGGACTCAGCTCTACCTTATCACAGACTACCATGAGAGTGGATCTTTATACGATTACCTCAAGTCCAACACCTTAGACGTCAAGGCTCTGCTCAAACTGGCCTACTCGTCAATATCAGGCCTCTGTCACCTGCACACTGAGATATATGGCACACAGGGCAAACCGGCCATCGCACACAGAGACCTGAAGAGTAAAAACATCTTGGTAAAAAAAAATGGATTCTGTTGTATAGCAGACCTTGGACTAGCGGTCAAGTTTAATAGGTACAACAAACATTTTGTACTTTTAAATACTTTTACTATAGTTTAGGACATTTTCTTACATATCTCCATTTATTTGTGTTTCTCCTCCCTCTCTTAGTGACACCAATGAGGTGGATATCCCTCCTAACCTACGGGTTGGTACGAAGCGTTACATGCCACCTGAAGTGTTGGAAGAAACCCTGAACAGGACCTACTTCCAGTCTTTTATAATGGCTGACATGTATAGTTTTGGCCTCATCGTTTGGGAGATGGCCCGACGTTGCATCTCTGGAGGTCAGGAAAACATAAAACTTGTTTTAAACATGATATATTCGTAAATGTTTTCTTGATGATTATACTAATTCCCACATAAATCTGTTTATCCTGAAGGCATCGTGGAGGAGTACCAGCTGCCCTATCATGACCTTGTGCCCACTGATCCGTCCTACGAGGACATGATAGAAGTTGCCTGCATTAAGAAACAAAGACCTTCATTTGCTAACCGCTGGACAAGTGATGAGGTATTTTAAATGTTTATCTTTATCACATTCAAACATTTTAATAGTAATATGGTTCATGATATATATTTTTTTTATTTATTCATTTATTTAACAGGGACATTAATTAACATTTCTGTAAATGTACCAGAGTTAGCCAAGAGGCTATTTTTCATCTGTAGTCCCTGGACCGATTTTGTAAGTCAACCTAAAACATAATTAATTTTAAACAAGTAATTACAATCAAATAAAAACATGCAATATAACAATATGCTTGTTTTATACAGAAGGAATACAACATTAAAAATAACACTTCTGTTTGCCAGGTTGTAACAAAATGTCTTTGGTTGGTTTATATTCTCCACATTCACAAATGTCGAGAAAGAGGCTCGTTAAATAGCTGTGATCGGTTTCTAACAAAAATACATTAGTTATAAATAGCAATAACCAATATGTGTTCAATAAAATCAGGAGTGCATTTTTAAAGAAAATAATTGGTCTTAAAAATTCCTTATAATTAATAATAAATCAGTAATGATCCATGTATTACAACCTTTTTAAAGGACTGATTTAAAAATGATGTACATTTGTGTCTTTAGTGTCTAAGGCAGATGGGAAAACTGATGTCCGAGTGCTGGGCTCACAACCCGGCCTCTCGCCTCACAGCCCTGAGGGTGAAGAAGAGCCTGGCAAAGATGTTAGAGACCCAAGACATCAAACTGTGAGAGAGAGAGTGAGGATCTCATCACCAGAGACTTGTCACTGCCACTGGCACAGCGCCACTTACACTGGCCAATGAAGGAAGGAGGGGAGAGACTGTGAACGAAAGGACAAAAGAAACTGACAGCGAGGATAAGCAATGAGGATAACAGTCTGCTGGCAGCCCAAAAAATGAGGGGCAAAATATTTATTATGTCAGGGGAGATATGCCCTTCCATTGTCTGAGCCACCTCTGCCTCTGAACAAATGTTCAGGTGTTGCTTTCTGTGAAAGCTGAGTGGTTGTCGCTTGCAAGAGAAGAGCACTAAATTCCCTGTGATTTGTTCTGAATTGAGGAAGCTCCTGCTCTGCTCTTCTAAAGCAATATAGCAGTATTCTATGTGCAGTTTTTTTGTACTGTTACAGTTGCTTTCACACCGTCAATTCCATTCATGGTGACTGTCATCCATCTTAAGGAAGAAAAACATTGATCAAAGACCTCATTGTAAATTATATAATTTTGTGGAACAAAGCCGAGTAAGAAAAGTAAATTAATTATAAAACATATGTCCAGCAGAAACAGATTTTTTTTATAAATGTACAATGAATTTCAATATTAAAAAAAACCTCTGCCTAAACATTTGTCATTGAGGAATTTGGAAATTTGGATTGTCCTTCAGCATTAGCTGAGGCCTTGCTCTTTCTCATCATCTCTTCTTTCTGCTCACAATTCATTTGTACATAATCAAGCGGGAATCTATTGATAATTATTACATTGCTGGATGTCATAATGTGTTTTTGAGGATTTATCTGTGTAAAGAATATTTCCCGTCCACTCTACCACTATGGCATGTGCCTTATTTAATCTGTACATATGTGATTAATGAGAGTGTATGAGTGGATCTGGATGACATTCCCCAATAAAAACTATTATGTGTATCAAAGGTTTGTCAATTTATGTTAAACGCTGCTCTAAGATTCGTGTTATTAATAACTTAATGCAAACAAATTAAATCCTCATGTTCAATATATAAATATGTTGTATATAAATAAGATATATCATTACATTTAAATACACAGCAACAACATAGCATATTTCGAATTAATGCGTAAATATATCAAAACATATCGTAGTGTGCTGAAATTATTGCAAGTTGCATAATCGAGTACAACCCAGTCTCACGGCATTTCGTGTAAATAGTCACAACATTTAATCTATTGATTCGTGTTCACCAACATGATTTACCCCTTTTTTCGTGTCACACAGAACGATTTTAAAAGCAATGTATTTCTATTGGTAGTGTGTTTCGTGCCTGCAACACGTATTTTTATCCGGTCGGGTCTTGGAAGACCGGAAGCTGTGGGGTTCATAAAAACATCTTCTTACTCAATATCAAGCCACGATTATTGTTTTTATTTTAAATCGTATAATGTCGGACTTTTTTTGCCATCCGTGAGGAAAATAAATGGGGCTCAGAGCATCAGAATACTGAAATCTGTATTTTTAAAATATTTTTTTCCTTCTAATTTGTTATTCTTTTCTAAATAACACACTGTTATTTACTCAACAATAACACACAAATATCCTTGTTTTTATTTATTTGTTTAATTCCACAATCTCTGTCTTTTTTGGCGTCCGTCAGGAACTGAATTTCAAAATAAAAATAACCGGAAACAGACGTAGGCCTATATGGGACATTTTGAGCATCATTGCGATACACAGCCACTGAACTGATTACCCAAGATCCTCAGCTATGGTTTAAGCTTGGTGATTGGATGTTTTAGCCGCAATGCACGTTGGGATTTGGTGTTAATGCAATGGAACAAAACCACGGCAGACTATCCAAAACTGGATTCGAATGGGACCAGCTTGTGTCCATAATGGGCAGCATTAATATATACCCACATGACAGCTCATTGTTACTTATTAATTCTACTCCACCACAATTCAGAGGTTAAACTGGTATTTTTACTCCACTACATTTATTTTAGTTACTTTACAGATTCTGATTAATGATGAGAAATATAAACAACCCTTAAATCAGACTTTAGTTACACCTGAGTAAAATTCAGGGAAGGTGATTGTCAAGTGCCAACAATCAGGCGAGATATTTGATAGTTGATGCTTGAGAAGACTAAACATTTATCTGCAGATCTCTATAAAGTATATTCATTACTCGTTATTCTCTACTAATAGTTAATTAAAGACTGTATATAATGGCTATTTTACACATCCCTTTCAAGATTTCAAGATTTTCAAAGGTTTATTGACATATCATATACACAACTATGGTGTAGTTATGCAATGATTGAAAATCTTGGGTCGCAGGTTCCTCAACAAGACAACAAGACATCTATCAATATGTGTGTACAACCACCATTAAACTGTCATAGTCTGCACATTTCTTATACTATCTACATACATGAGAGTATAATTCATATTTATTTAATTTCATCGTTTATTTGGCAGGGACAATGCACAGTAATGAACACTTAAAACATTCAAATGTGTCAAGCGTAACAGTGCCAGATTTAGCTTTGAGCTATTTTCCATCCGCAGTCCCTCACATAAAACATTTAAGAAAATTACATTTGACAAACTACATGATATGCAAAAGAGCAAGAGCAGCATACACAAGTATTTACCACATGGCAGTACAATATAGCAGCTACGACATATAAAGTGCAAGAAAAGATAAAAGTGCTACATAAAGTGCAAGAGGAGATACCCCTGTATTAAAGTGCATTTAGCGGTGATATGTATGATATCAGTTAAAATAAGTGCTTCAACATAGTTAACATTGCAGGAAAGCAATATATTAGACGTTAAGTACTTTGTCAGGCTTAATATTTATCTGTCGATAGCCCCAAAGCTTTTTTCTTATTTAAAAGAAGACCTTAATCTAAAGTATAATTTAATGTTTAAATAAAGGTTAATTCGTTTTTCTGTTTTGCACATCGTCCTATTAATTTAATATCTTTGTACATCCTGCAGTAAACTGTTTTATTGTAGAGATCACTTATAGTAGCTTCTTGATTTTTTATATTCTATATTTCTATCATTGACCTTCTACTTTCCCCCTCTGAAAGTATGTACTCTTAATATTTTGTTCATCAAATATAACACATTAAAACAATAATTCAATAACGTGCTTTAACACTAGGCGCAGCACATCAGGTACACACATCCATAATAACTTTGTATTATTAGTGTAGGACACTTATGTATGTACAACATCTGAAGATGTGTAGTTTTATTCATGTTTTCACATAATTTTACAGCATTTTGCTGTATTATTTCAGATTTAGTATTTACATTCTTATATTCAAAGAAAATCAGTAATATCTTTAAAAATTACAAGTCCTTTCATATCAGCTGTGCACCGTTATGGTGTAAATATAGCCTATCTACCAATTGGATCAAATATAAAAGTCAGCCGAATTAGTGTTGATACTGCAAGGTGACGTATTGTGTGAATAGAAATTGAAGATGTTGTTTAATTGCTGATATATTTATGATTGTTGTGCACCGACAGAAATGTTAGAGAGGTTCAGGTTCATTTTGTTTTATGTTTGTTTTCTCACTCACCAGTTATCTCTCATTCCAGGCTTCCTGATTGTTTTCACCTGGCATCCTTCTGTGTCTCTTATGCTCATCAGCGTCAGTCCCGCCCCTGATTGTTCACACCTGTTTCTCATTGTCATGTGGTTACATTTCCCTGTCTCCCAGTGTTCCTCGTCAGTTCGTCTTCTCTCTTGCCATGGTCAGGTGTATGCTCTCTGTGCTCTGGAAAAGTTTTTGTTCCTCACTACGTGAGCGCTTTCATTTGGTTCTCTATTTTTGTCATCTCAAACTTGAGATTTGATAGTGACCTTTTTTGTTGTTATTGCTGTATTTTGGAAAAATAAAGTATATTACAAATACTTTACCTCTGTCTCCCGGGTCGTGCAATTGGGTCCTACATCCTAAGTGTCTGAGTTCGTAACAGAACGAACTGACCATTATGGACCCAGCCGACCCAAGAACGCTTCACGCCGCCCTGTCAGCACAAGGCGTGAGGATTTATCACCATGAGGAACAGCTGGGCATAGCTGCCCAGGAAAGGAAAGAGCTGGAAGGACGCCAGGCAGATTATCAAGAACACATTTCTACACAGATGCAACAACTGGTTGCCCAAATGAATCGTTTTTTCACTTACCAATAGACTGTTCTTCCGGTGACATCTAGGGTGACGAGGTCCCAACAAACCAAATGTGGGACAAGGAGTATGTTTGTGTGGGACAATGTGGGACACCCTATCAACAGCACATACCCCCCCCCGGAAAAAAAATCTATTTTCTATTCTGTTTCATTTGATCTATTCAACAGCATCCAATAAACAATGACAGAAAGTCAAGTCAAAATGCAGTAACAATTTAGTATCCCCCCCCCCCACAGTGTGTGGGCTATTTTGCCACCTAGAGCCACTGGTGTCTTTAACTCTGCCAAACAACTCTCCACAGAGGCAGGGGCAAGCTGCTATTGTACGTCCACATAACATTTTCTTTACTATCTCAGAGTCTGGAATAATGGTCAGCGCTAGCTTGTTACCACAGTCATTTGACCGGTATGATTGGGAGTGTTGCACTGTATGGTAAACACTGGTTATTTCTGCTGCTGTTACCTTGTCTGAGTGGCCATCATTTTTTGGTTTGAGTAGGAATGTCTCCATAGAGTGGGATGTCTCTTTTTGAGCGACAAGTTTCTTGTGAGAATCGCATTCTCGGTGTCTTTTGACGTCGTATTCACCGCCATGTGAAATTGTAAAAATTACTCTTGCAAAGATTGCAAAAAACTCTCTCTGAGAGTCACCCTGCACTGGCTTCACCCACTGATAAGTGTCTTCCCAGTCTTTGTTGTATGTGCATCTTCTTTTCTTCTTAGCTGTAGTTTCAGTTTCCTCCATGTTCCATAACCTGCTGCGTCGCCTGCATTATTGACTGACTTTCGTTGTTGTTGTTGTTTGGCGGGGCTGCGGGGGGGGGGGGTGTGTGAGTGAGTTACTCATTGGTTAACACTTGACCAGCACCCGCCGTGTGTTACAGATTGATTGACAGCAAACACACCCCCGTGATGACAGCCTTCCCTGCTTTCTCAACAGCCATTGGATAAATCTGATTTTAAGAAAAGCGTTTCAGCCAATCAAAATGAAATATGCGGGACATCGTCTCAATTTGTGGGACGCACCAAAAGTCGTGAAAATGCTGTGCAGTCCCGACATCTGGTCACCCTAGTTACATCATCCACAGCTGAGAGGTTGCCTGTCAATACTCCAGCTGACACAGTTTACCCAAATCAGGCTGTTTCTTCCCCTTTACGGCTGGCTCTTCCGGAGAGATTTTCCGGAGACTCCTCGAATTGCAGAGCCTTTCTGGTACAGTGCGATCTGCATTTTCAACACAACCCAGGAGCTTTTTTATCTAACCATGGTAAAGTGGCATTTATCGTGTCTCACTTAACGGGAAGAGCTGCAGCCTGGGCTACTGCAGAATGGTCTAGAGACACCGAACTATGTTACTCATTGGCCGATTTCTTAGAGACTATGAGTCGCATTTTTGACCACTCATCACCTGCTACAGAGGCCAGCAGAAGACTGTTTCAAATACGTCAGCTCAACCGTCAGGTGGTTGATTATGCCATCGAGTTACGTACAGCAGCAGCAGACAGCGGATGGAATGTTCCGGCTCTTCGTGACGCCTTCATGACGGGACTTTCGGAACCGATAAAGGACCAGCTGGCTCCACTGGAGACACCCCGGGATCTGGAATCCCTCATCGCTGTGGCCATCCGGATCGATAACCGTCTTCGGGAAAGAGAGAGGGAGCGTTGACGCAACCGAGATGTTATTCCCAGCTTCCAGGATTTGTCTCGGAGGGTCGCGCCGCCAGCTGAGGATTTCCAGCCCATGTTATCGGACCGTCTGAGGACTACACTTCCGAATGACTCCGGTGAACCCATGCAGCTGGGAAGAACCAGGCTTTCTCTGGAGGAGAGGCAGCGCCGTCTACGGGAGGGTTGTTGTTTCTACTGCGGCCAGCTGGATCATCAACTCGCTTCATGCCCGGGAAAAGATCGAGCTCACCAGTCAAAAGGAGGACGCTGGTGAGCAAGTTTCCCGTAGACTTTCCTCTTCGACCTGTTACTCAGGTAAACATTTGTATTAACAATCAGGCCATTGACCAGGGTGTGTTAATAGACTCAGGGGCTGACGAAAGCCTTAGGGACTGGGGCTTAGTCAATCAGCTAGAAATAAAGACTGTTCTGCTATCTCAACCTGTTAATGCCAGTGCCTTAGACGGCCGCTTGTTGTTCACAGTTACCCATTGCACTGAGCCTATTCAGATTACTGTGAATAAGGACCATACAGAGAGCATGCAATTTCATATTTTTGAGTCGGCTTAGCACCTGATTATTTTAGGGTTTCCATGGCTGAAGACCCACAATCCTCACATTGACTGGCGTTCAGGGAAAATTAAGGAATGGGGAGAGGATTGTATTGGCAGGTGTAAACGGTCACAACCTGTTAATGCACCAACAGACTCTAGTAGAATCATTATTGATCACCCTGACTATCCTGATCTACAGAAGGTACCTCCCTGTTACCATGATTTAAAGGAAGCGTTTAACAAGTCCAAAGCCCTGTCGCTACCTCCTCACCGAGAATTTGACTGTCCCATTGTTCTCTTACCGGGAGCCCCCATTCCCAAGGGGAGACTTTACTCGATTTCGAGACCTGAGAGAGCAGCAATGGACGAATACATCTCCTCTTCACTCAAATCAGGGATTATCCGTCCTTCCTCTTCTCCAGCCGGAGCGGGATTTTTCTTTGTGGGAAAGAAAGACGGGTCTCTCAGACCTTGCATAGACTACAGTCCACTAAATGACATTACGGTGAAGAACCGCTATCCTCTGCCACTCATGTCATCTGCTTTTGAACTGCTTCAAACTGCCAAGATATTCACCAAGTTAGATTTAAGAAATGCATATCACTTGGTTAGAAGAAGAAAAGGGGATGAGTGGAAGACAGGATTCAACACTCAGAGTGGTCACTATAAATACCTAGTAATGCCTTTTGGACTATGCAATGCACCGGCTGTGTTTCAAGCTTTTATGAATGAGGTTTTGCAGGAATTTTTGAATATTTCAGTGTTTGTGTATCTGGATGATATTCTGATTTTCTCCCCAGACGCTAAATCTCATGTTAACCATGTCCGCCAGTTTTTGCAGAAACTGCTTGAGAAGCAGCTATATGTCAAGGCAGATAAATGTGAGTTCCACACAGAAGATGTGTCTTTCTTGGGATACATAATTTCACCTAATCATATGCAAATGGATCCTGCTAAAATCAGTGCAGTGGCCCACTCCAGGAAGAAGGTTCAGCAGTTTCTAGGATTTGATAACTTCTATAGGAAGTTTATTAGGAATTTCAGTTCTGTTGCTGCCCCTCTGCATGTTCTGACTTCTCCTAAGGTCCCTTTCAAGTGGACTCCTCAGGCGGACATCGCTTTCCAACCCCTCAGAGAGAGATTCACATCAGCTCGCATACTCACCATTCCAGATCCCCAGCGCCAGTTTATGGTCGAGGTTGATGCTTCCAATGAGGGTGTTACGACCCGTCCCCCTACCAAGCGGTAGTGGCTCGTGGGAAGACCCGCAACATAAAAACAACCATGCCAAACACAGAATTTAGTTATCGACGGGCGTTTATTTGTAGCACAGCCGTAACTCACATGCATGCCTACCGGCAGAAAGGAACCAAGTTTGGAGGACAGTGTAAAACAAACAAAAAGGAAGAAGGGCCTGGGCCAGCCACACCATGAGCCGTAGGACCCAGACTTCCCTCCTCTACCCAGAGGTCCAAACACAGCCTACTGGGAAGGAAACAAAGCCGCGAAAAACCTATACTAATATCCTCCAGAGTTCACACAAAAAATACAGCATAAATATATATATATATCCACACGAGGTCAGAGGAAAGCCACGGTCGTAATCCCTCGGTTTCAGGACGGGAAAAGATAACTCTTCTCCTCCAGCTTCTCCCTTTTTAAGTCGTCCCCAGCTGAATGCAATTAGGACACCTGGGGGAGGTGGAGCCAGGGCGGATCAGGTGCACCTGTGCAGCAGAGAGACAGAGAAAAACACAGAGCATATAACAGAGGGAATTGGAGGAGTACTGTCTCAACGATCTGTAGAAGACAACAAGATGCATCCATGTGCTTACCTGTCGCGGAAGTTGACAACAGCAGAGCGGAATTATGACGTGGGAAACAAGGAACTGTTAGCTGTAAAAGCTGCCCTTGAATGGAGACACTGGCTAGAGGGGGCAGAGGAGCCGTTGTGTCTGGACAGATCACAACAATCTGGAATATATAAGAAAGGCTAAGCGTCTCAACTCCCGTCAGGCCAGGTGGACACTATTCTTTAGTAGGTTCAACTTCACACTCTCTTTTCGTCCCGGGTCTCAGAATCAAAAACCTGATGCTTTGTCTCGTCTTTACGATCCAGAACCACTTGCTGTAGAGCCCAAGACCATCCTTCCACTTAACCGTGTGATCGGAGCCTTTTCCTGGCAAGTGGAGTCGGACGTTAAAAAGGCGAATGTCATGAATCCAGCACCTAGCAAGTGTCCCAACAATCTGCTGTTTGTTCCTGAGGCTCTTCGCTCCAAGGTCATCCACTGGGCTCACTCATCTGTGCTTTCGTGCCATCCGGGAGTAACAAGGACAATGTTCAGGATTCAACAACGTTTCTGGTGGCCAGCCATGAGGAAGGATGTGGCGGAGTATGTAGCGGCTTGTCCGGTGTGTGCGTGTAATAAGACCTCGTCTCAAGTCAAGATGGGCTTGCTCCAGCCGCTGCCGATTCCCCAACGTCCTTGGTCACACATTTCTATGGATTTTGTGACAGGATTTCCTTCATCCAGAGGCAAGACTACGGTTCTAACAGTGGTGGATCGATTTTCAAAGATGGCTCACTTCATCCCATTGACCAGGCTTCCCTCTGCCAAAGTCACCGCAGAGGTCATGACGTATTCAGAATCCATGGATTCCCCGATGACATTGTTTCCGACAGGGGTCCACAATTCGTTTCTGGAAGGAGTTTTGTCGACTCATAGGTGCCACCGTCAGCTTGTCATCAGGATATCACCCTCAGTCAAATGGACAGTCGGAACGTCTGAACCAGGAACTAGAGACTACGCTACGTTGTCTCGTCTCCCGGAACCAGACCACCTGGAGTGACCACCTCACATGGGTCGAGTTTGCCCACAATACTCTTCCTACGGCAGCCACAGGTCTCTCTCCATTCCATTGTGTCAATGGTTTCCAGCCTCCGCTTTTCCCTAACAACGAGGAAAAGGTGATGGTTCCATCGGCTCATGCCATGATCAGACGTTGTCGCCGAGTTTGGGCTGGTGCTCGCCAGTCTCTTCTCCGAAGTTCAGCTCGGATGAAGGCTGTTGCAGACGTCCATCACAGGGTCGCTCCCTCCTACAGACCAGGCCAAAAGGTTTGGCTTTCCACTAATGACTTACCACTCCATGTCCCCTCAAAGAAACTGGCTCCGAGATTTGTGGGTCCTTTTCCGGTGTCCAGAGTCATCAACCCGGTGTCTGTACGCTTGCAACTCCCCCGGAATATGAGAGTGCATCCAACGTTTCACGTCAGTAAAATCAAGCCGGTGTGTGAGTCCACACTAGTTCGTAACAATGATTCACGTCACGTATTCAGTTTCGGCGGCATTTCTTCCAGTTTGTCCAAAGGTCTTCTAATCAAGGCTCTATAAATAAATAACTACGGCAGATGTGTGGTATTTAATGCAGCCGAACCGTGTATTACTATGTCGTTATGAGATGACTTTCAAAGAGAAAAGCAAGCACACTCGGAATAAAGTATTATTTTTTAAATGTTTTTCGGATTTCACATTGCATAAACACTAGGGATGCTCCAATCGATCGGTCACCGATCGATATCGGCCGATACTCACTCTCTACCGATCGATCGGTGCTCTCTAAACATGCCGATCACGAGAGCCGATCGCATGACGTAAAATACATGACACTTTTCTCTGTGTGCGGCAAAACAAGCTCGCCAACATGGCTTCACCGGTCTGGCATTATTTTAAGGTGTCCGAAAAAGACAGTAAAATAGCGGTATGCAACGTGTGTGTGAAGCAGAAATCCTGCAGCTCCTCCCGCCGGACAGGTAAGCGCAGCGAAACACACACACAGGGAGAACCAGACCGCAGTTAATTTCCTCATATTCCAAACGAGAAATTACGGTAGCAAATCACCCGGTTCTTTACGACCAGAACTATTAACGGAATACAAACCGGAGGAACCAGGCATGGAGGGAGGTGGCAGAGACAGTGGGTGAAACTGGTAAGTTTTCGCCTGTTTGGGGAGTTTATATATATATATTGCTCGCATAAAATCCCCGGGGTTTTTTGCTTTATATGTCGGGGGCGGGAGATTCATGTGATTGGTTGTTGGTCGCGTTGCTCGCAAAAAATCCCCAAGCTTTCAGACACGCCCAGCTCCAAGATTTTGAAGATTTTTGAAAAGCTGCTGTGTGGACGTACCGTAAGAGTTAGACACACTTAGCTATTTTATCTACCTCTGGAACAAGCTAAACTAGTTATTATAAATATATGTATTCTTCATTGTCGGGTCACTGATTACTGGATCAGTGAGCTGCATGAGATACTGACAGGCTGTCAGGAGAGGGAGAGAGGAGAGAGAAAGAGAGCGCTTCCGCTAATTTCTCCCGTGTTATTATCCAAAGTGAATGTAAACTTGAATAATGTACATCATTTGAATGTAATAATTAAGTTGATTGTTGTTTGTGGAAGCTCCAGTGAATGAGCCCCATTAACTGAGTTTTAAACATCACTTTAAATGGAAGATTTAAAGTGATGTTTAAATCTTCCATTTAGGCCCCGCCCACTCGATCGGATCGGCGATCGGTATCGGCCGATACTGATTCCGGCGATCGGCCCCGAAATTGGCGATCG
Organism: Gymnodraco acuticeps; assembly: GCF_902827175.1. Lineage (NCBI taxonomy): Eukaryota > Metazoa > Chordata > Actinopteri > Perciformes > Bathydraconidae > Gymnodraco > Gymnodraco acuticeps. The sequence goes on along the minus strand of NW_022992331.1, from coordinate 23,986 downwards.
GAGCCATCCCTAATAAACACCATATCCCAACTTGCATTGCGGCTAAACAATCCAATCACCGAGCTTAAACCATAGCTGAGGATCTTGGGTAATCAGTTCAGTGGTTGTGTATCTGTTTCCGGTTATTAGAGCCTGAGCACGAAGTGTGCGAAGACCTATTGTAATGCATAGAATTATTATAATTCTTCATAGTCTGGGGATTGGACCTGTTTTTGAGGGGGTTACGACACTATTCATGTAGCGACATTTGGCAACGCCGCCAGGACGGGTGAACATGTTTACATTTCGGAGTTGATGGGTGCAACATTTCTAAAATGCTCACTAGCGCCACCTGTGAAAATTCAGTTTACGAAAAATGTACATAGTCGCAGCGTAAGTCTGATGGACCAGACATTTGGCACACTTATCCGGGTGGAGCTGCTCTACATATTATCCTCTCGTATCCCGAAGCTCCGCCTACTTTGATTTTTTTTAATTAGCATAATGTGAAAAACAGTGAAATATTAACTACAATTTCAATGTTTTGCTTTTCAACACCAAACTTAGTGTAAAGCATCAGTGGAGGGTCAGACACATGACCGTAGAAAATGAGCACGAGGTGTGGAAAAATGTGGCCGACATCAATCGCAACGTATTAGCAAAAAGGTGTGGCCTAGACATAAATGCTCACAATTCATCCGAAATGTATCCAAATATCACAGATTTCAGTGGATAGGTTCAATTTGTCGTGGGGAATAGGCACAAAAAAGCATGTTCATTTTGGACAATAGGGGGCGCCAAAAACACAACAAATGTATACCTCAAGAACGGACGGACAAAATAAATATATGTTGTCATAGATATACTGGCAGGATGAGTATAAACTGAGATTTAAAGTGTAGCAACCAATGATGAATGTGGGCGTGTCCTATTCCGTTTTTTTCTCAAAATCAAAGGGTTAAAAACACTTACGGACACATAACTTTGTGTTAAAATGAGTTACGGCCTTTAAACTAGGAACACACTTGACAGCCCACAACCTTTTCCAGACTGTACAAAGAAATTGTAAGTTTTAGCAAATACGGCTCAGTAGCCTATTGTGCGTTAGTCACATATAGTTTCTCCGAACTACCCAACACTTGGCACAGACATTCCTCATTGAATTGCGGACATATTTCAAAATGGCTTCCATTTCCCCGCCCCCCATAAAGTCGGCCATTTAAAAAAATGTGCGTTTTAAGCGCGTTTTCGCACACTTCTCCTAGGGAAATGATTGGAAAAATCCAAACCAGGACAAGATCAGCCACCAATGTGATGTTAAATTGCTAATGAATAGTCGACTGCTCAAACAAGGAGCTCGTAAGCTAACGGAGAATGTACAATTTGACGATTTAAATGTCACAAAATCGCTAAAATAAGCTTCGGACACAAAACTTGGAACACACGTCACAGCCCACGACCTTTTCCAGACTGTACAAAAAAATTGTACGTTTTTGTACACCAGCTCAGTAGCGCCCCCTATTGTGCGATAGTCACATATAGTTTCTCCAAACTACCCGAATCTTGCCAAAGACATTCCTCATGGAATTGCGGATATATTTCAAAATGGCTTCCATTAGCCCCGCCCCCCAAAAAGTCTGCCATTTTGAAAAATCGGAGTTATTCATGGCACACCTCCTAGGGAAAAGATCGGAAAAAATTCCAGTCCAAAACAAGTTCAGCCCATATCCAATATCATGCTAAACTGCGAATAAAAAAGTTGCTAGCTCAATCCAGGGTTCGTACGGGTGCTTGAAATCCTTGAAAATGCTTGAAATTTGACGTGGTGTTTTCAAGGTTGGGAAAGTGTTTGCATTTTGGGAATGGTGCTTGAAATTGAGATAAAGTGCTTGAAAATGTAAATGCTTTACTTTTACATTAAATTGCTGTCTGACTGAATAGTTCGCTTTTTAGATTAAAAGAAAATAATTGCTTTGCTTTTACATAAAACAGCTCCGCTGCGTCCTTCCCGCGCTATGCGCGCGACCTGCAAGTGTTTGTGTTACGTGTGATAGATGACTGTGTGCCAGGAGGTTGCAGTTTCAACGAGCGTTGGCTAGCAGAAGACAAATACAAGCCATGGCTAAGACGAGGGTCAAGCCCACGAGTAGCCTCCTGCAAAGTTTGCAAAAATAACGATGCGAGAGTCTGCGCTGACGAGCCACATGAAAGGTACGCCGTAGTAGAGCATTTTAGATTAGGCTAACGTTGCATGTTATGTTTGTTTAAAACCCTCCGGTATCACTGTGGACGTTTTTGTCCATATGGGTCATTTTTCACTTTTCATTTTACAATAACTTTGGTTGGTGCAAACGGCCTGAATTTTTGTAACAAGGCTATTTTCTCGATCTATTTTGGAATTCCAATTTCAATTTTTCAAATCGGTCTTTAATTCACTGTGTAACAAATCGACTACGCAAATTAGTCATTCGAGACAAAAATGTCCACTGCAAAATACTTTGATAAAAACATTATATTAAAAGGTTTTTTTCACAACTTTTTTGGGTTCAATCTTTAAAGCAACTTCCGCCCTAATAGAAAATACCAAAAATGTAATCATTCTCAGGATTTTAACCCTTTAAATGCCATTTTGAAAACCTGAAACCGCTGTTTTTTTTCATGATGAAAACAGAGAAAATGAGTTATTTTCCCAAAAATACATATCTGGGGACTGGCTCTTTTTTTTTATCACAGTCTTGGGTATGTCAAAGATTAGCAACATTTATTTTTTTGCATTATTAGTTTTTGCACAAAATCGGATTGAACAAAAAAAGTTACATATTAGTCATTTGGGACAAAAATGTCCACTTCCAAAAACTGCTCTAAAATGACAACAGATTAATATTTTAAAAAACTTTTTGGGGTTAGATCTTTCAATCAACTTCAGTCCTGATCAAAAATACCAAATGTTAAATTATGTTCAGGATTTTAACCCTTTAACTGCCAGTTTTAAAACATGAATTTGCGTTTTCTATGAAAAACATGCACAAAAAGGCAGTTATTTTCCATATAATAAATGTTGGGAGGTTCGGCTTTTTTTTTTTTATCACAGTCTTGGATATGTCAAAGATTAGCAACAACATTTATTTTGGTGGATTATTAGTTTTCGCACAGAATCAGATTAGACAAAAATGTCCCATCCACTCCCATTATAACCACATCTTTTGATCTCTCCGCCATACCGGTATAAAATCATGCATTTTGTAATGTCAGGGTTTTATATTGGAGGAAAATAGTTCAATTTGTCCTTTTTACTGTATATCACCAGATGTGACATTTTACATTGAATTACATGCCATTACATGTCATGTCTTGATTTACAGTTTACAGCATTCGCAATTTTCCCGTCATCTCTTTACCTTTGATGTGTGTGAGAATGTAGGAGTAAGTGTTCTCTCGTGGCATTTTGTTTTCATTTGTGCTGTTTCATGTGTCTTAGAGGTAAACAGAGGTATGATCTTGACCCAGCTTGACCTTGTTGTTTTGAATTGTTTGGAACTTCAAAGGCTTTGATAATGTCTCTTTAGCATACAAACATACACAGCCATACATGCACTAAGTCAATAAGCGAACACCTGGCTGCAAAGCCAGATCCATAAATATGTGTAGTTTGGCTGGCTGGTCGTTTCATTCCTGTGATACGCAACAAGCGAGTAAGATGAAGAGGCGCTTCTCTGTGGAAGAAGCTAGGGATATGGTGATGCAGCCGGCAACCTCCAGCGAGTTGCTTGACTCTTCTTCTGAATCAGAAACAACCTCAGAAGAAGAATGTGATGTGGAGTTTGTAGTGGAGTCTGATCCTTCTTCTTCTGACCCTTCCGCTGAAACTGCAAAGGAAACAGAATATTCTGGCAGTGGGTGGACATCAAAAAATGGTGAAATCTGGTCTCCCTCTAACAACGACACGCTGCGCTACATTCCCGCTGCCAGAGGTTTGGTTCCAGGGCCCACGCGTTATGCCATTACAAGAATTGATGACGTGGAATCCTCCTTCAATTTATCTTTCACTGCTGAGATCATCAGTAGTATTGTCGACATGACAAACTTGCAGGGGGGACGTTCGGTGGCAAACTGGAGTGATGTGGATGCCACAGATATTCGTGCATACATCGGTCTCCTGATATTGGCTGGAGTTTACAAATCGAAGGGCGAATCCACCCGCAGCCTCTGGGATGACCACAGTGGACGTGCCATCTTCCGTGCCACAATGACCCACACCAAATTCCGGTTGATGAATACCACCCTCCGGTTTGACGACAAGCTGATGAGACCTTCCCGTCACAGAGAGGACAAGCTTGCCCCCATCCGCTCTCTCTGGGAGAAGTGGACACATTGCCTTCCGATGCTTTTCAACCCTGGTGAAGATGTGTGTGTGGATGAGCAGCTTGTCCCCTTCAGAGGCCGCTGCAAATTCCGGCAATACATACCAAGCAAGCCAGCAAAGTATGGGCTAAAAATCTGGGTCACCGCTGACGTTGAAACCTCCTATGCCTGGAAGTGCCAGATTTACACCGGTAAAGCTGCTGGCAGTGCTGCCGAGGTGGGCCAGGGAAAGCGTGTCGTCCTGGAAATGACAGAGGGGCTCCAAGGGATTATTTGTTATCTCCATCTATCTTACTCCCTCTCTAACACACATACTTGCTCTATCTTCATCCATCTCTCATGTTATTCAACACACACTCATACATATCATTGTTCTGTTTTGACTGTTTGATTTGTTCATGAATGTTGATTGCAGTTTGCTGTTTGGAAAATAAATGTTGACATTGATACATCTGATGCTGATTTAAAAATGATTTCAGAGAAAGTTGAAAATAGTATTACTTCAGTGTTTTTATAGGTCATATAATTCAATGGTAAAATGTCACATCTGGTGATATACAGTAAAAAGGGACACATTTAACTATTTTCCTCCAATATAAAACCCTGACATTATAAAATGCATGATTATATACCGGTATGGTGGAGAGATCAAAATATGTGGTTATAATGGGAGTGGATGGGACGTGAGTGGCTAATGTGTGAGTATTTTGTTTAATCTGATTTTGTGCAAAAACTAATAATGCAAAAAAATAAATGTTGTTGCTAATCTTTGACATATCCAAGACTGTGATAAAAAAAAAAAGAAGCCGACCCCCCCCAACATTTATTATATGGAAAATAACTGCCTTTTTGTGCATGTTTTTCATAGAAAATGCAAATTCATGTTTTCAAACTGGCAGTTCAAGGGTTAAAATCCTGAACATAATTTAACATTTAGTATTTTTGATCAGGACTGAAGTTGATTGAAAGATTTAACCCCAAAAAGTTTTTAAAAATATTAATCTGTGTTCATTTTAGAGCAGTTTTTGGAAGTGGACATTTTTGTCCCGAATGACTAATTTGTAACTTTTTTGTTCAATCTGATTTTGTGCAAAAACTAATAATGCAAAAAAATCCATTTTGTTGCTAATCTTTGACATATCCAAGACTGTTATAAAAAAAAAAAGAGCCAGTCCCCAGATATGTATTTTTGGGAAAATAACTCATTTTCTCTGTTTTCATCATGAAAAAAAACAGCAGTTTCATGTTTTCAAAATGGCATTTAAAGGGTTAAAATCCTGAGAATGATTACATTTTTGGTATTTTCTATTAGGGCGGAAGTTGCTTTAAAGATTGAACCCAAAAAAGTTGTGAAAAAAACCTTTTTATATAATGTTTTTATCAAAGTCTTTTGCAGTGGACATTTTTGTCTCGAATGACTAATTTGCGTAGTCCAATCGAATGATACCGGAGGGTTAAGCTAACGTTAGCGAGCTGAATAGCGAACTCGATTGAGGGATAATAATAATTGCAGGGGACAATCATTTCAGATGAGCGTACCTATGTTATGTGCGTTACAGTCGCCATCCTGTGGTGTTCAGAGGATGAAGCACTCACGGCATTTCGTGTTATAGTCACGAAATATAATCTATTGATTCGACACAGAGCGATTTTGAAACCAATGTATTTCTACTGGTAGTATGTTTCGTGCCTAAACCAAATGTGACTTGCTCTATCGAAATCAGTCACATTGACCCGAAGACACATCTTCGTTTGTATTACTGGTCTGGGGGAAGCTCGCGAGTGTGTTTGTGTATTTTTGCGTTTGTTTCCCAGGGAAACACTCACAAGAAACACCGGCTGTTGTTATACCTGCTGTGACGTTAAGTTACTCAGTTCTCCGCTTGTAATTATGCCGAAGCTTCAAAGTTGTATTTATCATCTGAATTTGCCGAAACAAGTTTAATATTCTGAAAGCCAAGACTTTGTTTATTTGAAAACAGATGAAAACAAACTGTCTTGATATAAAATTGAAGTATTATACAAGTAAAACTACATGTTGCTTTAATCCCATGTAATTGTAGAATGAACACAGTCTTCCTTTGAAGATGTATAAGTCAGGTGTCTTGAGTAGCATTACCTACAAATCATTGTACACATTTGTAAATATTATTTTCCACTTGTTACCATTGTGAGTCTATTTTTATGCAGCTCTGCGTGATTTTGTGGCTACAATTCAGACTAATACGCTACCAGAGGTGGAATAAGTACTCAGGTATTGTACTTGAGTAAAAGTATAAGTACTCAGATCTTGTAGTGAAATTATAAGTACTCAGATCTTGTACTTAGCAAAAGTAGAAGTACCAGAGTGTAGGAATACTCTGTCACAGTAAAAGTCCTGCATTCAAAATATTCCTCAAGTGAAAGTAGAAAAGTATTCTCATCCAAATATAGTTAAAGTAGCGACAGTAAAAGTAGTCGTTGTGCAGATTGGTCCATTTCAGAATAATATATATGTTATGTTTTATAATGATTGATCATGAAAGTGTTCTCAAAGCTGGTGAAGGTGCAGTGAGTTTGAATGACTTTGTATACTGCAGGGTAGCTTGTGGATTTACTCCAGGTGGAACTAAAGATTTAACACTTGATTAGATTTCACATCATTCATCCTGATCTGTAAAGTAACTAAAGGTATTAAATACATGTAGTGGAGTAGAAGTACACCATGTACCTCTGAACTGTAGAGGAGTAGAAGTACACCATGTACCTCTGAACTGTAGAGGAGTAGAAGTACACCATGTACCTCTGAACTGTAGAGGAGTAGAAGTACACCATGTACCTCTGAACTGTAGTGGAGTAGAAGTACACCATGTACCTCTGAACTGTAGTGGAGTAGAAGTACACCATGTACCTCTGACTTGTGTTTACTGCCAACCTAAAAGTACCTCAAAAATAGTAATCAATAATGTATTGAAAAGTTATTTGGCTGATTGTTTTATATTGGCTCAGACAGGTTATATGGCACATACAGATGGGTCACTCATTTTGAAATATTAAACTTAGTTTTCTTTTCTTTAATTTTTCATCCTCGTGTAGAAGGCTATCACGAAACACACATTTGGTTGTTTATAGCATAAAGAACATCTGATTTAATGTGAGGTAGGGAAATAATCATTTGAGTATGTGTATATAAATATGTAATTTACAACAGCTGTAAGATGCTTGAAAAGCTGGAAAATGCACCTTGAAAATGCTTGAAAAGTGCTTGAATTTGACTTTGGAAAAGGTGTAAGAACCCTGTCAATCGGGGCGGACGTAAGCTAACAGAGAATATACAATTTTTTACGATTTACATGTCGCAAATTACTCCAAACTACTCGCATATGGTTGTACCAATATGCACGAAACGTTGTATACACATTGCTCTTATGATTGCGGACATCTTTCAAATTGCCTTCCATTTGGCCGGGCCCTCAGAAAGTCAGCCATTTTGAAAAATGTGCAGTTCTCATGCATTTTCTGCACATTTTTGCTAAGTCCTCCTAGGGAAATGGCCGTAACATTTCCATTCCAGGACAAGTTCAGCCCATATCCAATGCGATGCTAAATTGTGAAGGAATAGTCAGTCGCTCGAACGGGGAGCTCACAGGTTAGAATGTACCATTTTCCAACATTTAGATATCAAAGCTACTCTGCCTTCCACATCATCTCTCTCTCTCTCTCTCTCTCTCTCTCTCTCTCTCTCTCTCTCTCTCTCTCTCTCTCTCTCTCTCTCTCTCTCTCTCTCTCTCTCTCTCTCTCTCTCTCTCTCTCTCTCTCTCTCTCTCTCTCACACACACACTGTTACGGCTGCTGCCGACACACACACACACTCACACACTGCTGGCAATGATGTTGAGTGTTAGTCCAGCAGCTCCCTCTGCTGGCAGCACATGCAATTACAACAGACATATATACACTCCATAACACACACATACAACTCTTAAAGCATATCATATATATCAGGCTACAGCCCATGTATATGTTATGATGTGAAGCACTATTTGGTTTCATGAACAATATCAACTGGTCATTTGTAGATATCTACTAAAGCATACAAATAAAGTGTTTAATGTCGGCCTGTTACTTATATTATTGAGTGATATATACTATACACACTTTCTACACTGGCCTCAGCAGCTGTTCTCATGTAAATGTCGGCTCACAATTAAAGCAGTTGCATTAAAAACATACATAGCCTAATATCCAGAGGAGATGCGTTTATTGAGTAAACAAATGGTCAAGGGCAGAAAGTATGCACAACCCACTGCACCGCACGCCACGTTTACTGCTCCTCCAGACAGCCTCCGCGATAATCCATCCTCGACGAGCCTTTACAGAAATGTGTTTTCCTTCGAGGCGGCGCACCCACATCCGTTTCCAGGTTGCTGCCGGAGGACCGAGGAGTCCGGGATGCCAACATTTGAGAAATGACGAACGGCTCATTTGGGAGGATTATGGAATTAAAGGTCCCATGTCATGCTTTTCCGGTTATTACCCGTCCCCTTGTGTGTTATGAAGGTTTTTATGCATGTAAACAGCCCCACCTAGTGTCAGCAGAAAGTATTAAAATAATGATTACAACAGAATGCAATAAATACAAAAAATAAAAAATATTTTAAAATCATGTTTAATCATCTGATTCGTCTGTACATTGCTGTTTTAGTCTGTGTTCTTCTAATTAGTGTCTACAGTGTGTGCCTATTGAGCTGTTTAGAGCCATGTGGGACAAAACCTGATCATGCCCCTCCCTCTCACTGTCTAAGTGAACGGTGACTGTAAAAACTACACCTGCGCATTAGTGTTAATTTCGTTGACTAAAACTATGACGAAATATGTTCGTCAACGACCTTTTTTTCCATGACGAAAACGAGACGATGACGAGACGGCACCGACGGCAGTAAACAATAACTGCAACGAAATCATCATGCAATATCGTTGACGAAAAGTGACGAGACAAAAATGTAGTTTACTAAATAAAAACTATGCCAAAATCTCTCTTTACTTTCGTTTTACGAAAAATGAGGAGACGAAATATTATCAAAGATAACGTTACATTTCTGATAGTCAGTTTTTCTCCCAGCAGTTCCATTTCCGGTGCTGCGGCAGGGCAGCAGCTGTGTGTCTGTGCTGCGCGCGGCGGTACATTTGAATTACACCGGGCAGCGGCACACTGTGAACTGTCAGGAAGACTCGGGTCTAACTCATGGTCTAACTAACCTTATTTAACAGAAAATAAAATGGCAACAACAGGGCTTGGGAGCAGTGGTCGCACTCGCGTTAACCGAATACCCACCCGTCAGCGCGAGTGAGTGATAAATTGTGCACTCGACGGGTAATAATGGATTATGACGGAAATGTTACGATCCTGTCCGTCAAAATGATTGACAACGAAAAAGTCTAAAGCCACCACTGCTTGGGAGAAATAAACGATGTGATATTTCGGCCCTCGGTCTTCCGGGCCATTTTCGTTCCTACCCTCACCTATGGTCATGAAGGATGGGTCATGACCGAAAGAACGAGATCGCGGATACAAGCGGCCGAGATGGGTTTTCTCCGCAGGGTGGCTGGTGTCTCCCTTAGGGATAAGGTGAGAAGTTCGGTCATCAGGGAGGGACTCGGAGTTGAGCCGCTCCTCCTTCGCGTCGAAAGGAGCCAGTTGAGGTGGTTCGGGCACCTAGTTAGGATGCCACCTGGGCGCCTCCCTAGGGAGGTGTTCCAGGCACGTCCAGCTGGGAAGAGACCAAGGGGTAGACCTAGGACCAGGTGGAGGGATTATATCTCTTCGCTGGCCTGGGAGCGCCTTGGGATCCCCCAGTCAGAGCTGGTTGATGTCGCCAGGGAAAAGAAAGTTTGGGGCTCTCTGCTGGAACTGCTACCCCCGCGACCCGACCACGGATAAGCGGGAGAAGATGGATGGATGGATATTTCGGCCCATTTTCGCTACAACGAGGCGGAGATAAAAAGCGAATGCATTGTTTCATCAGAAGGGAAGCAATGTGGCAATAACACAGCTGGTAAAAACACCACAAACCTGACCAGATACTCTCTGCAAAGCTTCTTAATCATTCAACCTGTGTTTTTCATCAAATAAGGACAAGATATAATCTTATTTATTTATATATATACTAAAATGACAAATTATTGGTTTTGGCTAGACTAGTTTGACTGAAATGTTCTATATAATCTGATGACTAAAAAAGACTCAACAGTTTTCATTGACAAAAAGTAGACTAAAATAATTAGTTTTCTTTGACTAAAATATGACTAAAATGCTCAGACTTTTAGTCGACTAAATCTTGACTAAAATAGTTACTGTTTTAGTCGACTAAAATAAGACTAAAATGCTCTGACTTTTAGTCGACTAAAACTTGACTAAATAAAAACAGGATGAAGGTGACTAAATATGACTAAAACTAAAAAGGAAATGTAACACAGGACTAAGACTAAAACTAAATAAAAAAATAGCTGACGAAATTAACACTACTGCGCATGCTCAGAGTATTGTCCTATTTAATGTGTGTGGCAAAAAAATAATGACCATAGGGGCACTGAGCTGCCATCCCCACCATACGTCATCTCACATAATTCAGAGCTGATTTGCTGTAAGTACGTGTGCCGCGAAAAGTGTGGTATGTGAAGAGGAGACGAGAGACGCGTCCTAAAACCCGGAAGTAAGCTGTGCATGGGTTCCCTCCACCAAAAAGCAATGAGATTTCTCCATAGGATTTTAGAAAATAGCTCAAAATAAGATCTGTGGGAAACGTACCTGTTAGATAAATGCACGTTTTGTTCAGACGGATAATATCCACATGTCTACCCTACTTTTATAATTTTCTAATCATAAATCTATCGATTAGATTTATGATAGACTTTTGAAACTACAAGAAGATAAGGAGCAATTTTACAAAAAAGTAATAGATATGTTTGTCCAGGAGGATAGGCAAATGGACTTCATCTTCAAGTCAAGGTAAGACCGCAATTCTATTGGAAATGGGATCTTACTAAGAGAGAACAATTCAATATTTAAATGATAAAATAATTTTTTTTGGATATCCTTTTGTTGAACTGTCTGTTTAAAATTAATCGAAGCATCAGACAAAAAAAGCTTTTGAAAATAATATTATATTTTGATTTAGAGTCAGTGCCAGTGCCTCACCAGCCATGAACCTCACTGCAGAAGCTTATATATAGACATCTAAGTTTTTTGTGCCCCACCACTTTTGTACATATAAAAAGGCCACTGCTCATAGCAGGAGAATGTCTGCATTCACACATGAAATACTCATAGACAGTATACTCCGGGTGATCTACCGTACGGTCAGTCGCGAAACTTAATTACGTTATAGATGGCGTTCCTAGCGTGTATGCTACCGAGCTAAACAAGAAGGCTACCAAGAGCTAGACATGCTAGGGAAAACATTGTTTTTATGCCAGCTACAATGAATGACCGAACGTAGCAGACTACCCGTATAAGATTGCAATTGTAAGCATGTTCTTGCTAGCCTAATATGAACCACTAGCTGTTGTTCATAGTAGGTTGGCATATTGCACTGAAGAACTAGCAAACGTAGGTTATCATATTAATCTAGCTGGCAAGCTAACAAACCTAAAACAACTAAGTTTCTCTAATATGTTGTGATTTGCATTTGATTTCGTCCAGCCAGATCAGGAAACTCCTGGCGTATTCGGCGGACAACACATGACGGGACGACCATTCTGATGCCTCGTCCTAAAAAGCCCCAGCACCAGCTTACAAAGCTGCGATAGGCAAGTTGCCGAAAACGCCTATAAGGGGAGGAATGGATGATATACAGTATATATACAGTGGGGCAAACAAGTATTTAGTCAGCCACCAATTGTGCAAGTTCTCCCACTTAAAAAGATGAGAGAGGCCTGTAATTTTCATCCTACAGATGTAGCGCTTCATTTCAGACGCCTACCCGTACAGGTCCGTGATCGGCACGGGGTGGGCCCCTGCTGAAAAGGAAAACCCCCCGCAGGACTTGAAACGCCCCCTTGATAAATACATTTAATTATAATGAAACCAGCTGCAATGGATCATGGATCCACCAGGGGGAGCCGTGATTAAAAAGCTGCCACACTGGAACTCATGTGAAATAAACAGCTGATCTACAGGTATCTGATATAGCGGATATTTGTTAAGATCCATATGTCACGGATAGGATCATATTCTGTGCTAAATAAGAGACATGTAATCATTTACTAAACATCACCATGTTTTTATTTAACAAAATAATGTTTAATTCACGTTGGCGTAAGTACAAAACCATCACTATGTTTTTAGATCAGGAAATGCAGCCCGGCTCAAACAAACGATTTTCAATCATCATCCTCACGATCATTTAATGTATCATATGTTCGCGAGTTGAAATGAATGCACTAAATTTAATCCACGTGAATTTACAACAACAAAAATAATCGCTTTGTTTTTATATCACATCCGACCGGAGGAAAATGCAGCACGGGTCTCACTACCGATCATCCTAATCCCACGGGCAAACAATAATATGTACAGTGTTAATAGTTTACTGTATTATTAGTGTCTAATATTACTGGGGATTTCGGAATGGTACTGGATTTTGATTTATTGTATCGGCTTCATATCGCAATATATTCCCGAAGTCTGAAATGCAAAAATGTCCCACATTAGGGCAATTCACCCTACATTTAATCATTCAAACAAAATCATATTATGTTTCTTTTTAACGAAATAAATGTGGTTTAATCCACATAATTTACTGTGTTAATTGTTTAATGTAGTATTGTGCACATTACTTTTCGCTGCTTGTTGCACCCCTGGTTAGAAGCTAAACTGCATTTCGTTGTCTCAGTACCTGCAATATGTGCAATAACAATAAAGTTGAATCTAATCTTGAGCAGAAACAAATGTATTTAGGCTACTTAGTACATATCTGACAAAAACGATTAAACACATTTGTGCATTCTTTAAACCGAGTCAAGCCGAGTCCGGAGGTGGCGGCACATTAAAGTGTGCACCTGATTGTTTAACTTGAAAGTGCCTGATGACATTTAATCATTCAAACAAAATCATATTTCGTTTATTTTTAACGAAATAAATGTGGTTTAATCCACATAATTTAGGCCTACTGTGTTAATTGTTTACTGTAGTATTGTTTAACTTGAAGGTGCCTGATGTGAACATTTCCAGAAGAACTCTAGCTTGAATGGCCTTTGTATGTATACAGTAGGCCTACAGTATAGCCCAACCATGTATACCTTCCATTTTTCCCGTCCAAAGTTTGAATTGGATATATAAAGGTAATGGTTATCGATGGTGCTTTTATAGCCCATTGTATAATAACTGTGTGATTTATATTGCTTTTCAAATGCATATGGCCACCCATTTACACTGCTCTTCCCGTCAAGAATATGAATAGAACAATTAACATGTCCTATATGGTCTAGCGGTTAGGATTCCTGGTTTTCACTCAGGTGGCCCGGCTTCAACTCCCGGTATGGGAATAGGATAATAATTAGTATAGTTTAGTTTGACTAAATCATGCAAAATACCACATAGTATAGTATCTCGAAAATATGCAAAAAAACAACAATTAACATATCCCATATGGTTTAGCTGTTAGGATTCCTGGTTCTCACCCAGTTGGCCCGGGTTCAACTCCCGGTATGGGAATAGGATAATAATTAGTATTACATTACATTACATTACATTGCATTTAGCTGACGCTTTTGTCCAAAGCGACTTACAATAAGTACATTCGACCAGGAAGACACAACCTTGAAGAAAACAGAATCATATAAGTATATCAGGTTTCATAGAGCCAAACATTTCAAGTGCTACTCAACTGGCTTTAGGTAATCCAGTCCTTTATTGGTATAAAAGTGCTTCGTTAATCGTTCTAACGCTCGAAGTGGAGTCGAAAGAGATGAGTTTTCAGTTTGCGCCGGAAGATGTGCAAGCTATCTGCCGTCCTGATGTCAATGGGGAGCTCATTCCACCATCTTGGAGCCAGGATAGCAAACCCACGTGTTTTCGCCGATGGGAACTTGGGTCCCCCTCGCAGCGAGGGCGCAACGAGTCGTTTGGCTGATGCAGAGCGTAGTGCACGCGCTGGGGTGTACGGTTTAACCATGTCCTGGATGTAGGAAGGGCCAGATCCATTCGCAGCACGGTAAGCAAGTACCAGTGTCTTGAAGTGGATTCTAGCAGTTACCGGAAGCCAGTGAAGGGAGCGGAGGAGCGGAGTGGTGTGTATAGTATAGTTTAGTTTGACTAAATTATGCAAAATAGCACATAGTATGGTTTCTCAAAAATATACAAAAAAACAACAATTAACATGTCCCATATAGTCTAGTGGTTAGGATTCCTGGTTCTCATCCAGGTGGCCTGGGTTCACCTCCCGGTATTGGAATAGGATAATAATTAGTATAGTTTAGTTTGACTAAATTATGCAAAATACCATAGTATAGTTTCTCAAAAATATACAAAAAAACAACAATTAACATGTCTCATATGGTCTAGCCGTCAGGATTTCTGGTTCTCACCCAGGTGGTCCGGGATCAACTCCAGGTATGGGAATAGGATTTTTATTAGATTAGTTTAGTTTGTCAAAAATATGCAAAAACGATATATTTTGGTATCTCGAAAATATGCAAAAAAACAACAATTAACATGTCCCATATGGTCTAGCGGTTAGGATTCCTGGTTCTCACCCAGGTGGTCCGGGTTCAACTCCCGGTATGGGAATAGGATAATAATTAGTATAGTTTAGTTTGTCTAAAATATGCAAAATACCACATAGTATAGTATCTCGAAAATATGCAAAAAAACAACAATTAACATGTCCCATATGGTCTAGCGGTTAGGATTCCTGGTTCTCACCCAGGTGGCCCGGGTTCAACTCCCGGTATGGGAATAGGATAATAATTAGTATAGTTTAGTTTGTCGAAAATATGCAAAATACCACTATAGTATAGTATCTCGAAAATATTAAAAAAACAACAATTAACATGTCCCATATGGTCTAGCGGTTAGGATTCCTGGTTCTCACCCAGGTGGTCCGGGTTCAACTCCCGGTATGGGAATAGGATAATTATTAGTATAGTTTAGTTTGACTAAATTATGCAAAATACCACATAGTATAGTTTCTCAAAAATATACAAAAAAACAACAATTAACATGTCCCATATGGTCTAGCGGTTAAGATTCCTGGTTCTCACCCAGGTGTTCCGGGTTCAACTCCAGGTATGGAAATAGGATAATAATTAGTATAGTTTAGTTTGTCTAAATTATGCAAAACACCACATATTATAGTTTCTCGAAAATATGCAAAAAAACAACAATTAACATGTCCCATATGGTTTAGCTATTAGGATTCCTGGTTCTCACCCAGGTGTTCCGGGTTCAACTCCCGGTATGGGAATAGGATAATTATTAGTATAGTTTAGTTTGACTAAATTATGCAAAATACCACATAGTATAGTTTCTCAAAAATATACAAAAAAACAACAATTAACATGTCCCATATGGTCTAGCCGTCAGGATTCCTGGTTCTCACTGATGTGGCCCGGGTTCAACTCCCGGTATGGGAATAGGATAATTATTAGTATAGTTTAGTTTGTCTAAAATATGCAAAATACCATAATAGTATAGTATCTCGAAAATATGCAAAAAAACAACAATTAACATGTCCCATATGGTCTAGCGGTTAGGATTCCTGGTTTTCACCCAGGTGGCCCGGGTTCAACTCCAGGTATGGGAATAGGATAATTATTAGTATAGTTTAGTTTGTCTAAAATATGCAAAAACGATATATTTTGGTATCTCGAAAATATGTTAAAAAAAAACAATTAACATGTCCCATATGGTCTAGCGGTTAGGATTCCTGGTTCTCACCCAGGTGGCCCGGGTTCAACTCCCGGTATGGGAATAGGATAATAATTAGTATAGTTTAGTTTGTCTAAATTATGCAAAATACCACATAGTATAGTTTCTCGAAAATATGCAAAAAAACAACAATTAACATGTCCCATATGGTCTAGCGGTTAGGATTCCTGGTTTTCACCCAGGTGGCCCGGGTTCAACTCCCGGTATGGGAATAGGATAATAATTAGTATAGTTTAGTTTGTCTGAAGTTATGCAAAATACCACATAGTATAGTTTCTCGAAAATATGCGAAAAAACAACAATTAACATGTCCCATATGGTCTAGCGGTTAGGATTCCTGGTTCTCACCCAGGTGGCCCGGGTTCAACTCCCGGTATGGGAATAGGATAATAATTAGTATAGTTTAGTTTGTCTAAAATATGCAAAATACGACTTAGTATAGTATCTCGAAAATATGCAAAAAAACAACAATTAACATGTCCCATATGGTCTAGCGGTTAGGATTCCTGGTTTTCACCCAGGTGGCCCGGGTTCAACTCCCGGTATGGGAATAGGATATGTATTGGTTTAGTTTGTCGAAAATATGCAAAATACGACTTAGTATAGTATCTCGAAAATATAAAAAAACAAACAATTAACATGTCCCATATGGTCTAGCGGTTAGGATTCCTGGTTCTCACCCAGGTGGCCCGGGTTCAACTCCCGGTATGGGAATAGGATAATTATTAGTATAGTTTAGTTTGTCTAAAATATGCAAAAACGATATATTTTGGTATCTTGAAAATAAGTTTAAAAAAACAACAATTAACATGTCCCATATGGTCTAGCGGTTAGGATTCCTGGTTCTCACCCAGATGGCCCGGGTTCAACTCCCGGTATGGGAATAGGATAATAATTAGTATAGTTTAGTTTGTCGAAATTATGCAAAACACAGCATATTATAGTTTCTCGAAAATATGCAAAAAAACAACAATTAACATGTCCCATATGGTCTATCGGTTAGGATTCCTGGTTCTCACCCAGGTGTTCCGGGTTCAACTCCCGGTATGGGAATAGGATAATTATTAGTATAGTTTAGTTTGGTCTAAAATATGCAAAATACCACATAGTATAGTATCTCGAAAATATGCAAAAAAACAACAATTAACATGTCCCATATGGTCTAGCCGTCAGGATTCCTGGTTCTCACTGATGTGGCCCGGGATCAACTCCAGGTATGGGAATAGGATTTTTATTAGATTAGTTTAGTTTGTCAAAAATATTCAAAAACGATATATTTTGGTATCTCGAAAATATGCAAAAAAACAACAATTAACATGTCCCATATGGTCTATCGGTTAGGATTCCTGGTTCTCACCCAGGTGGTCCGGGTTCAACTCCCGGTATGGGAATAGGATAATTATTAGTATAGTTTAGTTGGTCTAAAATATGCAAAATACCACATAGTATAGTATCTCGAAAATATGCAAAAAAACAACAATTAACATGTCCCATATGGTCTAGCCGTCAGGATTCCTGGTTCTCACCGAGGTGGCCCGGGTTCAACTCCCGGTATGGGAATAGGATAATTATTAGTATAGTTTAGTTTGTCGAAATATGCAAAATACGACATAGTATAGTATCTCGAAAATATGTAAAAAAAACAATTAACATGTCCCATATGGTCTAGCGGTTAGGATTCCTGGTTCTCACCCAGGTGGCCCGGGTTCAACTCCCGGTATGGGAATAGGATAATTATTAGTATAGTTTAGTTTGTCTAAATTATGCAAAATACCACATAGTATAGTATCTCGAAAATATGCGAAAAAAACAACAATTAACATGTCCCATATGGTCTAGCCGTCAGGATTCCTGGTTCTCACCCATGTGGCCCGGCATGAACTCCAGGTATGGGAATAGGATTTTTATTAGATTAGTTTAGTTTGTCAAAAATATGCAAAAACGATATATTTTGGTATCTCGAAAATATGTAAAAAAAAAACAATTAACATGTCCCATATGGTCTAGCGGTTAGGATTCCTGGTTCTCACCCAGGTGGCCCGGGTTCAACTCCATGTATGGGAATAGGATAATAATTACTATAGTTTAGTTTGTCTAAATTATGCAAAATACCACATATTATAGTTTCTCGAAAATATGCAAAAAAACAACAATTAACATGTCCCATATGGTCTAGCGGTTAGGATTCCTGGTTCTCACCCAGGTGGCCCGGGTTCAACTCCCGGTATGGGAATAGGATAATTATTAGTATAGTTTAGTTTGTCTAAAATATGCAAAAACGATATATTTTGGTATCTTGAAAATAAGTTAAAAAAAAACAATTAACATGTCCCATATGGTCTAGCGGTTAGGATTCCTGGTTCTCACCCAGGTGGCCCGGGTTCAACTCCCGGTATGGGAATAGGATAATTATTAGTATAGTTTAGTTTGTCGAAAATATGCAAAATACCGACATAGTATAGTATCTCGAAAATATAAAAAAACAAAACAATTAACATGTCCCATATGGTCTAGCGGTTAGGATTCCTGGTTTTCACCCAGGTGGCCCGGGTTCAACTCCCGGTATGGGAATAGGATAATTATTAGTATAGTTTAGTTTGTCTAAAATATGCAAAAACGATATATTTTGGTATCTTGAAAATAAGTTTAAAAAAAACAATTAACATGTCCCATATGGTCTAGCGGTTAGGATTCCTGGTTCTCACCCAGGTGGCCCGGGTTCAACTCCCGGTATGGGAATAGGATATGTATTGGTTTAGTTTGTCGAAAATATGCAAAATACGACTTAGTATAGTATCTCGAAAATATAAAAAAACAAAACAATTAACATGTCCCATATGGTCTAGCGGTTAGGATTCCTGGTTTTCACCCAGGTGGCCCGGGTTCAACTCCCGGTATGGGAATAGGATAATTATTAGTATAGTTTAGTTTGTCTAAAATATGCAAAAACGATATATTTTGGTATCTTGAAAATAAGTTTAAAAAAAACAATTAACATGTCCCATATGGTCTAGCGGTTAGGATTCCTGGTTTTCACCCAGGTGGCCCGGGTTCAACTCCCGGTATGGGAATAGGATAATAATTAGTATAGTTTAGTTTGTCTGAAGTTATGCAAAATACCACATAGTATAGTTTCTCGAAAAGATGCGAAAAAACAACAATTAACATGTCCCATATGGTCTAGCGGTTAGGATTCCTGGTTCTCACCCAGGTGGCCCGGGTTCAACTCCCGGTATGGGAATAGGATATGTATTGGTTTAGTTTGTCGAAAATATGCAAAATACGACTTAGTATAGTATCTCGAAAATATAAAAAAACAAACAATTAACATGTCCCATATGGTCTAGCGGTTAGGATTCCTGGTTTTCACCCAGGTGGCCCGGGTTCAACTCCCGGTATGGGAATAGGATAATTATTAGTATAGTTTAGTTGGTCTAAAATATGCAAAATACCACATAGTATAGTATCTCGAAAATATGCAAAAAAACAACAATTAACATGTCCCATATGGTCTAGCCGTCAGGATTCCTGGTTCTCACCGAGGTGGCCCGGGTTCAACTCCCGGTATGGGAATAGGATATGTATTGGTTTAGTTTGTCGAAAATATGCAAAATACCACATAGTATAGTATCTCGAAAATATTTTTTTTAAAAAAACAATTAACATGTCCCATATGGTCTAGCGGTTAGGATTCCTGGTTTTCACCCAGGTGGCCTGGGTTCAACTCCCGGTATGGGAATAGGATAATTATTAGTATAGTTTAGTTGGTCTAAAATATGCAAAATACCACATAGTATAGTATCTCGAAAATATGCAAAAAAACAACAATTAACATGTCCCATATGGTCTAGCTATTAGGATTCCTGGTTCTCACCCAGGTGGCCCGGGTTCAACTCCCGGTATGGGAATAGGATAATAATTAGTATAGTTTAGTTTGTCTAAATATGCAAAATACCACATAGTATAGTTTCTCGAAAATATGCAAAAAAACAACAATTAACATGTCCCATATGGTCTAGCGGTTAGGATTCCTGGTTCTCACCCAGGTGTTCCCGGGTTCAACTCCCGGTATGGGAATAGGATAATAATTAGTATAGTTTAGTTTGTCTAAATTATGCAAAATACCACATAGTATAGTTTCTCAAAAATATGCAAAAAAACAACAATTAACATGTCCCATATGGTCTAGCGGTTAGGATTCCTGGTTCTCACCCAGGTGGCCCGGGTTCAACTCCCGGTATGGGAATAGGATAATAATTAGTATAGTTTAGTTTGTCTAAATTATGCAAAACACCACATATTATAGTTTCTCGAAAATATGCAAAAAAACAACAATTAACATGTCCCATATGGTCTATCGGTTAGGATTCCTGGTTCTCACCCAGGTGTTCCGGGTTCAACTCCCGGTATGGGAATAGGATAATTATTAGTATAGTTTAGTTGGTCTAAAATATGCAAAATACCACATAGTATAGTATCTCGAAAATATGCAAAAAAACAACAATTAACATGTCCCATATGGTCTAGCTATTAGGATTCCTGGTTCTCACCCAGGTGGCCCGGGTTCAACTCCCAGAATAGGATAATAATTACTATAGTTTAGTTTGTCTGAAATTATGCAAAATACCACATAGTATAGTTTCTCAAAAATATGCAAAAAAACAACAATTAACATGTCCCATATGGTCTAGCGGTTAGGATTCCTGGTTTTCACCCAGGTGGCCCGGGTTCAACTCCCGGTATGGGAATAGGATAATAATTAGTATAGTTTAGTTTGTCTAAATTATGCAAAACACCACATAGTATAGTATCTCGAAAATATGCAAAAAAACAACAATTAACATGTCCCATATGGTCTATCGGTTAGGATTCCTGGTTCTCACCCAGGTGTTCCGGGTTCAACTCCCGGTATGGGAATAGGATAATTATTAGTATAGTTGGTCTAAAATATGCAAAATACCACATAGTATAGTGTTGCGACCTGGCTCAAAAGGCCACAACAAAAAGGAGACACAACATGTCAACGGGTAGGTAAAGGTGTTTATTTGCACAACACTGGTCAATTCAACACATTGGTTATACTCATCAGAGCCGGGTGCCTGCAGGAAAACAGAGCGAGAGCAGACAGGAGCAGAGAGGCTTTAAAATAGCTGCAGAGCACTAGACCCAGGTGCCCTGAGTTAATGCAATCACTGCAATCAATGCAGCCAAGACAGGACAGCCACACCCTCTCCACTGATGAACCCACAGGGGCATCACAGCCCCCCCCCTTAAGACGGAGGCCCCAAAGGGATCCCCGAAACAACACCAAATATCCAGAGCCAGAGAGACTCCCTACCCCACCGGGGCACGAGAGAGAGCATCCGCCACAACGTTGTCCTTCCCCTTAATGTGCCGAATGTCCAAACTATAGGACTGCAGGAACAGGGCCCACCAAGTCAATACAGTCCTCCATCCGTGGCAACGGGTAAGAATCTGTTTTTGTCACCTTATTAACCTTACGATAGTCGTTACAAAACCGCGGAGACCCATCTGATTTGCCAACCAGCAGACTAGGCGACGCCCAACTGGAGAACGACTGTACGGCAATCTGATTGTCCAACATGTACTGGACCTCAGCCTCCAGCACCCTACGCTTATCTGCAGGACAACGGTAAAATCGCTGCTTAATTGGAGGACTGTCCCCCACGTCGATATCATGCTCCACGAGAGTTGTGCGCGATGGCGTATCGCCGAACAGTACCACAAACTTCCCGATTAAAGTCGCCAATTCATCTCTCTGTGCTGCCGGTAAGTGACTCAACAAGCGATCCAATTGGCATAACGACTCCGAATTCCTCAGCCTACCAGACATAACAGGTTCATCTGGTGCCTTAACATCACACTCCTCAGCCAACCCTCGATCTGAAAGCACAGAATCAACCATCATTATGGGGCCCCACACCCAACTTTTTTAACCATGAAGCTATCCCCAACGGTTATACTACGAACATAGTACGGTTTTCAGGAGGTTGACGTGACACAGTTGAGACAACTTCCTCCGATTTGGAGTAGCAATCAGGTAATTTTGATCTGACACTTTACTCTCAACCAGTGTACGGGCCGGCAAACTTGGCTTTGAATGGTGAAACCTGCAGTGGCATCAAAGCCAACACTGATCCCCTGGGCTGAATTCACGATACTCGGCTTTACGGTCATAGAGTCTCTTCATATTAGCCTGAGCACCAGCTAAATTTTTCCTTGCCATTTCCACCGCTCATACAGGCGATGACGAAAGCCCTGTATATAGTCCACTAAATTTTTTAGGTGGCTCACCCTCAACCCAACCATCCTGGAGAACAGATAACACCCCACGCACCTTATGCCCAAAGACCAAATCATTAGGGCTGAACCCCTTTGTTACTTTCCTGAACGACTTCCCTGGACCGCCAACATGAGCCATGGAAGTCCCTCCTCCCAGTCCTTCCCCATTTCCATACAATAAGCACGCAGCATGGACTTCAATGTTTGATGAAACCGCTCTAGCGCCCCCTGGCTTTGGGCATGGTAAGCCGACGCACGGTTATGCCTGACCCCCAGCTGCTGTAGAATCTGTTTGAACATATGGGAAGTAAAGTTGGTACCCTGGTCGCTTTGAATCACACGTGGGATCCCAAATGTGGAGATTGAACTGGGTTAAGCCCTAACTACTGGCCTCACTGAAATGGAGCGCAAGGGAAACGCTGCAGGATACCCTGTAGTCTGGCACATTATAGTAAGCATGTACGCACAACCGGACTTAGATGGAGGCAACGGCCCCACACAATCTATGATCAAATGCTCAAAAGGTTGACCAAGGGCTGGAATGGGACTGAGGGGTGCAGTCTTCACCACCTGACTGGGTTTACCAGTGAACTGACATATGTGGCATGCTTTAATATAACTTGCAACATCGCGCTTTAACCGAGGCCAGAAAAAAATAGCGTAGGACACGGTCATAGGTTTTTTTTATCCCCAAATGTCCCCCACTATCATGCGCAGTTTGCAATATCACATCACGAAAGCTACTCGGCACCACCACCTGAAAATTGCCTCCCCCACAGCATCACCAACACAGGGCACCCACTGACGCACCAGCAAGTCCCCCTGAACAAAGTAACCCTGGGCTATGTCTCTGACCTTCTCTGCCGGCAACACTTCAGTCCACAGAGCAGAAAGAGATGAATCGTCCCTCTGACTCCTGACCCAGTCCTCCTTTGACACCGACGAAGGGAGATCAGGCAGTGAGACCACATGTACCACATTACTTTTGCTACACTCCGAAACATGTGGGTTCAGCAGACCATTTTACGGCTCTGTGCACGTGTCACAGCACAAACTGGAAACACACTTGGAAACTGCAAAACCACTCTCATCTGGCTCCCCAGATGCCACCGGCCTGGAAACCACCACAGGCGGTGGCACACCAGCCCACACAGCACTACCAGCGAGATCGTTGCCCAAAATCATATGTATCCCATCGAGTGGCAACGCGGGACGCACACCGATACACAACCCCCCGCACCAGTTCGCAATCCAGCAAATATTGTATGCCGCTGGCACAGGGATCAAGCCCATCTCCATGCCCCTATCAGCACAAAATCCCCCGTTTCTGTCTCTGACGAAAAAGGCAACACTGACTCAACAATGAATGAGTATCTAGCCGCTGTATCACGCAACACCTTAATCGGCACATATTTGTCACTAACCGACTACTGA